>NC_088300.1:54066665-54393764 GCF_032854445.1 Liolophura sinensis
TGATTCTTTAATTGTATTTAAACTGATAGGCATGCAGTCTGCGGTTTGCTCTCACATGAACTTCGTTTAACGTCCCTGTGGGGAATCTTAACGAGTCTGAGCAAGGGGAAACTGATTAAACCGACTCGACTCAATAAAATGTGACTCGTTAATGTATTTTATTGCCAACAAACAACCTATTTACTGATTTAATTCATACGTGATATGACAAAGATATATAGATTACAAAGACGAGAAACAGCTCAAAAGGCTGAATATCGCATCCATATTCACCCATGTGTCTGAGACAGACTGCAGTTATCAGGTAGCAGATTTAAAAGGTTATCCTCTGAGCTGACACCTGCATTTGCTACACACACAAATCCCATAATTACCTATTTGTACACTGACAAGTTTTCTCCAGTAAAAAAAATTGGATTTAATGATAATGAGATTTAACATTAACACCTTTAATCCAATGCGTATACATTTGATGGTTCACCTCACCTAAAGAAGGACATTGATGTATGTTGTGGGTGAGTCTTCTGTTTAATAACTAGTTGAGGAGAATATAGAATATATTTATGCTCCAGAGAGATGCGTCATCATACCGTAACGACGTGTTCTTAAGTTTTGCTACTATACGTATACTACAGCACCTTGGAAAAGGTCCGTGGGAAACACGCGTGCTTATATATAATTAAACAAGTGTGTACTACTTTGTACTCATGTGCTTGCGTATCTCGTGATGTAAACAATTAAGATGTGTACTAAAGAGTCCATAATTTGGTAAAGATATGAAGTTTATAGGTATACATACGTGATATATGCAACGTAAACATTAATGTGCACCTCGGAATTTGTTATAATTCATGAGTATAACTGTGGTACACATCTCTTGTATGTTTGCACACATTTGCTTTTTGAAAGTTAATATGCAAAAACACGCTAAATAAACTTTGTGAGTGAAAACACTTACGACAAAATATAGGCAGTATAGCTTATTCATTTGAATTCATTCTTAAGTTACTGTAGCTTGTAGTGTTAAATAAATATATACGTTGCCCCCATGTTATTTTAATGTTAACTATAGCTTGACTATACCGTAGATTATATGCATATAGCACATAAATATGTGTATTTTATATGTTTAATATATTTTTTACAGCGCCTGCTTAATTCCATTACGACAAGAACAGTGGTGAAAAAGTTTTGTTAAGCAAATTATAAATCTCTAAACAATAGACTAATCACTTGTACATGTGCATGCTCTCTGATGCCCACCAAACAAAGCCATCGTTAATAAGCAAAAACGCTAAGCGTAAGTCTCTGAAGAGATATAATATTCATCTCAGGACATTTTCAAACATAATTTGACGATTCTTCTCATATAGGGTCATATGTCTAGCTACATGGTCCGTTATAAATGAACATGTTTAGTGAAAACAAACATACAGTTCGGACTATAATGGAGAACCATTCAATACTGATCACATGGTTGAGTAGTGTATTACATAGCGGCAAGCATCACGGCCCGCCATTCAAGGCTTTACTCGACAACACTCTGATAGACCTGTAGCTGATTCAAAAAAACAAAGAAAAGACCTCGCTTCGGCAAATCACCTAACAGAAAGAAAAGCAAACAGAAGGGGTGGCGTTTTTGCGTTTTGAACAAGGTACATGCCCCAGTAACCATTTTGTTTCGCACTGACATTCCAGAAGTGTAGGATAGACGGCAACCTATATGTATATCAACTCAGTTTGACCCAGTCAGCTTCCCCTTACGTGCGATCCATATTTCATATGGATTCAATGGGAGTCAATATACGGCTGAAAAAATTAACTGTATGTAATGGAGGTCGTTTCTCATAATGATATAGATAATGTCGTCTTTGTAAATTATTTGATTTGATAGTTCTTCACAAAAGTCACGAATGTATAATATGGGCATCGATTTGTAAACTGCATGTATATACTTCACTATCTTCGAATTGTTCAAAACATTCGTATTATGCATCATATTCAAATCTAATGAGTGGACAAAGTCATATTAAAACTCCTCCGTCTGCGTTACCTAATGTCCTGTAACAAGTAAGTCTTCTATATATAGATGGAAAGTTGATGACGTTCTGTTTCCAGGAAGTATCCTCTTCCGCTAAAACCAGTGCCACAGGCACCTGTACATCGTATTACGAGGAATCAAGAAGACGGCTGTATAATTAAAGAGTTGCAATAGCATGGATAGCGTGACTGATGTTTATACAACCCTGTCAGAGTATCGCGTGGGTAGTCTACCATTGGAATCAGAATATGCACAGTCCGTTTAACTGATATTTTGTTCATAAATGTCAATGTTTTGATTTAGAAACTGGCCTTCCGATTTTTACCACAGACAACCCATTCATAAATGGCCGACACATGCGAATATCGGGATTGTCTGATGTCCATAGATAATTTTAAGAGGCTGTCAGTGTTATACAATTATCACTACAATTGAGACCTCTCATTATACGTGGATGTTAGTTACATATGAGGGATATAGGGGAATATAGGCGAAAAGCTTTATTTAGTATTTGGGAATAAATTTTCATACCTATTTATCTAAAACAATTGTGTGGTTACAGTGAAAGCTGCAACTATATATCGACTGACCTGTTATTTCTAGCTTCATCGTTACGATGCAATTACACTTGATCAATCTTCTTGCCAAACTGCCATTCTCACAGCAAGGTGAATGTTGTTGTGGCATATAGTATACTGGCTTTACAGACATGTATCTCGTGATGCGACGCTATCATCGCTGATCCGTTTCCATCAATAATAGTGTTTGGCATTAGTAAATTGCTTTGTCATAACAAGATCGTATCAGTGCGTCGGCCTGGGACCTTGCAATGTAACGATAAGCCTTCTACTATAATTCTTGACCCTTTGTAAACTGTTGCATGTTGCGACAACCCTAATGCTTTATGAACAATGAAGCAGAGAATCCTGACAAATTGGCGCATTTACATATACAGAATAACACATATCAAGCTAACCATTTGATCACATGCGAACTACAATAGAATATGTGTCACACAAACCCACTTAGTCAAAACCGTACACATCAGTTCTGCTCATTGAGCAGAGCCTTCCCAGAAGCCGTGTCTTTGTGCGTCTGGAGTGCATGGTCAACCTACGAAGCCACGATGTACGCCTACCCGTTAACAAATACTTCTCCTGTATCTAGGTTAATGGAAATCCGCGACCTGCTTCACTCAGCTTTACGAGATTTTTCAATTGTTTTAGACCCACTGCATATAAAGGAATTAAAATGGCTACCGTCTTTTGCGAATAGTGTCAGCAGTAAGATTAAAAATGCATGCACTTGTTTACACATACACTTGTGAGTCGAGAGAACCCTTTGGCCGTTCATGAGCACAGTTTATACACAAGAGAACGCATACTTGTAGCATGGTCACAACAACACACTTCGCACTATGAACAATCAAATGTAATATTACTCATCCACAATGCGGTGTACATCACCTGCATGTTGGTGAAAGTATAGGGTGTAGCCCGAGGAGAAAGGTTTGTCTGTCTCGTCCCTCCCCCGCAACCCCCACCCGAAATACCTGACAGTAAGTGAAACACAAATTAATTAATAAATAAAGGGTTATAGTATGGCCTGTTGTACATGTAAACCACGTAAACATTAATGAGTAAAAAAAACATTGAAGACATCACAGCGTTTACTACTGTGTAGAGCAAGAAAAGATCTGGACATATGCAGTTTTCAGCATTAAATAGCATTTTACCTGAAGAAGGATTTGTTTCCATTTCCAGTGAAAGTGTTCCTCATCTATAGCAAAGCTGTGTTTGTTTCCATGGACAGTTAAGTCGTCTACTGGAGCGATGACTATGCATCAAAGCCAGATTAGGTGGGCCTCATCGTGTGCACCGTACAGAAGGGCCAGGCAGACTGGGGAATCCCTGCCTGTCAGTTTTGGACATGTTCAATATCTACCTAACACCGACTGGGCAAGTTCAAACCAAGTAGACACCGCAACAGGTCAGTCACGTGATCATTGATCCCGACAGTGTTCAGCCAATGCTCTGCTAGACTCAGTTTGCTCAGTAATCGGTGGCTCTGTCAGTGTTTTATTCCGATTTAATTTAATACGAGCGACATGCGAGGACCTATAAAAACAAGGCGGAGCTTTGTTAGCTGTCATTCAGACATCACGGGTTGATATGCATATCCTTACGCCATGCATGTTAATATATATATATATATATATATATATATATATATATATATATATATATATATATATATAGGCCTATATATATATATATATACATTTTTAAAAAGTAGAAAACCACGTTGGCGAGCACGTGTTTTGTGTTGGCCGTAACCCTGACAATGAACCGCAGGTTAAGGAAATTCAGAGTTTCTTCGTTTTCAGTTAGCTATTATTTCACACGTTCATCCCATGTTACATCACGTACAAATAAGAGGGGGTACTGACACATACATGTATATCTCACAATTCGTCCAGTAGGGCTTAAGAAATTTGCATGTGGGAGGGATGTAGACCCCATGTTCAGAGATCTCATCAGTAACAGTCTTTGATGTTCTTAAGCCGAACCAATTTTTTTTTTGGCTGTCGTTCCAAAATTAACCTGTAAGACCGCTGGTGCCAGAAGAGTGTACTACTGTATTATTTGTGGGGGTGCATAAAAGTCGTCAGATTGTCTTTGTCTATTGGTTAGTATATTCTATTTTTAGACAGTGAGTAACTGATCTGTATGTTCATACATGTATATTTATTCATACATAGACATATTCGGGCACACTTGAGATGATATGATACATGTATCTTTCCGTGTGTCAAATATTAATAACACGGCTCGTCCTGTTCAGGATATTACCATGCATTTAAAAAAGCTGTCCAAAATGTCTTCAGAGTGTTAATATTAAATTCTATTAAAACTAACTGCTATTTTTCTTCTTCTTACCCTCCTAACTTGAAATTTAAGGCTCAGTTCATTTTGTGTTTCTATATAATTCATTGGCCAGAATATGACTGAAGTATTGCCGATGTGGCGTTAAGCCATAATCATTCATTCTGTATCATTCATTTAACAAACGGCATATCTGACATTATATAACTACATTATGTTTATTTATTGGATTAGTGTTTTACGCCGTATTCAAGAATATTTCACTTATACGACAGCGGCCATCATTATGGTGGGAGGAAACCGGGGAAAGCCCGGGGGAAACCCACGACCATCCGCAGGTTGCTGGGAGACCTTCCCACGTACGGCCGGAAAGGAAGCCAGCATGAGTAACTACATTATATGTCTTTCAGTTTATTTGAGCATTCAAACGCCACAGATGTACTTAGCACTGAGGAGCAATTTTGATCATAGATACATGCAAATATATGCATTATTATGCCGTGGATAATGAGACTTTAGCCGCCATTCGTTTATAATAAATAGCAACAAGTGTGTGTAGCATAACCTTATACGGAAAAAAGACAAGTAAACTTGTCTCAGCAGGCTCTTATCTGTTACGTATACGATCTTGACATTGTCCGTTTTCCTGTGGTGTCACGTGTTAGCTTTCACTTATCCACATGGTCTACCAGCAAGCACATATAAATTAAACTTTCAACTGAACTATTACAATCGTTAATATCTTACGGCTAGATCAAGTTTTTGGCAATCAGTTGACAAATTTACCGTTTAACCTGTGGATGCAGACTGAAATTTTTTGGAACCAGGATCGTGGCCTTTTCCAGAATCAAGCCGGCATAAAGAATACAGTTCCTAAAGGTAAGCATCATGCCTTGTCCACATATCGAATGTACAATTCAGTTGTTTGAATCGGGATGTTGTGGAAGATGTGCGGATGGAGGTGAAGGGGCGGAGAGGAGGCATAGGGTTAACAAAAAATGTAGGCTCTAATTAAAATAGTGAGTTGCTGGAAACAATCTCTCTCTGTCTGAACTTCTTCCGATAGATTGTGAAAAACCTCTTTAGAAGGTTCTTTAAAAGGCGGGAGACTGTGAGATGTAAGTAAGCCGTGTAGCCATTAATATTTCATATATTTAATTAGATAAATAGATTGTAAATGACACAGAGATATATTGCAGATATACGTAATAAACTTTGGTAGAGATTCTATCATTTAATGTATGGAAACTGGACTGACAATTTTAAATGCAAATCTGAAATGCACTACAACCACATGTACAATCATCGTGCATATCAAACTAAAACGCCTGGTCGGTATTTGAGTGTTTTGACCTATATATACCACGTGGCGACAGCATAAATATAGTCCTTATAGTTCGCATTTGGGAGAAATTATCACGACGAACTGGAATATACCTGTTTAAAAAGTATATACAGGATATTAATAGGCCATGGTGATGGGGCTCTGGCGTGAATCAATGACCACTTTAGCAGTATGTACCATTGACTATAAATAGACTATAAACTGACAGATATTTTCTGGGCTTATGGCAGGCTTTCATCGTCCGTCTGAAGCCAATCTCTTACTCCATGTATACAACAGTTTGAACATACATGTAATGAACAATTAAAACACGATTTGAATCACGCGCATCCTAAAATGATCGAGACCACTCCGGGGTTTCGAACCAACGACCTCCTACCCGGGAACCTATCTCCCGAACAAACATTGAACAAACATATATTGCCCTGCATGTGATTTATTTAAGTACAGAATTTTTCACTTTATACCCCAGTTCGGATTTTGTGGGTGCATGAGGAAACAGGAGTACTCGGGCTAAACCAATGACTTTTTGTGAGTTACTGACGGAGGTAATTCAACCAATAAATGACAACTTCTAATGCTAAACTATGTCATTTTGATAAAACTGTACCTGGGATTGAAACAGTGTTATCGTTATTATGGCTTTACATATTCTTGATACAGCGCACGTTCTATATAAAAAGTGTACAATTATAGGCCTACCAGAAAGTGACCGAGGGAGAAAAAGATCTAAATTTTTAGATCGTCACTGGTAAGAAGCCAAACGACGTACCGCCGTCGATTATTTCCTAGACTGCATCCTTCAAGTTATGGTCCGTTAGCGAGAGGATAAGGTGAGCAGTTGAATGCGTCTTGTATTTGGTAAGGATTTTCACTTTCTTTCAGCTTTCAAAACCATATTGTGCAATCATTCACATAGCACAACACTGTCAAAACGCGAATTTAAAGCGATTTTTTAAAAGATTGGCAGGACAGGAATCTTACACAGCTAAAAATTTGAGGTCATTAATTCTGTACAACGCGTCTAGACGCGCCCCCTTTCGTAAACATAATGTGTTCTTCATAATATTTCTAGCATAAGACACTATAATTAGTAGCCTGTAAACTACATCACATTTTGACATATCCTTGTAAAGTTTCAGGTACGTGGTAAGATCTGGCAGCAACCTGTGGATAGCCCTGGGTTTCCCAGAGCCAGGTTTCCTCCCACCATAAATGCCTGGCCACCTCTGGTATAAGTGAAATATTTTAGAGTTTGGCATAAAACACCAATCAAATAAACAAACTGTAAAGTTTCACCTTATGTGTCAAAGATAGTAACATAGAATACATGAAATTTACTGAATTGCGTGTTTCTGCTGAGAGTTACAATACTTAAACATATTGACACATGACATTTATCCCTTTAACTACATGGATGTGTCCTGTGCATTCAAAACACTATTTAGCTTATCTTTGTCTTATATTGATTACTGGCACTTCAATTACCTGTGGTAGTCACAACCAAGTATAATCATTAGCACAACCACCTTTAGCTGTGCCAGTCACAACCAGGTATAATCATTGGAACACCCACCTTTAGTTGTGCCAGTCAACCAGGCATAGTCATTGGGACATTCACATTTAGCCATGCTAGTCACAAACAAGCACAATCACTGGCACATGCCACATTTAGCTGTGCTTGTCACAACCAGGTATTATCATTGGCACATGCCACATTTAGCTGTGCCTGTCACAACCAGGTATAATCACTGGCACATTTAGCTGTGGCAGTCACAATCAGATATAATCAATGGCACATGCCACATTTAGCTGTGGCAGTTACAACCAGGTATAATCACTGGCATATGCCACATTTAGCTGTGCCTGTCACAACCAGGTGTAATCAGTTGCCACATGCCACATTTAGCTGCGTCTGTCACAACCAGGTATATTCATGGGCACATGCCACATTTAGCTGTGCCTGTCACAACCAGATATAATCACTGGCACATGCCACATTTAGCTGTGCCTGTCACAACCAGGTATAATCATTGGCACATGCCACATTTAGCTGTGCCTGTCACAACCAGGAATAATCACTGGTACATTTAGCTGTGGCAGTCACAATCATATATAATCAATGGCACATGCCACATTTAGCTGTGGCAGTTACAACCAGGTGTCATCAGTGGCACATGCCACATTTAGCTGCGTCTGTCACAACCAGGTATAATCACTGGCACATGCCACATTTAGCTGTGGCTAAATGATAATTTTGTTTTGTTATTCAGATGATTAGTTTTATCAAATATGGTTTTAGAAACACCAATTTCAAATGCTACATCATATTGTGGCATTCATCTACAGTTCAGTTAGACACTGTATGTCTCCATGCCCTGATTTTTTCAAGCTAAGTTTTGTTTTAGCCAACTATTGAGCCAATTCGTACATGTATCATCCAGGTTTAACTTGTTGTTCAAGCAACATCTATGAAGGACACAAATATCTGTGTCTCTTGGAAACCATCTTAGTTTGTAAAAGCAGTGAATACATACACCAGTGGAAGGATATTGGAAGTGAGAAGAACTTTCTTCCGATACATATACATGGAATGCGCCTTCACCCTTAGTCTGCTTATGTGGTCAAGAAAGTACTGTATTTGATCTAAAAATCAACTGTAAAGTCATTTTAGAGGTAAATAAAGGTAATGACATACTACTTTTAGTGCTGAAAGTTAGATTTTGCCATAGGGTATCATCCTACCTTTCATACTAACCTTCAAACAGATTTTAAGATCAGTAGAGCTCTCAGAATAGGGCAAAATGTGTGACTCAGTCATGGACGAAATTTTAGATCAAATACAGTATCTCTCTATTGTTTGTTGTTTTAAAGAAGCATTTTCTTTCCTGGACAAGCTGAAAGGGGTGATTTCATCGTTACATAGCCTTTTTTAAAAAGGCATCAGGTTAAAATGTGCCACAAAATAATCTGAGATGATATGAAGCAATAGTAACAAACACCAGCTTTCAAAATACTACATATTTATGGCTTTATTGTCTGTTAACACGTAATAGAGATTTTGAACATTAGACACGAAAATGTGTTTAAAAGAATCTGTGTCCATTCATCAATGTTGAATTTTCTTTTGTATGATTAATTCGCTAATTTAAATGTGACACACGAATTGCTATCTTGGCAACATCTCTCAAAGTTCGCCGATACAAATCAAGTATAACACTGATATTCATTTGTGTAATTAATTTCTTCACCGGTACTTAATGCAAGAAATAATTAACTTAATTATGAGTCAGGCGATACCTTCAATGTGGGAGTCTTGAACAAGGACAGCTTTCATGAAACTCCATGTTGATTTCAACTGCAAATGATTTTAATCTGACGAGCAGTAAGTATAAAGTTCAAAACAAATGGGAAAGTGATATAATTTCCTATATATAGCGCGACAATATAATTAATTCGGTACATCATAGAGAAAAACCAGAGCAGCGACGACAGAATGATAGCTTGCAAATGGTCACACGTGACCGGTGAAATAGGTCCTGTTGTCAATTTACCTGTAGGACGTTATTCCAAGTGTTCATGTAAATGCATAAATGCTAGCAAATTATACGCCCGAGCGCCATGGTTTAAGAAGAATTATGTAAAAAAAAAAACTGCAGTGATGGTAATGGCAATTTATTGTCCGTCACTGGTCCACTCAAAATGTTGTGTTATCATCGCATTTAACATACAATCACATTAAAACAAGACAGTTACCATCAGGGGTATTTCACCGATAACGCGTGACGATTTGTCATTTATCACACTGTCGTCGTTCTGCTCTGGTTTTACTCTCTATGATATAGTCCTGTTATAGTATTCTTATCTTTACCAGGCCCTAGTATTTATCAAAAATATAAATAAAATTTATGTCATAAATTTAAGCGCTTGAAAGGACAAACAAGAAAATTGTGGTTCGTACATTGTTCTGCAGTAAGGAGTTTTGAACCCAACGTGGAGCAAAATATTTGCAGCTGTGTTTGAATTTTTTGACTTAATCCTAAAGCGCTTAATAAGTATGGACCTAGACTTTAACTTTGTTATCAAGAACACCGTGTTGGTGTGAAAAACAGAAGAAAGCTCTCCTTCATCAGAAAAAAGGAGACCTGAACACGTGACCAACTGGTTGTCTAGCAACAGACTTGTGTCATCAAGTAATGGCTTTCTGCGTCGCAGGGCTGAAAGGCCCCGTTATCATGTGATGTTTTGATTCACAACATAGGCTCCAGTCATGTGCGTTTTTAGGTTTACAGAAAAACGTCCTTTACACCTGTATGGAATGTGAATGTTGTGTAACCCTTGACATCGAAATGTAAAACAAGGCTTAATTTGTTCTCCGGCGTAGGAATCAGCCACATGCCACTGGCATTCATTAACAAAGATATGAATATAGCATCGAAGTGTCACAAGTCATCTGATAACTGTCCGTAGACCTCAGTCCTGGCTATCACTCATTTTTATTTCACCCAAGAGGACAGTTCAAGTCTGACGAAGTCATCTGTAGTAGAACCATACCGTATACTTGGGAAACAAAATAAAGTACTTATTTAACTGATTTCTTTACAGAAGCTGTCATATTAATCACTCAGGTTATATATTCACATGTTATATTTCGCATTACATATATATGTACGTATAGATAATATGTCATATTGAACACAATTGTGAAGTGCTTACATAATGAGGAAAGGGGAATGGTAGACCCATTCCGAGAATAAACAATACCAGTAGGAGGTGCATCTTGAGCAGCTGGGTTTTATTCACAAAGTGTAACCGATGCATTATGTATGCATATACTGCATGTGCACATTACACAGCTGTACGTTACTGACGCAGTATAACCAATACATCATGTACCCATACACTGCATGTGCATACTGCACAGCTGCAGCTTATTCAAATTGTGTAACCGATGTATTGTGAACGCATTCTGCATGTGCACATTGCGTATCCGCAGCTTATTCACCTCATGTAACCCATGCATTATGTATGCATACTGCGTACGCAAATCGCACAGTTGCACCTTATTCTCCTTGTGCACATGTGCACATTGCACACATTGGGCTCATCGCGCAACTACAGCTTATTCTCGTTTTGTATCAGATGCACCTTGTTCTGCAGCCCCGTAGCCACAGGAAATGCAAATTACAGCTTATTCACGGTGTGTAGCAAATGCACTTTATATAACTGTAGCTACAGCTCACAGTGTGTAGCGTTGTCAAGGTGCGCAGCTGTAGCTTATTCGTAATGTATGACAGATACACCATGTAAGGCTACAGCTTATGTAGAGCATGTACCTTTATAAATCAGCATCACCTTGTTGTTAAGCCACAGCTCGATCATCTTGTGCATCTACAGCTTGATCATATTGTACAACCACACATTATCATGTTGTACAACAACAGCTTGACCATATTGTACCACCAGAGTTTGAGCATGTTGTACCGCCACAGCTTGAGCATGTACAGCCACAGCTTGGTCATGTTGTACACCACGGTTTGATAATGTTGCCTACCTATAGCTTAATCCTGCTGTACAATGACAGCTTGATCATCTTGTGCACCTACATGTACAGCTTGATCATGTTGCACTCATGCAGCTTGATCATGTTGTACACCTACAAAACTCGATCATATTATACAGCTAAAGCTTCAGCATGTTGTGGAGCTACAGCTTCTGCTTAGACTTAAAGCTTGATATGTTTAAACACCGGCAGTATAGCATACCCTGAGCACGACTTTCCGTTCAGTCATGTAGTTTAGTTTATAGTAAACTAACATAAACGATATTTAGCTATACGTCGTATAAAGAGACAGAACACGTAAATCTGGCGGCAGTAAGAGTAAGAAATGAAAATGGATTAATAGAGATATGACATTTAGCTAGTAAAAAAAACTCTAGTCCATACGAGATATTTTGATAGATATGGAGATGACGTGACAGCGCTGAAATTGAAAGTGGTTGACATAAGAAAAACTTCAGCTAAGTACCGAAATGTATTTTCATCTAATTATTCTTCTTTTTTTACGTAAAGAGTATGTTACGTAAAGAGTATGTATAAAGACCTTAGGACGTATCAATCTTTCGCAAAGATTAGACATTGAACAGTGACACCCTAAGTTCTGCATAGACATTTCCATCATTATATCAAGGGGGCCAATATCCCTAAATTTATAGCTAGCTGTATTCTGTCGAAAAAAGATTGTCCCGTTCAGGAATTTTCTCAAGAAAAGGTTCTGTTAAATGTATTTATTTGTGTGGCTCTTGTTCATCTCCACAACCAAGAATTCTATTAAATCTGTCACCCCATACCTCGACCAAAGTTCCGTGCCGCCTCACGTGACTCTTGTTTGTTTGCTGAGATTTTCGACATTATTTGAACACATGGTGCTGATGACACTGGAATGACGACACCTGACGTGACACTTCATACACCTGGTTACAGTATACTGACATCAGACTAACCAGTACCTGACTTATCCCCTTATGTTGGGCGAGGAAGTGCCAAACTTCTCAAGTATTAAATTCTTGCAGGGTGAATCGAAGGGAATCAATTACATGACAAAGTAAAACAACACTACTCTCAATTAGATGACGTCCATATTGTTGATAACGCCTACTCTTTTTCTGTGTGTGACGGATGATAAGCTATTTACGACTTACACTAAAAAATGTACGCGATAAACAAAGAGTTGGGAAACTTCTTTTAAACAAGTCAGAAATTCCAACGACATAATGAGAATCATCTAGACAACATGACAGCTTGTATATTTTACCCGCTCATTGATGATTTATCATTCAAGATAGATCCTATTTATTATAATTATGTATACAAATAGGTCTAGGATTTTTTTTATTCCTTTCAAAACTATACCAGCACATGACAGTTGTCAAGGATTCATCGACTGTACATTTTGGTATTATATGCGTGGCATTATAATCTCGGATATATACAGTCCGACAAATATAGAAGTGACTTTGTTAATTGACATCTCAGTTGCTGACACCTCAAAAAATGATAGCGAATATATGTCAGTTGAACATTTGTATACCAGGTAGAAATGCCCACTGAGATGTATATTTGCATGCGGGAATGCATAAAGCGACGCAAGTAGTTCATACAGGTAAGACCAGGCAGTTGCACTGGTTGTGATGTCTTTGTTAAAAATGATTTACAAAGTCATCCCTGTATTTCAGTGCAGTTTATGTTAGCATGGTAATACTTCAGTTTCATAACACATATATACCTGCCCAGATAGCCGCTTTGGGAGCGGTAGATCTAGGAACAATTCTGGGTCGAGTCACACCTAAGACTTTAAAAGAATCTTTAAAAGACTTTAAAGTCGTTTGGCGTTCAGCATGAAGGGGATAGTGTAACGACTGGTTAACCCGTATCAGTATAATGGCTCGGGTGGGGCGGCTTACTTGCCTTCGGTAAGTCGTCTCAGTAAACCAGCACTAGATAAAAGAGCGGTGGAAATCCGCCCTGCGACAAGAAGGCACATTATATATACCCTAAGGATTCCTTCGTTGTCATATGACTGAAAAATTGTTGAGTACGACGTTAAACTCCAAGCACTCACTCACTCAGTCACTCACTCACAACACATGTACATCCCGTTACAGACTAAGTATAATGTATGCTATCCACTTGGGCGTTATATAATTTGTCGGCTTTACCATGCGATTAGTTTTTATTACACTTATTTCGCCACTTCAACAAATGTGTATAAAACTCAACCTGCAACTCATTTATGACCTTTTGTGGTGATCACCACGATTTAGGTATAACCTATAGGACTTTTTCGGCCTTGATGAACTGTAAAGTTTAACCTCCAAATGGAAAAACAATTACAGTATATGTTTGCAGCATGCAGCCCAATACCAGGAATCGTAAAATAATGTATTCCGTTAACCATACATTAAACCGTTACGTGTTTGACGGCGTGTGATTTGCATCAGATGAGCGCCGCGCCAACCACTGGATGTATGGCCGACAAAACAATTCAAGGAACGCTCAAGATTGACAGTTTTGAGACGTAATCATTATGAATTATGTGAGAAAAGTTGAAGAAGATGATATCTCCAGAAGGTCTATGAGCTTAGGATAAAGTCGCTCAGATAGGTGATTAATTATTGCTAGTAATTAATATCAGCAGCGTGTATGTGAAAATCACCATTATTGATGAAGGCGTTTAATATGCGCACAAAGTTGTCTTTTTCATGACAAAAACTCAGATACTGAAGTATGGTATATTTCAAAACAACTGCGAGTATGACCCTTTTCAGAAAAAATAGATCTATGTAATATACAGACAGTAAAATTAATACTGAAAGAGAACAACAAAATGAGGATCATCAGCATACTGTATGATTTTTATATTATATATGGACGTGTGCGTCGAAAAAGACATTCGTATATCAGCCGTAAACCATGATGGACGAACCTGGTCAATCGCAAAGCCAATTTCCAAAACGACATTTAACACAAACTAAGAAAGTATATAAAGTACGAGTTTAAGACAGAATCATGCAATGAGAGAAGCAGTCAGCAGTTTTCATTGACGTTGGTATATAAATTGTCGATGATGACTTGTGTATGTCAGATACGCTTTGACTGCAGCTGTTCATATATCCAACTTGGCGTTGTAATTCAACACGATGAATATACCGTCCCGGGTTATGAGGAATTAGACACAATCGTTAAGCAGAGCGCCAGAGATTCTGAACGCTCTATCCATATTTATGTAAAAGCTTTCCTTTTTTAATAACCGGCCACGTCATACATCTTGTTAAGAGTGCAGCTAAGGTGAAAAAAAAAACAAGTACACGAATAGTTACGAAATATATATGGACGGCGAAAATTATCTACCATAAAAATTCAAGGAAAGAAAAGGATAGGAAAGAAATTAATGAGACCAAGTCACTGTTTATAGTTATAAATGGAAATATCATGGTTGGGCTGTGTAATTTTGAACAAGATAGTGATGTAAAATAACAATATATCTTTGGCCTTGTTCTACAATTTTTTGTTAACTTTATCACATTGGTTAACTAACTTGTCTTACGTATTGCGTAAAATTAAAACATAGGATAATGTAAAGTCAAATTCTTGTTTTAATTCCATAAAAAGACCCTCTATTATTTATAACAAAAATGACGCCGGTTAGATGGAAATATTTTTTTCGCGGAATTTTTCCTGAAATTTTTGACAATCCATCAAGTAAAAACATTGCAACCTTTTTACTGTTTGCCATCGAATTGACCCGTGCTGACATAGACTAATAGATATGTTAAAAAGAAACATAGAGAAAGTGTCAAGCCCGGACCAGGTGCTTCCAAGCTCTGTATGACAGCTATGACACCGTGTCAATATTTGACATTTTCCATTCTTATACTACCCTAAAGGACACTTGAACTGCGCAATTGAATTAACCGCATTTAAAATATGCTTTAAGTTTTGCTTGTTTGCTAGATACAGTCTTTGTACGAATTACCAATACCAGTCATGTGTGTTTTGAATCAAAAGAATAATGCGATATGTTATCGCGCATATTTAAGTTTTTTTACACGCAAGTTGTCAAAAAGTTTTGCTTCTGCGACGTCATATTACTGCCAGCTGCGTTTTATGCTATTCCCGTCGAGGTATTGTCTAAGGCAATATCTGCGCCGTGTTACATTACCTCACGACGAAGAATATAGCTGTCGTAATTATGAATTCGTAGTATTACATCAGTAATCATTTTGGTCTATATTATATATACGAGGATGTAATCTTCGATTCAAGGTGTCGTTTTTACGACTATCGTGTTTGTGCCGAACGTTTAGAAGTATTTGGTTGGATCACCTGATACTGTATTACTAAGTTTGTTTTAAAAAGTTGATAAAATGGTGTCTGTATTGAGTCTCTTCCATTTTTTTTTAAATTATTGTATCATTGAGGCAGGACATTTCCCCGGCGCCCCTAATTAGAAATATCCATCCGTCTTTAACGATAACAGATTGCTCAGAGAAATGAATATTCATGATGCGAGAAATGAAAATCAGCTGATTTAATACAATAGATATCATATCCAGACACATGCACGTATAATAAAAGGATGTACTTCAGCGTGCCAAAACACCCACGAACACAGCTCAGTGACAGGAGTCTTTTTGTTCCTCATTGTGACAATATTTACACCTTCTTTTGTCAGTCATCTTGCTCATAAATAGTCAAGTGTTCAACCAATCAACAATCAGATCTGCTACATGAATCAATGGCAAGATTCACATTGTTGAAAGAAGGCAATGTGAAAACCATACTTAAAGTCAGTGTAGAAAGAAATCCTGCTGATTTTGTGTTATTTGCACAGGTCTGTAATCTGGAAACAGGTCACGCCGTGTGGAAACAACGGGATAGGCAAAATATAATGTTCTTTATACATATGATTAATGTTTTAACACGTGGCTAATTGGTGGAAAACAGTGTGTTTCTGTTTTGTGATCTTGGTTGGCAGGTGTTTGGTCACTTCCGAGTGTGAACAGGTGTATAGCCTCTGACACCGCCACTCAGTGGCATTTTTTGTGACTAATAATTTGTGTAGGCGTGCGTCCCACGATCAACAATATATAAACAATGATGTCATTGTGTCCCTTGCTTACACGGTAAATAAACCAGGTTATTGCTGTTGGTAGAACAGGGTATTAGTGTGATGGGACAACCTGGATAACGCCTCTACGTGGGATGCGGAAGCTGTCGCTATAGTGCATTACGTGAAGTCAAGAATAGACCAAAATTTCTATAATGCTAATTCCCCCATTATCCCTTTTTCGTATTTACTTTTAAGGTTACAGTCTTGAACATAGTAAATTGAAGGTTTTCTTCGTAAAACTGTATCTTGTAAATGTGAACATAATAAATAACAGTATAATTTTTAACATACTGGTTTAGGTGTCAAAAAGCATTCATAATGCATGTTCTCCAATAACGTACCCTTCTCCTGTGAAAATGAAGAGCAAAACACATGTCAATAATTACATTGACATATACGATTATTGAACTTATACTGAGGGACTTCTTATAGGCGCTCTGCTTCATATGTGTGTCTACCATGCTTAACCTGGAAGTAGAGAATATATATATATATATATATATATATATATATATATATATATATATATATATATATATATATATATATATATATATATATATATATATATGTCCATCATCATTGAAAACTGTTGAGTGCTTCTCTTTGCACGAATCCGTCCTAATTTCGTACTTTATATACTTTCTTAGTTCTCTGGTGGTTTGTGTTCTGCGAATTTGCCTTGCGATTATTGAGCCGGGAGGTCCATTGTGTTTGTCCGCTGGTATACAAATGTCTGTTCCGACGCTTAGATTTGTACATATACTAGTCCACATAAGATGTACCATCTGGAGAGTCTGTAGTTTCCTGTACAGCCTTAGATATATATAAATGGTTTAAAGCCCGCAGATCAGCAATATACCATTTAGTGAATGAGAAAGATCGAGTCTGATGAAGAATACTCTTTAACAGTTTCTTGATAGTCGTATTCATGCCGAAACAAGTATAGGTCAGCCAAGATAGATTCTGTCCCTTAACGCGGTAATAGGAGCAACTAGGTGTCAATGTTTACACAAAGATAAACATAATAACATGTATATGAAAAGCTGTATTAAAATAACGTCTAAGATGCATTTTTATTGCATTATCATCAAATATAACCATTGCATGAATTTACATTTACACAATGCTAAAAAACCAATCTTTCTAAGTGAAACGTATGTTTGGAAAAGCTCTAGTTCCTATACAGTCAATGTATTTTATGCGCAACAATGAAAAGATAGCTATCTGTTCTTAGCTGACACTCAGGTGCCATCTCTCAAAAGTGCTCAGCAGGTTCTAGCTGGAAAGGTGCTTCTCGGGCCCAATAACTCCTTAGTTCCACACCTGTTCTACGTTAAATTACTTACACTCAATGAACCATTCAGTATTCTGGTCAATGAAAATACAGCACGGGCCAAAAGAAGATTATTTCAAAGTCTCCATGTCCCATCTGTGCTTGCCACCATAGGATGTATAATCCACATGAACGTCTGTTCGCCCACATGTCTTGGATGTGCACAGTCTATCCATTTGTTATTTGCGTCTAATCATAAAAGAGCCATCGTATAAGGTGATATTTCTAAATAACATGAGTAAACCTTCAGTAAGAAAAACACGTTCCAAGGCCAAAAGTGTACACCTTTTTCAAACTTAAAATTTAGAGTCCGAAAAACTGCAGCATGCACAGGGATTAAAACCAGAGCAGTGACGACAGTGTGATAGCTGGCACGTGGTTACATTTATAGTACCAGTGAAATCTGGCCACTTGTCAATTTACGTTAGGGTTTTATTCCAACTTATTCCAATACATACCCATGCAAATAAAATTTAAACCGCTCAAGGAAAAGATCCAGCTCTACAATGGGCCAAACTTCCTAAGGTGGTTCACGGAAATTGTAATTGTGAACAGCTAATCAAATCTTGTATAATATTTTTTGATTTTATTCACTTTTATGGATTCTATTTACTTTGAAAGTTTAACTGTGTGTATTTCTCCAAGAGTACAACATACATACTTGAGGAATCGGAGTATAATGCACGTAAGTCCAGTGCCGTTTAAACGCTGAATAATGCAGCCTAACTGCTTGTCACTCTCGTTAACTTCGAGGAAATTCAAGAGATCCAATCGTTCCCCTGTGTATTTAAGGCTGTCGGGCAATGTTGGAAGGCTGTTCGTTTGCCCAGACAATGGTTTTCACCATTTTCCCATCATTAGGTAACAAGCCGAAGCCATGTTGCCCAAGGCACTTGACCACTGCTTCATGATATCCTATTGACAGAACTGATTTACTGGTTGATTTTACTCATTTTAAAAATCTTTTCTCGATAGGTTTGGATACATAAAGATCATTTTGTGCTTCAGTCCATATAACAGTGAAAGAAATTTCTTATGCAAAATCTTTGCAAATACAAATACACAATTCCAGGTACTAAATTCGGTGTATTGCTTAATACTTAACAGCTAACAGCGCTGCGGGCTCAGTGGCACCATTAGTAACCAGTAACCCTTTAACCATGGAATTTATCACTGTACATAGATATTATCATGGCAATTCATACCTACAAGAACAAAAAAATTTTCAATATTTAGTCGAATTGAGGAAGCATTAATTTCTTGTCATATTTTACATGGAAATAATGTTGCCTAGTATGCATAAACAGCACAACATCCAGTACGAAAGTCCGCCAGTCAATGTCTGATTGATGAGGAATATGGTAGTACAGAGAACAGAGGTATATAAAGGGTATGCCTTTCAGAATGATGTCTGAAATGTGACAAAATTCATGAATGGTGCTTGACAAAATGTTTCAGTGCGACACCACGTGCTCAGCCAGCACTTGGGGTTATATGCTGAGGTAGACTAACCACTTTGTAGCCAACCTACTAAAAGTGTATGTTACAACATAAAACCGCTGTTACTGCGGCTGATCGTGTAGAGATAATGTCAATCCGCAGTCAACATGATGATACAGCATGCAGAAATCTTCATGTTTTTCAAGTAATGCAATAGAACGCTTTCTTGTAACTTTTTTCAATAGGACATTACTGACGGCTAAAACGTTATGGCGCAACGTTGGTGACGAAAATGTTAGGGGACAAAAGAAGTTCCGTGAAAGGATGCACTGTTTGTTGGAGTGATGGCATGACAAGTGACATCACGGCCACAAATGTGTACCTTGTCTAAGCATCTACAGAGATCTTAGCATGTGTTGTGTTGTATACAGTTGCTTGTATATTACATAATTCTCCTGTTATTAACCAGTGGGTGCCGTGGGACTGTAACATAAGCTTACCTGTGCAGGTGTTGTCTGTATGAGGCCCCTGGGTAGGCCTACAGTCCCGGGTGAGCAGTATAACACCTGTGTTTTAACACCTGGACGTTACCGTAAGCTCACGAGAGGCGAGTAGTGAGGCAGTGCGTAGGTCTTATCTCGGTTATACACGACTATTGTTCAGGCTCGTCAACAGGCATCATCCCGCTTCATTAACATATGTCACCGAACTATTTCATTTAAACGATTCGCCCGTTTAATGTACTCCGCGAACTAAATCATTCTGGATTTACGACAGCGTTACAAATTCACCGCGAACAACTGGGAAAAAAGCTCTCCACGTCCGATCCGGATTTGAGGAACACACTTTCACGATTTGCTCCTGTTCCATTTAGCTTTTATAATTCAGCCAGAACTTGTTCACCTGACAACGTCTTCTCCAAACGAGTAGTGACAGGTAGTCTCGTGGCGAAAAAATGCAGGCAAAACAGAAGAGAGTGTTTAGGCGTGTGTTGTAAAGACATAAATAGAGTGTCATTAAACAGATTATAAGAGCGATCTCGGTCCACGGGATACACGGGATGGTTGTATATGTTATATGACAAGTGAGAGTCGTTATTCTCTCAGATGTACTTTATTACAGGCTTATGATTAAGCTATTTGAGTTATGCAATTCTTTGTAGACGCATAAAAATGCCTGAACCCCTTTAAATTAGGGACCAAGAGAATTAATTGATGTGCTTCACACGATAGCCATTAGCTGATCAACTAGTACTGTGATTTCCAATCTATTTATATCAGCGTACGACTAGGCGAGCCTTGATGGACATCTGTTTGATAGTTAATCAGATTCTGCCGATCTGTGTATCTACACACGTGTTTGATGGTACTGTTACGTGATACTGTTTACTCAATGAATAGATAACATTGACCACCTTCGAAAACCTGGCCCAAGCTGTATACACCAGTTCTGTCTATGATAGGCCTGTGTTGGGGTAGCTGGTAAATAAATTTGGCACTTTTCAGTGTTAAAATATTAATTAATGCATTTAGCACACAACATGCATTTATTTATATTTATACATATGTAGACGAAAGAGTAGTGTCTGACAATCAGTATATAATTAATGTATTTATTTCTTCTTTTTTTAGTGTTTAATCCTGCTTCCGATTTTTTCTGAAGATATATTTAAAGGTCATACGTGTAGAAAACCACTCAAAGCTCTGCGGAAACCACATTACAACAGTCAAGTGCGGAGGAGGCGAAACAAAGCAGCGGGGAAACAAAGGCAATCGCAATAGATTGATTAAACGGAACAGTGCCCTGGAGAAATATTCACGAATGTGGAGTGTGGAGAAAACGAAACAAAGCAAAAGGGGAGTCAATATTGTCATCATAGATTGAAGAAATCTAACAGTACACAGACAATTGACACACAATGTCACGGACTTCGGTGAAAGCCCGATTTTCATGACTACGAACATAATTGAACTTAAAGCACACAGGTATTCATCACTGCTTTGTTTATGAATTTTTTCTCCACCATCCATATGTTTTTTAATATCCCAAAAAGCGAGGACTGTGTGATGACAGGCCTAGCTGTCAAAAATATAAATCATGTAAATTATGTAAAGCCTAACTGGCGGTGATATGTAATTATTCTATAGTACCCTGTGTGCAAGAGAGAAATGTGAAAGGAAGTACAACTCTACATCCGTATGACTTTCTTCACAAATAGTACTTTAAAATAAGACGCTTTCTTTTAACTTTCTGTGCACACACAACGCCTTCACATTTAAGTCAATATCAGTGAGTCTTTTGGTGAAGAGAAATTGAAAATCATGTAGTTAGGTATCTAGAAATTCACATTCTGAGCTATTTTGTTCTAGTAATTTCAATCATAAATGTAGGCCTACAAGCCTTACAGTAAAATGACTTTTATCTAGTGCAGGCATTTGGTAATATAGCCTACCAAGTGTAAAATTTTCAATATTGACTCAGTTATCTGCTCAGTCATCTTGTTTTGCTATTTATTGCATGGACCTTTCTCGTAGGAAAATGATGCAAGATTTGTCTTCTAAGCATCTGGCTTTCATTTGCCTTGTATAAGTCAATGGCATATTTAGTGTACCTTTACTTATCTTCAAAAATTGCTTCGTGCATGTAATGTTTTTTATAGAGCCTTTTATAAGATTAAAATTCTACAAATAAAATCCTATATGCATGTGATGTCCAGATGTCCGATTCATTGGAAGTGAACGGCTGAAGTTATTGGAACAAACCACGTGTCTCTGATTCAAAAGCAATATCGCACATTCTTTGATCACGCGCTCTTGTATCATTCTTGTGAATATTTATTAGACCCCAAAATATCTACTTAAAGAATGATCAGTGCTTGGCACTTGCCGTATACGGACGAAAATTTTCTCCCAAAGAAAAAAATTCGAGGCCATTTAGTGTGTTGAAGGAGTCTCATAAGCCTTACAATTTCAGCTGTTCTTTTTTCACATTAAACTTGTGTACAATTTTTAAAACGTAATCCATAACGTATGTACATAATTCATACATACTTCATGAGGCTGGGTTTACAGTATATATGCGTGCTGATGTGCCGTGTATTTCCCTATACGTGTTACAGAATGCAGCCTGCCTTTTTTTTGCAATATCTATGCATGACACATAATTGAGATACCGCACGTGATAATAAGTCCTTGTCAGAGATGCACACCTTTTCCAGTGGCACAGTCTATAGGCCACAGGCTATTTTATCAATATGAAGATATAAACACGATCGTATAGTGATGGGCCGTAAGAATTCCCGTTACAAGCACTCCATCATTCGCAACCCTGTAGTCTGTACAGTTTCAAGTCGTATAACTGCGTGATACCACATCCGCCTAATGCCTAAAACACTATACTGGTACCCTGATAAATTATATCTTATCCATTTTTCCATTGATGGGAACGGGTCGTGGCGGAGTGTTTTACAGGGCTAGTCTTTCAGCCGTATATATTAACAGCCCTGGTCTTTCAGCCGTATAGATAACCACCCGAGGTATACTGGTTCAATGTCTGTTCGTCGAAAAAGGCATTCGTATACCAGCCGTCAGTCAGTATATGGACATTCCAGGTGAATAATTACAAGGCCATTTCCCAAAGCGACGCTAAACACACACCACGAAAGAAAACCACCATGACCGTGGGTGCACTCTAACTTTCTTTGAAGACCACTGGCCATCCACCAATATGGTATGCATGTATCTGTACGTCACACTTGGGAAAGTTCGTCAGTAACTTGCCAAAGGCCGTTTTCGCCGTGGTCTCAGGTTTCCTCCACCATTAAACTGAAAAATCTCGAGTGTGACATTGATTGGTAAAATATACGCCGCTCTCAAAAATTTGTTTTACTGGTTGAAGGTGGTCAGCTGTATGAGCGGAGGAAACTGTCGTACCCAGAAGTAAAGCACCACCATACATCAGGTCCCCCTCCCTCCCCACAAATGTCTTGACAAGGCAGCGGCCAAAAAAGCAACGCCTTTTATTCGAGCCTTCATTGACTTCGTTGGTCAGGGGAAGAGTGGTTTGGCAAAAACAACTCTCTTTGCCAGCGAGAGACCTTGATAAAAAAAAGTAAATTTTGCTACATTTTATCTTTTCTGTGTTTGACAGCCATTGCTCGTGTTTCGGTTTGTTTTGAAAAGAACGGGAAACCTTCGATTCACTTCATATATAAATATATTCTCATTCACATGTTTTGCATCATTTTGCCTATCAAATCTTCCTAAATTTCCCCGTAAATCACACCAGCTTTATATAATTAGTGTTAAATAAACTAGACCTAAAGTGTCATTTTCTCAGAATAGGTTACAAGAAACTGGAATTACATAATTTTGTAACAGTGGCCTAGCTGTACCTGTAATCTAGACCGGATGTCCTTGCTGCGGTTTAAAAAAACATAACAGACGTATGCCGGAGTTGATCTTCGCAGCATTAAACCATTTCCAACAACGCCTTTCTTTCATGTAGGAAACTGGTGGAGGTCTTTTTTTTATATTGAACACCTTCCTATACTCTTGTCATATGAAAAAATTCGGCCGGGAATTAATTCCAGATCTGTATATTTTAGCAAAACGCCACACACGTGTTCACGTTCGATTATTTCTGGATACGTTAACGTTAAATATTGCTCACCTATGTGATAACAAATTAAATGTATGTTGTATTTTGAATGTGCTGTTTAACTGTGGGAAATGCAATCCTGAAATTCGTCTTTCTGTCAAGAATATGTAAAAAACGAATTCGTCGACATAAATACTCATACTCTGTGGTATGTCATATATTTAATCTTATAGAATTCTTTCATTCCAAGTATTCTTATTATGTGTGATACCAACAGCTTAGCTGGGTTTCTGTGGTTGCATTGATTAACCCTGAACGTTAGATTTAGTAAAGTTCACCAAGGACATTTATGGCACAGCTGTCAAAAATTCCATCTACAGAGTTGCCTGCATTTCCAGACAGTTTCGTCAGTCTTCATGCAGCTGTGAATACTTCTGCGGTGTCAAAATCAACAAAACATAAGCAAAACCTGCTCTAATTATTCAATGTGAGCATATATTTTTATATTAAGACACAAGTTTTATATTAAGTAAAAAGTGACACAAGTCACACAATGGGTCTTCCAAACAAATTACATTTGTCTGTTTTTGTAATTCACGCTCCTGTTTGTCACATATGTATAAGAGATATGGAACAGGCTTCACAGTGCGGAGTGCGTCTGCACTGAGTACGATGTTTTCCAAATCGCATGCGCGAATCAGGATAAAGAGGGTTAAAAAAAAAAGTAAGACTGTCCGATAAGTTTTCGTTTACAATAGATTAACCTATGAAATATAATACTTGTAGCTGGCGACAATCAAAAGGCGCCTCCTTTCAAGATCCAAATGGGTTTCTCTAAAACCGTATGTACGGTAATAGTCACAGGATTGGGTTTGATAAATTACCATCTCAGCCTTTCAGAAAGCTTTCATTTAGAAAAAATGTGACCAAAATTTTGTGTGAAGAAATGTTGAATGCATAGTATATACCTCGTTCTTTTGTGGATAATTAACTATATAGGTTGGAGAAAGATCATATCGTGACCTACTAATTTATATCAAATGGTTCATCTCGCTGGCAGAATTCTCGGTATGACGTCACAGTTATCGTATCTTGGTTCCATGTTAGTACACAGTGAGGGACAAAATAAACTGATACCTTTTTATTAAAATACAAATGGTTTTACTGCACTCACAAAGAAAAGACTGCTTATCACTAAGCTGTAATTGTTTTGATAATTTGATAACCGCGTCCAGAAGGAAACTTGATGTCTCAGAATGCGGCAATTATAATTATTTGATGGGTTTTTTTTATTGTTTTCTTGTTCCATTTTTGGGACACGTCATTCTGAGCAGAGATTCTTCCCATGAGGTTGTCAGGTCATCAAGTTTAATGGCTATGACGTAAGTGGCCACTCTTTTTGCTTCATTTATCTTATATACAGACTCGCAGTCTAGGTAATTATCTGCTTATGCAGTGGCCTCAGTAGCCGTTATCAAAAGAAAGTCACTCTTTAATTAAGTTAGAAGATTAAAACCAGAAACTGGCTGTTTATTACTGAATTTGAATAGAAGCATTCCTAATAAAACTAAAATATTTTACTGACATATATGTTAAAGTTCGAAATTAAATACACATAGACAACAAAAGGGCTCAAATGTTAATAATCATGGTACAAAATCTATAAAACCTCTAACATTGCTCTAGTAAGTCATTAGCCAACGTAATTTACACATGGCACAAAAACTGTAAAACCGGTAACATTGCTTTGATAAGTCATTTGCCAACGTAATTTACACATGGTACAAAAACTGTAAAACCGGTAACATTGCTTTGATAAGTAATTTGCCAACGTAATTTACACATGGTACAAAACTTGTAAAACTGGTAGTGGCCGAAGGTGACCAACAGTACTTTATCACAATGTAATCACTACTATAGTTGAATTTACACATGGTACAAAATCTGTAAAACCAAGAACATTGCTTTGGTAAGTAATTAACCATTGCAATTCATTGGCATTACTGCTTAGCTTTAGGCTCATGGTAGATTTACCGCTATATACAATCCTGTATAATGTAACTAGATGGTTATAATGTGTTACAACTATGCTTTTCAAAAATATCTGTAACCAAAGTGGATCACTTTGGTATCATTCCATTTGGAACTTTTTATTTATGAACCATTTGGTAAATGATAGTTTATCACTGCACGAAAGGTTTGCCAGTGTAACCTGTAATGGTGTGCATGAATGTCTGTACGACACACATGGGAAAGTTGATCAATTATTTACAAAGGTCTATGGTTTTACCCCGAGCACTTTAGTTTCCTCCATCCATCAACATGACCGCTAGCGTATATGTGAAAAATTCTTTCGTAAGGCCTTAAAGAACAAATAATATAAATAAATAAATAAATAAATAAATAAATAAATAAATAAATAAATAAATAAATAAGTGAAAACGGCGTATAGGAAATGCGTGAGTTTTGTTTGTACGTTCAAATGTTTATTGACATTTGATTTGCCTTTTTCTATTGGGAGACATTGGAGTACCATAGACTTTAAATGTAAAGGGTTTCTGCTTAGATGTGCTTTATACCAAAGTAAAAACACTTTACAGACGTGATGGACTTTGTGACAAGTGAGTTTGTCGCCATTGTGTACTGTGAGTTTATCCCATCCAGTTTACATTTGTGAATAGCTGTGCACTGATCTAATACACACATACTTTCAGATTAAGTATAGTTTCGTGAATGCTTCTTGATATACAACTTTCTAAAGTCGCATCTGTGAATCCCTGAATTACGGCGTCCTCCACAATTGTGCTGTGTCACAATTTATATTTTTACAGGTCACTCAGAATGGGGACAAGCCTCTACGATGTCAGCAAGGTGCCCTTAATTGATACAGGTACGTTACACGACAAAGCACTCTACTCACTATGACATCACGATGTTGTTAGGCATCTGGTGCGTGTAACATATTCTCTGTTACAGGTGCGGTATTACAATCAGCCTCCATCAATTGATAACACGCACAGTGTTATGTAGGTGCTTTCCAGAAAGTCCTTAAGTCAATAAGAGCATTCTATATAAACATATTACTTGTATATATTGGTTAAAAAAAGAAACGGTGTTGAGCTCTTTTCAAATTCTCACAAATAAAAAAGACTACGCAGCACAAGGAATGCCAATGTGATCTATGATTTTATCAAGTTAAACTTATAATGTAAAGTATAAAAATATATATCCAATGTAATCCGACTCAGGATAGATTAAAACTTTGAAATATAGTAATTGATTTAAACACATTCTTGCCTATCGCATAAATATAACAGAGGTGATTTTCAGAGAACTCCAGGCTTGAAGCGTAGTTCTCCAAGACGTGGAAAGATTAAGGGTTGTGTACAAGTGTCTTTTGTACGTACTCTGCACATCAACTCCTGAGTAAGAGTTTGATGTGCACCATCAGTCATCAAAGGAAATGTGTATTCATTCAAAGAAAGCTTGTGTACACAACCTAATTTAAAGAGATCTTGTTCACCTGTGCCCATTCTTGTATATACCCATTCTCAATCATAGACATATTACGCACAAATGCTCATTCAAAGAGATCTTGTGTTCACGCACAAGGTCAAGCACACCTTGTGCACGTGCTAGAAACGCACATTCGAATACATCTGGTGTACACGCACTCATTCAGAGAGATCTTGTGTACATGTATTCGTTCTAAAACATCGTGTGCCCATCCCGTTTATCCAAATGGATATTGTGTACACATATTCATTCACAGTCTGGTGTAAAGCATTCAGCCATGTAGAAAGGATTTTATGGCGGAGGATTCTCCTGCCTGACGATGAATAAGATCAAATCACTCACAGTTTCACATGTGAATATTCCGGTTTCCTCTCCGGTGGTACGTGGGAAGGTCTGTCAGCAACCTGCGAATGGTCGTTCATGCCTCCACCACCACCACCCCTCCAATACCCCATCCCCAATACGCTTTGCACGGTTTTCTTCCGCCATAATGCTGGCCGAGGCGGTATAAGTGAAATATTCTTGACTCCAGCCAAATAAAGAACACCTGATGTACAATGAAAAGGAAACAGTATAAGCTTGCATCCAAGGTTTCCTGGTTCATTTTGGTACATTCTAGACTACCTTTTTCATTCTCCTAGATGATACTGATGTAATCCAGAGCTTGTCATATTTTTCATTCTCCTAGATGATACTGATGTAATCCAGAGCTTGTCATATTGTCGTTCGATATTAAATGAATGATTAACGCTCAACGCCGCGGCCAGTGTCGCAAATATATCGTGGAGATGTTTACGATACTAATTGCGAAGTTATGGTAATATCTGTAGTTCCTTTGTATCATCAGTAAACGACAGTTTGAAATTGAAAAACGTGGAACAGCTTAGCAATGATTTGTTTAAGAGTATGTGTTGTCCAGCTATAATATTTCAGATCCAATAAGCTATATTCACTGCTAAACTTTCGTCACTGGAAGAGACCAGTTCGGTTGCTTAGTGGTTAGAACGCCCGCCTTGAAGTTGGGAGACCCGAAATAAAACCCGGGATAAAATGGTACTTGTTGCTGCCTCGCTTGGCACGCTGTACTGAATGGTTAGAGCAAGGAAACACGACTGGTCGACCAGGTGTCACCATAATGTGACTGCATGGGTGGGGTGTCATGTCTGGTGTTTCCGGCAAGATACTTCAGTGGTGGCAGCATTTTGGCGGCATGGACTCGCCTTGCCACAAGCAGACAAAGTATATGTACACATTGACTCCTCGATGTCATATGACTGAAAAATTGTTAAGTACGATGTTATACCAAAAGCATTTATTCATTCATTCATTCATTCGTCACTGGAAGAAATGAGATCGAAAAAACCTCAATACTAAGAGTTACTGGTGAACGATTCCTTATGTGACATATGTCATATTGGATGAAGTGGCTGGGAGGGGTGGGGTGGTGGGGGGGGTGGGGGAATAGGCTCCGTGGCAAACTATAGCGCAGGACAATGATTTGGGAGCCTGTCATCAACGCAGCTGCGTCCAAGTCAAGCACATGCATGCTGGGTTGCACTCCGATCGAAGGTGGGAAAGTCTGCAAGCAATATGTGAATGGTTGTGGATTTCTTGACATTATCTTGACATTCAACAGCCATTATAAAATTGCTTACCTTTGCATATGTTTTTCTTCTCCTTGGAAATCCAGTTGTTCGAGGGAGTTGGTTTCATTGAATGATTATGAAAAGAAGGGAATAAAAATCATGTGGACGATATGTGGTAAAGCTCACACGTAGACTGGGGGTTCATGATCACTCATTATCAGTAGTTTGAGATCACATACAATGCCATATCGTCTTTTCATCGTTCCGTCTCCGGTTGAAAAATCAGCAAGTCCAGGAAAGCTGAACATTTGTTTTAAAAACTGCGTCCTATTCGATTGTTTTTGTGATATTAAATGTAGCGCTGCAGGGGGTCATAGAACTGAGGTGGACTATGGTGGTTCGAAGCGTGCTATCATTTCCAGCAGCAGGGATTTTGTGGTTGTCCTTCGCCCTACTCTTCTCGCTGACCTCACGTTTATTTATCACCTGAACCACATGTCCTGCAGACAATGCTAATCCACGCAGATGCTCGTGCGTTTTCATCAGAAATCATTAACCTAAGCTTGCAAACACAACATCATCAGCCATGCTATGCTCACTTCAAATTTTGCCACAATAAAGTTTCAAAAAATTACACATTAAAATTTCTTTTAGAAAAAATGTACGTGTTTAATCTCCACATTTTATTACGTATAAAATTACACTTAGCAGATCGCCATGTAGATGGCATATCACAACAACAAATTGTGTCTAATAAAGTTCGTCTAAAGCGTTTACAGGATTACATGATAAAACAGTGCTGAAACATTAGTTTACTACAATTAAAAGTGTCCAACAATTTGCCATTAGGATTATTTCTGCATTTGTTGCAGTTCTATTTGTGGGTTGCACATATTTTCTTCTTTTTTTTATTTATTTCGGATTGTGGTGAAGAATGGCCCCCAGCACTGTTCGTGAAGCCATGGTAAGCCGTTGAGAACCTTTGTGTACCTTTTTGGGCAGTTTAATGTTCATTGTAAACCACTTGTACTCCACCAACATAGTATACATATACTTGTGCAACACGTGGGAAAATTTCTCTGTAATTTGCCAAAGGGCGGTGATTTACCAGACCACTCCCATTTCCCCCACCTATAAAACTGACAGAGGCCTCCATGGCCAAGGTGGTTAGCGTGCTAGCGCGGCGTAATGACCTAAGAGCCTCTCACCAGTGCGATCGCTGTCCAGCACACTTCCTCGCCGACCATACGTGAGAAGGTCGACCAGGCAGCAACCTGTAGATGGTAGTCCGTCGCTGCATAAGCAAGATATTCCTGAGTGCGGCGTAAAAAACCAAACAAATCATATCAAATAAATATAAAATTGTCCACCAGTGTATATTATTAAAATTCTTAAGGGTAGCATTAAACAACAATCGGACAAATAAATTGAATTGTATATAATACGAGTAACATGTCCATTCGTTTCTATATTTAATTGGTGTTTTACACCGTACTCAAGAATATTTCACTCATACGGGAGAAACCCACGACCATCTGCAGGTTGCTGAAAGACCTTCCCACGTACGACCGAAAAACTCACAGCGGCCACGTTGGTTAGAGGTTCCTGGGTCAATAACACACTCAAGATGAAGGTGTGCCTTTAATATAGTATGGCACTTTATGTGAGATGTACCTGTACGGCACAAGGGCTGTGGTTTTCCACGAGTTCTGGAAGCTTTCCTCCATCCATTAACCTTAAAGCCGTCGTCTAAAATTAAAACATCCTCCATTACGCCCTTAAGCCTGTATCAATCAAATGGGATGAATATATTCTATATCTGTGGGACCGTTTATGTTTTCGTCTTTTTTTTTCTCTTAGCATTGTCTGTATGAGAAAGATTTTTTTTTTTTTTTAATTGGTGTTTTACGCCGTACTCAAGAACATTTCACTTATAAGACGGCGGCCAGCATTATGGTGGGTGGAAACCGGGCAGAGCCCGGGGTAAACCCACGACCATCCGCAGGTTGCTGGCAGACCTTCTCACGTACGGCCGCCAGCATGAGCTGAGCTTGAACTCACAGCGACCGCATTGGTGAGAGACTCCTGGGTCATTACGCCGCGCTAGCGCTTTAACCGACTGAGCCACGGAGGCCCCGTATGAGAAAGAAGTCACCAGATATGGTGTTGCAAATCAGGCGGTATCTCACGCACTATATGCCAAATATTACGTATGACTTGTTGTGTTTGCATGTTATATTGTGTACTTAAATAACTTACTATGTACTAGATGCTAATTACGTAAGAGATATCACGTGACAGATTTGCTTGACGTCACGTGTTCCCTTTTGTCTTGGAGAGTAGGCAGATGAATAAAGATGGCAATCTAAATGAGACGTTGGGCTCCAAGATTTCGGATAAACGTAAGATAAATGCCTCAACTTTGAGTTTGCTCATATTTCTTGTGAACATTTGGCAAAATGGCGCAAATGATGGACTTACCGCGTTCTCCAATCCAAGCATTTCACCCACGTGCTAATGATGTTGCGCAAAGATGGGACACATGGACGAAATCATTCAGATACTACCTCGAAGAGTCTGGTGTTACAGACAACGTCCAGAAGAGAGCACTTCTGCTTTATCTCAGCTGACCTGCTGTTCAAGAAATTTTCGATAAGCTCACCGAGAAAATAGAAGAGGACAGTCCAGCGTCTTTCGACACAGCACTCAGCGCCCTTACAAAATACTTCCAGCCGAAGTGGAATATAGCATTTGAACGTCACATGTTCAGACAAGCTTCGCAGAAAGAGGGTGAGTCAGTTGAATCTTTCTGTACAAGACTGAGACTTCGGTAATCGAACTGAAGATCAGGTCATTGATAAATGCCGAGATGTTCGATAACGACGACGATTTCTCAGGGACCCCGATCTGACGCGTGATCCTCTGCTAAACATTGCTCGACTGGCCGAGACAGCTGATAGCAAGGTCCGACAAATTGAGACTAGTCATTCTGCTGACTCGGCTCCTACACCTGCTGTGAAGGAAGAAGTTTACCAGGTTAAATTTCGACAGCCCGGAAAATGTAAATCGTCAGGGAAGGGACAATGCTTTCGATACGGATCCTACAAACATCATGCTGATAAATGTACAGTCGCGGTGAATAAAAACAGCCGTAACTATGGTATACGTGGACACTATGCTTCAGTATGTCAAAATCAGAAGAAATCGGACAACAGTTCCAACCATCCGGGTGGTAATAAACAGCGGTCGCGGACAGAAGAAATTTGACGGAAAGAAACAACATCAAGAGTTGCAGCAATGTTTCAAACCCTGCCTCAAGTGCAACAAATGTTTTAGCGCTTTACAGTATTGTGAACAATGTTGCGAACTCAACAGCAGCAAATGTTGACAACACACCCAGTGTTACAAGTAACATAAATTAAACTAACATGCAACAAATGTTGAAACTGACAGTGCAGAGATAATAGTTGATGTTGATGGTCAAAATGTATCAGAATTGGTTGATTCTGGGTCTTCTGTAAATTTGATCATGGAAAATTTGTACACGGCCAAATTCTCTCACATTCCACTTCAGAAAGCTAAGAAAAAAGTTCTTACTTACGCCTCTACAGATTCATTTGATGCTAGAGTTACAGTTGGCAATGTATCTCTAAATGATACATTTACTTGTAATATCATTTAATCACCAATCTTTATTGGGACTTGCTACATCTTGCCAATTAGGTGTGCTAAGTATCAGAGTAGCACAAGTTAAGAGTGTAAATGGTGAAAAATCCATTGACAAAGTCTTTGAAGGTGACATGTCTAATGACAAAATCTTTGAAGGTTTCGGTAAACTTAAAGATTTTCAGCTGCACATACATGTTGATAAAACAGTCACTCCAGTAGCTCAGCCCATACGCCGTTTACGGTTTGCTACACGTAAGAAAGTAGATCAAAAAATGGATGAGTTGTTGGAAGCTGATGTTATTGAGCCTGCTACATTGCTATTGGATTTCTCCGTCGACTTGGAGAAACCCAAGTATATATTTAGACATGCGCAGTGCGAATCGTGCCGTGATACGCGAGAGACACGCAATTCCCACCGTTGATGTAATATAAGACATGCATGGCGTGACAGTCTTTTCGAAGCTCGATTTGACGATGGGCGACCATCAGATCGAATTTGACCCGGAATCTCGCGAGATAACCACCTTTGTCACACACCGTGGTATTTTTCGCTACAAACGCCTTATGTTTGGTTGGAAAAGTGCATCATAGCCAACTGTGGTGGCGCGAGAAATCTCTCCGATGACATGCCCGACCAGGAAGAAATCTACATGATCATAAACATCAGAACGTCAAAAAGCGTTTGATCTTCTGAAGTCGAAGGTGATGAGTGATCAAGTCATGGCATTGTACAACCCTACCTCAGAAATGCAACCGATTGTCGATGCAAGCCCTTACGGATTAGGTGCCGTTTTGAGTAAAAAAAAAACCAACTCTGGCAATAGTTTCAAACCCGTAGCATACGCAAGTCCACAAAACTTTGCCGATTCACTTTAACGACTGCAACTTTCGCAGAAAATTGCAAATCAGAAAAGAAATATAGCTGATGATTACATCTGCTTCGTGGCAAAATCATCTATTCCCACGTCAATGTCCTTAGAACAGATTGATACCGAATCTGCCTCTGATCCTGAGCTGAGTACCCGGCAAGAATGTATTAAGACTGTAAAGTTGAACCCTTGCCCACCTGCATACAGATTCTGTAGACACGAGCTATCTGTACAGGGTAATGTTATCCTCCGTGGAAACCGAATCGTGATGCGGCTGAAACTCGCTCACAAAGGCCACATGAGCATAGTGAAAATGAAACGAGTCCGAGAAAAGCTATGGTGGGCGAGCATAGACAGAGAAATTGTCACATTTGTGTCAAACTGCCACGCCTGTCAAACTATAATGGTCCAGAGCCACGACCTGAACCGTTGAAACCGACAAAAATGCCCAAACACCCATGGGATCATATTGCAATTGATCTCTGAGAACCTCTACCAACAGGTGAAACGTTGATCGTAGTGGTTGGTTCACTCACGTTATGTTGAAATAGGAATTACCAAATCCACCACAATCTTCAAAATCGTCAGGTATTTTTTGCTGCACATGGACTTCCGAAAATCTTGACCTCAAAATAATGGCCCACATTTCATTTCAATTCAGTACTTTCATGAATGAGAATGGTATTGAACACCGCAAAGTTAGCCCCCTTTGGCCTTCTGCCAATGGAGAGGCAGAGAGGATCAATAGAAATGTCAAAGCTGCTCTGAAGAGCAAGACTCCTTTGCTAGAGTACCCGCATTCTGCGACCTGTGTTGCCCCTTCAATGTTCTTGTTCAACCGCGTTGTTCGAGACGGTTTGTCGTCAATGGAAAACAATAAAACCCGAAAGCCGTCGAAAGCCAAAATAGCAAAGATACGTAACCGCGATGGAATATAAACGCAAATCCAAAGAATACACCGTCGTGTTGCCAAGTGCAAAATCAAGATGGGTGACAAAGTACTAGTGCAACAACCAAAGTGTAACATGCTATCGCCTTGTTTTGGTCCGGAACCGTTCAATGTAATTCATGTCTCAGGTAGCCAGGTGATTCTCTTTTCTGACAACAAGTACTCCGGCGAAATTCAAGTAAAGTTCGCAAATTCAGTGTCCAAGTAAAGGGCAACCCGATCGCACACGATGAGTTAGACGGCTTCTCTGAAACGCAAGTACCCGATGTCGTTACTGACCAAGCAATTGTTCTTCAACGCCCGACAAGACAACGCAAGCAACCAAATTGTTTCAGAGATTTCCACATGTACTAAAGTGTACAAAATCATTTTGATTGTAACTTTTTAAGCTGACGCATTCAGTAGTTTATGCATGATTAATGATTTCTTGTACATGTATTTCAATTGTATTATACTAAAGTGTTTTGTTGAATTTCATCCCAATATTAATTGTATTTTATTGAACTAAGAAATATTTTTATTTCAATTTTCAAATATCAGATAGATGTTGGAACATGTAATTAATTTGATTTTATTTTATTGCTTTGAATAATCCGATTTCCGCAATATTAAATACTCCACTGTCAGAGATGATTTCTAAATCTAAAGAGGAGGAGGGATGTTGTGTTTGCATATTATATTGTGTACTTAAATCACTTACTATGTACTAACTGCTCAGTACGCAAGAGATATCACGTGAAAGATTTGTTTGTCGTCACGTTTTCCCTTTTGTCTCTTAGAGTAGGCAGATGAATAAAGATGATATAGCCTGAATGAGACGCTGGGATCCATTGTCCCTACCTTCATATCGACCATCATCGGAGGTCGGATGCTAAGTGCTTGAGTTATCCCAAGCTAGCGACTTCTATAGTTCGAGTTTTTCTGACCGACTTATGTATTATTGCACGTACATGTTTGTACCCTGCATGTATCATGCTTTAGTAGTCTTGGTGTGTATGCCTATCTCGTTATTTCATCTACGACGAAATTTATGTCATAGAACAATGTTTTACCGCTTCAGTGTAATTAAGATTGGCCGCATGGTATTTACCTTCGTGAAGACCTTTCCACCAATATGGCGTGCAAGCCTCCACCTCACACGGAGGAAAGTTCGTCAGTAACTCGCCAACGGTCAGTGGATTATTTCATACACTATCAAAAAAGAAGTATTCATCAGTTCAGTGTACTTCGTACTTGTTTTTTCATTCCCATGAGGGCGTAGTTTTAAAGAAAGAAGTCAGTGTCAGAAATGAGTTAAGTAAACATGGCTATGAATAGTTGGCATACAACCCCAACTGAGTTAAGCAAACTGTCCTTGAAGTGGTCGTATTTCAAGTTCTTTAGCACACCAAAATAGTGGGTTATATTTAATATAATGTTATTTGTTTTCTGAGTGGCGATAGATAAAGTTATGGACAACACAATACCCCGTTATACCAATAAAATTATTCTGTTGAAATAACAGAACAAGTCTATGACGCATAACAAAAAGCTGGTGGCAATAACATAATCTTTTCAATCACCACTCGGAAAACATATAGTATCTTGTCAGTTTAACAAATTAGTTCGCAGGAGTTCAGACTGCCTTACCAGATCAAATATGCCAGAAAGGATTAGGGGTGATAACTGTTGATTTGATCAAGCCGGCGATTCAGACTGTGCTGTCTGACATTATTTATATCTCTTGTATACACTGAATTTGTCTGTCCCTTAGGAAGGACAAATAAGTGTGATGGACGACTCTGCTGTGGTTTAAACCATAACCCGTGTTTCTATCACAAGACCAGAGAAAAAATTCCCCTTGACCGAGTTATGGCCACTACATTCTACCCTGCTGCATTCAGCTACGCTTTAAACCTGTCCAACAACAGAGACTCATCACATCACTGCACTTAAACCATTTGAAGTAATTCTCTTTGCTCACAATGCCATTTCATTTCAAAGGAATGACATTAGAAGGAAAACTGTAAAAGCTGAATTGATGGGAGTCCGTACAACATTGTCATTTTTGATACCTTCAAAAAGATTGACCGGATGCCCTTAGGAAAATGAACTACTAGTATATGTAAAGACATATCTGTATACATCTGCATAAAACCGGTAGTGACGCCATAAAGCACAGATGTGAGCTTGAACCCATCGTTGCTTCGCTGTTGCTATTTTAAAAATTAAAATTATACACAGGGCAACACCTATACCGTCATTAATGCCGGCATTTTAATTTATTTATTTATTTTATTTTATTTGATTGGTGTTTTATGTCGTACTCTGGAATATTTCACTTATACAACAGCGGCAAGCATTATAGTGTGAGGAAATCGGGCAGAGCCCGGGGGAAACCCACGATCATCCCCAAGTTGCTGTCAGACCTTCCCACTTACGGCCAGAGAGGTAGCCAAGACTCACAGCGACCGCATTGGTGAGATGCTTCTGACTTCAGCCATATGTAGCACATTTGAAACCCAGTCATAAGTATTTTGAGGACCATTTGATCATTGACCATTACATCATTCATACTAAACATTACATTGCACTGCATGCTGGAATTCCCAGACCAGGACCTGAAACACCAGGATCAGGATATATATTGAACCTTTGGCGACTAAGATATATATACAACTAACTTAATACCACAAAGACAAATTTGCAAAACCAGTTTTTGGGCTTAAGTTTATTTCACACATACAGCTATTCCTGTTTCTCTACCCAACAACTTCTGACGCACCTGGATTTACAACAGCTGGACCGCCATGCAGTCTCTTCACATTTCATTTATAAATTTTTCGTGTGGCAGCATCTATCCTGTGCATTTCTTTCTCGTCCGCCTCGTCGGTGTTTAACTTTACCTCCTCTACTTTCTTGAAATGATCCCTGGCACGTTGGGCGACATTGGACAATCTCCTATGCTGTCTCCACTTGGCCTCCTGCAGTCGTAACTCGACATTCACGCCGCGCCTCTTGCTCGATGGCCCACTGTCTTCTGGGTTCACCGGGACTAGGGAATCTTTGTCTTTGTTAAAATCTTTGGACAGATAGGCATACGTCGGCACGGCTACTGACCTTCGACGTTCTCTCTTCCCAGGTTGGGAACACTTGGCTAATTGCATGTTTTCGAAGTAGTTTTTAGGCAATGTCCCAGTGTATAGCATGCTGAGCACCTCAGAGGTTTCAAGGCCTGAATGCCGTCGAACCGTTGTAATTTTCCCTGGCGGGTTACCGGGGCTCGGACCTTGCGGCAAGGACATCCTTCTACCATTTTGTCCTCGAAGAGGAGGGAACATGTCTTTGTGCTCTGCATCATCAAACGGAAGAACACGACGCTGGGAAGGTTGACCTAAAGGTTCCAGTGATGGACCCGGCTGGACTGGGGAACTTGAGCGAGGCACCACTACGCCAACGGGTTCAGCAGTGATTGACATCCCGGACGTCTGGCGCGTGTGAGAAGACCCTCTCCTGGTCGGCAGAGATGGAGGTTGGATAGCCATAAGAGCTGCTCTGTCTTACCCTTAATCGCTCGAACCCTTGGGGTCCACTATGCAGGGACAAACTTCATAGGACCGGTCAGCACATTGGTGTATTCCGTAAGACGTCTCCACATGCATGTACGTGTGCTGGATATGGCCTTGCTTCCCTTGACGCGCCCAAAGACAATTCCGTGACGTCACAAATCGTTGTATTATATGACGTCAAAAACTCATGATGCCACAGAAAGACTAATAGGGACCTGTCAAACGCCCTCCATTTTACTGATGTCAAACGTTCGTTCTTCAGCTCATGTGTTGTCACAAGAACGACAGAACGACGTTACAGTAGAAAATGATACATTGTAACGTTGTAGATGTTGCACAACAATATTTTTTTGACGTAACAATGGATCAAAGTCCTGTTTCACACTAGTGCCATCTTACGGGATTAAAAAAATATGCCGTCTTCTCACTGTTACACTGTTGCTTTACCATCACTGCCATCACTTGGCTGGTTCCCTGCCCCAGACGGCGTTAATCGCTTCGGCCACATTCAAGTACACAGAATATGTCCGGGAACCAGAGTATGTCGTCACAAGACATATACTGTTGACATTTCAGTCGTGTAAGGCATGCATTGGTAATGTTTCCCCTCTAGACAATTCTCTATGTTCTGTGGCAGATCGGATCCATAATCGTAGGCCTATTTTGTTCATGAATGAAAAAGTTTTAAGCGTAATAAGCTGCATTTATTTTGAAGTTCCAGAAAGTTTTCTTCTATTTCATAGAGCATCATGACATTGTGAAGCACAACAGGCCTACTTGGTTCATAAAATACCGGTCAAATATGTGTTTTTACAATAAAATTTTAGTGTTGTCTATTCTGTTTTACTGTTTGGCGATAATCACAGATCTGTTTGATCTACCGTATCACTATAATCGGTATGGCTCCGCACTGTTCTATTCATCAAAGCATCGTTGGATCAGTTCGGGCGGCTATAATAGGTCTATACCTTATAATCCTGCAATTGCAACTGCCGGTGCCATATCGCATTGCTATATAGGCCAACCTTTACCCTCCCTCGATGTCCTATTAGATACAGCATATACTGTATAGCTGCTCCCCTATTTTATATATACTTAGCCTACGTCGATGGGTCGCGGTCAAAAATGGACATGTTTTTCACGATTTTTGCAGAGGGAATTTTCAAAAATTGTTTTTTATGTTGTAGCAAAGAGTAAAAAACACAATAAAAAATAGTCTATAGCGCCAATTACAATGCATAACGTTTTAAGCCTATTTAGTCTTTAGGTCTGAATCTAGCCAATCAGATGGTGCGGTTTAAATTTAAGTTATCTATGTATGGAGCATATATGCTATGACTTATCGGAACTACAAATTTAGAGAATCATAGGAGGCTTACATGCAGCTGTGCGGCGGTGTGGGCCAAAAATGCAAGGGTCGATTTCTCATCAAAGATAAATATGGACTGGATCAGTCCAGTCCTAAATAGGCCTCAACTAAAACGATGATGAATTGTTTTATAAAGTCCATGCAATAAAAATACATGCCGAGACAAAAATGTGTGAGTGTCAAGCCTGTATGTCTAAAATATAAATAGACATAGACCCATTCTGTTCAGGTCAATATTCGTCTGAGTTTTGTCGAATATGCAGATAGACCGTCCATTACCTTAAGCTACACCTATCAACAGTTTCACAAGCAAATTCATTCACCCCGGGTATCAGATATGTATGTAAAAAAAATGCACGGTTTGATGTACATGCACTATCAAAAAGCAGATGTGTATTGTTTTATACACGTGTTTGTGTAGCGCGCTATGTAAACAAGACGTACATTACACAATTTGGTGCACATATAGAAGCGTAGCTATATAAAGATGATGGATGGAAGGTACCTTGGATTAAGATAGACGGGTATCTGAATCCCAGAAGATACACATTAAATTTGTAACAATTACTGTATGCCCGTAATAGGCCTACATATTTTGTGTTGGCCTAAATATCTAGGCCTGTTTTGCTTGTACGGAGTTTTCAATAGAAGGGACACTACTGCCACACCTCATTTTAATTGCCGCCAAAGTTATCTACCCTTTGACCGTAATCGCCAATTGCAAAGGCATTGAAACACACTTCATGTATCACGTAAAAGGAATCTTACTTTGTAAAATTTCCTTTGTGTGGTTGCAGTATGAGGTAAAAAGAATAGAATATCCACGTTTTGTTTTAATTTTTTTTTTGGTCAATGAAATTATAAATAGATCTAGCCTACAACTAATCGAATATGTGATGTATCGATTTATTGATTCGTTAAAACCAATCATTATCATTTTTGCGATTTTTAAAATATGGCGTTTACAACGAGAAACTGTTGGTGCGACTTTTGTGTGCGTATGGTTAAACTATGAGTCTATAGCTTGACTTTCACTTTCAAAATGCCAAAACGCTGATAGCCATATGGCTGCTCAGCTTTTACCTTTGTCTTTATTCTGAACAAAACATGTGGAAAATAGCCTACTCCACCTATAAAGTGTAAATAAATCGCAAGCAAAAGCTTCTTATTAGACTGTCTGAAGAGTAAGTAACTGTCCCTCGTGATTTATGGAACATGTGGAAATACGGTGTGTGCATTCACCGCGCATCTGAGACGCGCATCTCCGTGGCCGCCGCCATATTGAAGGTTTTGTTTAGGTTCCGTGTCACAGACGGGCTTGTCATTCTGTAGGAAGCCCGGATAAAAGCCACCGAAGAGGGATCGTCAAACTGGAGAGGTTACCGGAGTACCTCCGAGATACGATGGAGTGGTTTATGGGGTAGGTACATTTCGTACAGCATCTGTTATCCAATCTAGTTTGCTAAGATGCTCTGTTGATAAGCCAAAGCGAGCAGTGTGATGAACAACGCTGACATCTGTCGTCTGCACACAGACTTCAGAAGCTGTAACATTCTCAACCGGCTGCTTAACACGTGCTGAATAAAACGTCGTACTCAAGACTAAATAGAAGGGTCAGATATCGTCCAAAGGTAAATCCTGTAAAGTTCGAAGAAAATATTTTTGCATACATAAGGAGATATGGTTGGAAGGGATAGGGGGAGGCATGAAAGGGCAGGGGGTAGGGGGGACATTCAGAGTCGGGCAGTCCGTTATAAATAAAGGGCTTCTTCATGGGTGACAATACATTGTTGAGTGTATGACCTATCTAGTGTTGTAATTCCGAAGGCATAAAATTCTAACCAGACCGATATGGAAAAAATACATAAAAAATTTTGATATGAGTGATGTCCAAAATTAGCTAGGCACTAGTCCATCTAGATGGACTCAGTGTGCAATTTTAAAGTTCTGACACTCATCGTAACCCTGAGTCCATCAACACCTCTCAAAAACATGCCGCTGATTTCAAACTCCTATCTCCTTCCCACTGATGGCAATCTAACTCACCTCATCAACTCATTTATATGTAATTTTATCATAGAATCTCTGATACTAACCTCTTAATTTACTCATCAATGAAACTAATTAACTGGCTGTCTGGTGGTCACATTGACTGCTAGAATTTAAAAGGTACCAAGTGCCTCGTCGTCAACAGGCATTTTGAAGTGTCACGATGAGAGCTGACGATGAACTCAATGTTACAATGAATGTCAGAATTTTAAAATAGCACCCCAAGTCCATCTAGATCGACTGGCTAGGCACAAGCCAACCATTAACTTAGAAGACATATATTGCCATGCTCATTGTGAATAATCAGAACATCACACATTTTTCCTATGAGAAGCTGACAGATTAAGATCATATTCACATAAATTATTCTAAAACTGTACCCAGAGCAATAAAACATGGGTTTATATTCAAGGGTACAGGCCCATTCACGCCCAGGCTTTTCATATAAATTGTAGCTAAGCATGACATATGTCTGTTGCTGCTTCACTGATATAAGCTGACGATTCTTTTGGTTTTTACCCAACCCAATGGTTATCTTGGAAATGACGGCTATGATTCCAATACCAAGTTATCATTTGTGGCCATCAGGCCGTGGTCGGGTTGTAAAGGCATTTGCTTTCCAAGTAGCTGTTTGTGCATATAACTCAAGATTTATAAAATTTTCCAGTTTTGATATACTAATATGGATGGCATATCTGCATGTCACAAATGTTTAAGGTTATCACAATATAAGTGCAAAATCCTTGATATTAATTTATAAATATTATTTTAATTTTCTTAATATTATTTGTCGCTATGATGTTCATGTAGTATCCTCACCCCATCATATCAGCCTCTGTCCAAGAAAAAGGCTGATTCCATCCACTTACTCACCCTTCATTTCTAAATGCAATTAATATTCCCTTATTTCTCGCCTTTTAAGAAAAGTATTTCTTGGAAAAAGGCTTAATGCGAGGGGATATAAACTGTACATTTACTTTCAGAATGTGGTTTATTAATATATTTTAGGATGTCGGTACATTGCCCTACTGAATGAGCCTCTCTGGCCATATGCAGGAGGGTTTGCCAGCAATCTGTAGATGGTCATGGGTTTCCCCCCAGGCTGTACTCAGTTTCCTACCACCATAATGCTGGCCGCAATCATATAAGTGAAATAGTCTTGAGTAAGGCGTAAAACATCAATCAAGTACATGTAAATAAATAAGTAATGAATGAGCTCACCCTACCTTGATGTAAGACAAGTGGTGAACTATGTACAATAGGCCCAATTGACTTTGTGCATTTCATACAGGATATTATTCACTGCTAGAAGACTTTACATGTGTTTGAATTAATAAATCCAGATTATGAGCATATTGTAGGTAGATGTACATATGAATTACATAAATTAATATATATTTCGGAAAGTAGTGAGCATGGGCTGTGCCTAAATCACAAAAATACACACATTATTAACAGTTTCTGTTCAAATGCCAGGAGCCAGTGTATTCTGTTTGAAAGAAAAATTTGACCAGTTTGATCCAGTTATTACATATACCATTTAAATTGAAATTTGTCACAGCAAATATGTAATGCACCATTTCTTGAGCTTGTGTAAAGCTGACATTTTATATGTTGTGTGCACATACATGTATATGGTAGATAGGGTATGTATGTTTGTGGTATGTCAAGGGGAGGAGGAGGTGTTCATTTACTGTACATAGATCTGTGAAGCTCTTTGGTGTGATGTACTTATTCACTGGTGCAGTGCTTGACTTACGGACAGTACATGTACATGCGTGTGAATGATAGTAGTGTAATATTGAAATGGGATAGCTGGTCATCATAAACTTCACATAAGGCCTTTATATGCATGTATATATAACATAGACCTGTATACATGTACATGTACCGTATGGTATATATACATGTATCTGACACAGTGAAAAAAATGAGGCTCTTTTCATTGACTGACTGTAATGTATCAATGTACATTAGAACATTATGTGCATATTACATGTATGTATGTTGTATTCTGGGTATGTACATGAATGAATAGCCCTGCATGGCTGCTGTTATTCACTGAGAACAGGGCTGTGCCTTAAGGTTTAATTGATTATCTCCCTTTGCTCTCTGGGCCATTCCCATTAGGCTAATTTACTGTATCGGTAATTCTTTCACCTCTTCACATATATTGATTATTATTATTACCACACATGCATTATATTGACATACTGTGGGAGTGTCATGCATGTAGGTAATTAAAACAGGAAATTTATCATTTCAGTTTTGTTTCCTCATGGCAATGGTATACAGTAGATTGCTTGTTAATACAGAAGCAGCAGCCTTTATGCTTAAAGGAAAATAGAACTTGATGTGTGCATGCCACATGTTTTTATTTTGGACATCATATATAAATATCATACATCAACCTTTTCAACCATTTAAGCACTTTTTCAGTGGAATTTATGCATACAATTGTTATGAAAATGAGGCCAAGAATGATTTGTTTGTGTCATTAAAGATGCAAGCTTCATAAATCTGTGTACATTATTTCTCTACACCCCATAGGTCTCACAGAATGTTTCGAAATATTGGCGGCAGAGGCAGTTGAAAAGGTTGAAGAATTATAGTACATTGGTTGATAATGATGGTGTTACCTTAGCATCCATAGCCTAGGTAAATTGACCTTAACAGGACATGTTCTGTACATGTAATGCTGTGATAAACTAACATTTTGTTTGCAGTGGAAAATACAATAATTTGTCAAGTACTATAAGCATGGTTTTATTAAACATAATTAATGTTTCTTCTACCTCAAGTTGGCACATACATTTGGGCTAGATACATGTATTCCCTTTTCTGCCACAGGAAATGGATAATCCAGCTGACAAAACAAGATAAAACTACATACATGTATATCTGTATTTGTGTGTGTGTAAAATTGAAATGAGAATATTTACCTGAGAGTTAAGCATGCAGTATGTCATTACTGTGTGGCAGTGAGAGAGATTGTCAGCTACATGTAACTATCACTTGAAACTTTGGGTTGAGTCATAAATGCTACAGTTAGCGTCCTTTATGTTTGACCTTGAACTTCATAAGGATACGCGTGCTGGGAATTAGTTGACATGCTTTGATAAACACAATAATTTATATTCATATGAATTGGTGATGAACTGCATACACATACATGTAAGTTTAAGTCAATGAGGACATGTAGGCTAACCTGCTTTCATTTCTTTTAATAAAGCAGAAAAATGGACTTGTTCATTTGAGGAACTTAGAAGAAGGAAGTGATAGTATGGTAGTCAGTATGCATCACATCATGTAATGTGAAATGACAGAGTGCAGAAAACCACTGTTCATTCGATAATCATACAGATCAGGTTTGTGGGCTAGCCAGGTACTACTGATTATTGGTTGTGAGGTCAAGTCCAGTTCATGCTGGCTTCCTCTCCGGCTGTATGTGGGAAGGTCTCCCAGCAACCTGCTTATGATATAGGGTTTCACCCAGGCTCTACTCGGTTTCCTCACACAATAATGCTGGCCACATTGTTATTATAAGTGAAATATTCTTGAGTACTGCATAAAACACGAATCGAATAAATAAATAAATAAAATACTGAACATTGAGTCCTGAGTGAACGTTATACTTATTAGTGAGGTACACAATAATCAAATTACAGACACCTGTCACTCTAACTTAGCGTATTAAAAGTTAGTTCTCATGGGAAAAACACTGTTCACTTCATTTTAAACCAGCTGTGAGTATTGTTTCTGATTTCTCCGAACATTCTAATTAATCACAATTCTAATTAATGGACTTAGAGTTTAAATAAATAAATAACAGGTATTATCATCTCTAGTGCAAGTGTATCAGGTGTGATCCAGTCACGTTCTCAGATTGTAACAGATCATTGCTATGCATTACCGATCTCTTCACAAGTTAATATAGTTGTGAAGCTATTGTATATATACAGAAGTATAAAATTGATCTGTCAGATCGAGGGAGGAACCCTTCAGACATTACTGGATGCTGCAGCAGTAGTGTGAACAATGTTGAACAGACTTGTTACTTGTTGGAAGGAATCTTCATGCTTCATAATTTTGTTTTCTTTTTTTGCTCTAATTTGTCATGCAGTGGTTTCACATACATGTACATTTACATTTTATTTATAGTTAGATATATCATCCTGAAAATATACCTAAAAATGAAAAAATGGTATTTCATCAATTATAACCAAAGTTTTTTTTTTTTTTTTTTCCAAGCTATTTTGAAGAACAGTCTAAGAATTAATAATTACTGATTTTGAGGGATGCATTGTGACATATGTCTGTCAAGGCTAGCTGCTATTGTTTGTCGAGAATAAAATTGCCCAGATATAATTTTTAACAGTTTTTTTCTCTAGAAAAAGGGCAGGTTTGCACAAAATTTAAACCAAGGGTGTGGTTGTTAAATGCAGTGTGAAGTGCTTTAATTATATTTTGTGCAAAGTGATTGCACTACATGTTTTCTACAGTCATCTAATAAACAGTCATCTAAAAAAATGGCCTCTATAAGATGCTATGCATTTAAATAAAAGTAAGTGTTTATTGTAAAGCAGTTATGGTATTTTTTTCCCTTTATTAAACATCAAGCCAACATCAAGAAGGACCAGAAGAGGTAGATTTTAAAGGACACTGGTAACATTTGGTAGTTAATTTTAACCTCTAAAAACTCGTATAACATAAGTATAAAAGTCTGCTTTATTGCACAGATTTTCATTTTCAAGCAGTAAAAATATGTAAATTTGTAAAATAGCATCATGTAAATGTGATTGTGTTCTTATGATTTCATTGATGAAGTAACCAGCAAAGAAACAGCTGAGCAAAATCCATAATTTGTCCCTGATGTCCTTTTTTAAATTTCCCTTACTCTTGCCAGTAAAAGTAGGGCAGTTAAATGTTATTTTGTAGGCTGCTCATGTATGGCTTCCATAATTTTGTATCATCATCGCCCTCCTTTTGGTGTTTGCATATTTACATGCAAGCCTTTAATATATAATTTGTCTTACTTGTGGTTAGCATGCTCTAAACGATGTAAGCTAAAGATAACTTGTAAGGTGTGTGAGCTTTGTTTGTTATCACTAACTGCCCAGGGCACAGCCATACTGATGAGACCATCCTGATGAATTCAGGCTGTTCAAAGTAATTATGGATGATAGGTAACATATATCATTGATAAAGCTTAGAAAATGTGACATTTACACTTGTAAAAAGTGTAAGATGCTTGTTTATTTAGCATCCAAGCATAATTATTAAATGTTTGTAAAAATTGTTGTTAATTCTGCTGCAGGCAGATCAGGGATGTTGCCGGTTTGAATACAGCTTGCAGTTGTTGAGCTAATAATTAGAGACCTTTAGTCAGAAGTTACAAGTTGAACTGGTAACTTCTAACTAGAGATCTTGTAAAATGTCATGAATGACATATCTGGAAACAGCCTGACATTAGGCGGGGATAAGCAGAAAACTTTATTAAAGAAGACAAAAGCATATATACATGTATATGTGTAACTAAAACATGTTATAAAAACTGTCCATCTTCCCAAATGAAATGTGACCTATGGATTTATGAGAAAAACATAAGCATCTGTTTAGGGCAACGATACCAAAAGTTTGAAGAAACCTTACGATCTGGGAGTATATGACCAGACGTAGTTTGTTATGGCAGAGGTCAACTATGACTGGTGGCAACTGTTAGGTCTTCATAGCAATGTGAAAGTCATGTGACCCATTTCGTGTAAAGTATCACATTAGCCAACACTGTGCAGAGTGTGGTCAACAGGGCTCAACCTGGAGTAGATTGACAGAATTGATGCCTGATCGGATGCTGATAGCTCCTTCCAGATGCTTCAAGATACTTCAGAAAGTGTCTTAAAAATCCAGTTTCTCTGATTCCAATGGTCAACCGACGCACAGCTAAAGTGTTGTCTAAAATACAGAAGTGATTACAAGAATCAGTATGCATTCTCTAAAACTTTCCATGTACAATATATAAGAAGTTCTTCATGTGTGGATAACATATGAAAGGCTACTGTAAACAATACCAGAAAGAGCACTGGCCTAAAGGTGAGGGTGGGGTTTGGTGGAGTCCAGGCTCTCCACCCACTAAACAAACAGCCTGGCTGTGTACAGGTGTTCTGACACCAGGAAGTCAGCACTTCATACACTGGCCCTTTTCACCTACTCTACTTTATCTGTGAAACTTACACCTATAAAAACATCTGCCTTCAGTGCAATGTATACAACATACAAATATATTATTTGAAACATGAAAATAGTGTCTACTGTGGTGGACTCATCATGCTGTGAATTGGGTACATACTCTCAGTCTGATGTATTGTACTGGTGGTCTAATGAAGCAAAGCTGATTAAAATGTTGGAGGGAGTGAGAAATAGCTCCATGGTACAGAGTGCAACTCTAACCATGAGGCAAACCAGCTGTGGGATCAATCCCAGCTCTAGACAGAGAATTTCTGTGTTTCCTGTGTACATGTAACTTGGCACTGTATCATGTAGTATGAACATTTAACACTTAAAGCCGGGGCCTCCCTGGCTAAGTTGGTTGTCGCGCTAGCGCAGCGTGATGACCCAACAGTCTCTCACCAATGCAGTCGCTCTGAGTGCAAGTCCAGCTCATGCTGGCTTCCTCTCCGGCGATACGTGGGAAGGTCTGTCAGCAACTTGCAGATGGTCAAGGGTTTCCCCCCGGACTCTGCCCGGTTTCCACCCACCATAATGCTGGTCATCGTCGAATAAGTGAAATACTCTTGAGTACGGCGTAAAAACACCAATCAATCAACACTTAAAGCACAATAACATAAAAGTGAAGTGCAAGTCTCTCACATGCTGAATATGAACAACTTTACCACCTTTAGTGTACAAGCATACGCAGGGTTAGCTAAAATGAAGGTGAAAAGTTACTTGTCAATGAATCTACCAATGTGGTGAACATAAAATAGAATAATTGTCACTTCGGCGATTATGAGGTCATATTTTATTCTCACCATGAGCTGGTCATATGAAGAAGACGCTTTGTGGGCCTGATATAGCATCCATGGCAACAAACACTTGCAGAGAAACTGATCATGGTAAATGCGCTTGATGTAACGTTGCTACGGCTTTGTAGGACAGGCCCCGTGGCATTTTGGTCTTTTGCCAAAGGTGAGTCACGACCATATTTTTCAATACTCATTACCCCTTTAACCATTTTTGGATGAGTGGTATTGTTATCACCATGCACGTCTGTTTCTTTTAAACATTTCAGTTAAATACAGTGTAGTGATGCAGAAGTTTTTTCCTCGCTCATTTGACATGATTACATATTGTGTACATGTGCTTGTGTGGTATTCATTAATCATCATGAGACATACTGTGGGTTACTTAATATCCTGAATGCTGGACAGCATGTCAGGCTTTATTGATTTCAAGGCTTTACGTCAGCGCAACCAAATACGACTGATGTCTTAGCTGTCAAAATCCTTGGCTGCACTTCTGTGTACATGTGCTGGCTCTAAAACATCATTCTGTTTGTCCACAACCTTGCGCGGCACGGCACTTTTTAATTAGCTATGTACTTCAGATGTATAAGTACATGTATGTGAGCTGTGTTATGTAACGTGGTGTAAGTTGTTCAAAGCTGTAGTCAGTAATATAACCTCATGTTACCTGTTAGCTACATGTTCCTGTAGATCATCTATGGAGCAGTTACTATGGCTCCTTCCATCTATAATAATGATAGAGACAGTCCATTCTCTTGAAGCCAGTGATGTGTACTTTACATTCACAAGTGTATATGAGCTAGTGCACTGCTCTGACTACCTCTATATGTACTCCTGTATTTATATTTTGGGTCTATTTTTGTAGCCCCTGGAATCAGCTAATAGGTCACATATTGGGTGAGGGTTCCAGGTGGTGTGAACTGTGAAGTAAATCTGGGTGGGTCTAACCTAGTCATCCTCTGGTTATTTGTGTCACCTCAAATCTCTGCCCTCCACCCCAGGCAGACTTGCTCCTCTGTTATCCTAGAGCTGGTTATTGTCATGTTTTGGCAGAAAACCTTTCAAGTTTCTTGCCAGTGTGACTGTGAATGACCCAAGTGTGGATTCCAGGCATTGTTTCCTGAAGAAAAAAGAAGTTTTGAATATTAAACCATTACTAGCGTATTCTAGGTCCATGTAGGGATAAAAAAAAGTATGTTGATTTTTATTTATTCGTTTGATGTTTAAAGCATGATAGTCAATGATAGTGTGATCTAACAGTCAAGAATTAAACTGAAATAAACCTGCAACTGTCAGCAAGCTGCAGACCCGTATGCAACATTTTGTGGAAGACAGGTGGTGTTCAACAGACTTTAAGACTGCAAAATAGGCCCCACTGGTGTCGTTGCTGTTGTTATTGTTGTCAAGGATCCATGGACAATGAGAGCGTGGCAAAATTATCTCGAAATTTTCTTCCCAAGGCCATTATTGTATTTGTGGAAGTGTTTGCCTCGTAGTTAGAGTCATTTTACAATGTGATTGCAAATAATAACCTGTTGGGAAGAATGTGATGTCGAGTTTTTTTTTTCAAGTTTTAAAATCTTATTATCAAAACTTATCAGATTTAAGCATGGCTGTTATATAGTAAAACAATGAGTAATGATTGCCCGGGGCATGTAAAATCTACCTTTAAAGATCAGTTTCATCACTTAATATGGCAGGGTAAAGGCAATTTGTTTCTGTTTCCAAGATAACTTCATGTAGTCACCTTATAGTTACCTGAATAATAACTATCAGTACTACATGTATTTCTTTAGTAGTTGTCTTTAGGTATGTAGTCAGAGTTTGGTTACCATAAAAAAAAAAGACAAAAAAAAAACTTGAATTCAGAATTTGTGCAGGTTTAGCAGCCAGCAGGTAATCATGAACATTTAGCCGCAGGCTGGGATTTAAAATTAAAGTCAAAATGCTCCTTGAAGTTAGTATAATCAGATATACATGTAGAATCAGTGAAATAAGTAAACTATAAACTTTTCAATAAAACAAAATTCTTTCAAAAGAAATAAATTTAGTTTTGTATACTTGTATATACTTTCTTTCTTGGTGTACAATATACTGAGATGTTTTCTTGTGATGAAGTTAAATTCTGGTTAATACTCACATAGATCTATATTCTGGATACTGTGAAAAGCTCAAGTGTTATGGAAAGTATAGGTAAATGTTCTTGATGCTTGTCGTGACAAGGGCTCCTGAAGAGGAAGTTTTTATCTTTTATTCCTTGAGTAGATATTCAAATACTTTTCACGAACGGTAAGGTTTCTTGTATAAATACTTCAAATGGTTAGTCATGTAAAGTGGCTCGCCCTTCATCGAAGATGAATGAGAGTTTTGTATGTCAAGGGGTGATTATGTAGCTTGCCCTATTTACCTGACTAAAGGAAACGGGTTGTCAAAAGGTAGATGTATTTCCTGTTCTTTTATAATTATTTTGTTGTGCACATTGTCAGCCTTTTCAACTGGTCACAGAGATTTGCACATCTGTGCTGCTGCCTTATGTCTGTGCTGCTGCCTTATGTCTGTGCTGTTGCCTTACATCTGTGCTGCTACCTTACGTCTGTGCTGCTGCCTTACATCTGTGCTGCTGCCTTATGTCTGTGCTGCTGCCTTACATCTGTGCTGCTGCCTTACATCTGTGCTGCTGCCTTATGTCTGCTGCTGCCTTACGTCTGTACTGCTGCCTTATGTCTGTGCTGCTGCCTTACGTCTGTGCTGCTGCCTTATGTCTGTGCTGCAGCCTTATGTCTGTGCTGCTGCCTTATGTCTGTGCTGCTGCCTTACATCTGTGCTGCTACCTTACATCTGTGCTGCTGCCTTATGTCTGTGCTGCTGCCTTACATCTGTGCTGCTGCCTTATGTCTGTTGCTGCCTTACGTCTGTACTGCTGCCTTATGTCTGTGCTGCTGCCTTATGTCTGTGCTGCTGCCTTACGTCTGTGCTGCTGCCTTATGTCTGTGCTGCAGCCTTATGTCTGTGCTGCTGCCTTATGTCTGTGCTGCTGCCTTACATCTGTGCTGCTACCTTACATCTGTGCTGCTGCCTTAAATGCATGTACATGAAACATATTTCCACATTATCATTCAAAAAAATGAAGTGTTAGCCAGAAACGGAATTCTTGGTTTGAAACTTTTATGTCAAGACCTTTACCTCAAGACCAGAACACAATTCAAATCAAGAAATTTTGTGATCTGCACTTTAGAGTTTATATATAACCATTAAGATTTATAGATCTGTATGGAGTCTTTGTATTCACTGCTCAGTGCACAACATCAAGTGTTTCTTTAGTATGAAAAGGTTTTTTTTTTAGAGAGAGAGAGATATACATGTGTATCAACAATTGTAGTTTTGATTGCATGCATTTGTTTACAGCATGCTTGTACATATATTGTAATATGTTTTAGATAGGATTAGATACATTTTCTTGTCGACATCACATGACAACAAAAACTTGAATGTGTTAATATGAATTATACTACATGAACATTCATCTTTCCCTAGTCTACATGTAGATGTGCATGTATGTAAATGCAAGGCAATCTTTCACTTGTAACTTAAGGATGGATACTACATGTGTATGAAATAGTCTTGATACACAAAAACATATCATGTGCAAATCATGTAAGACATGGATTCGCAAAGCTCTAATGCAAGTGTGATGTATAGAAACATTGTTAGGAAGGAATTCTGGTAAACAGTGTTTACAGAATAGTATTAACTTTATCCCGCATCAGACAAAATACTCCGGTTTCCAGTGGCCAGCAGTGGTTATGTGGAGGGCATGTATATTCCCATATCTTGCAGCCAGTCTCATACGGGTCTGTTGACTAGGATATTTCCCATTGTGTGACTGTGAAAACAATGACGACACTTAAGCAGTTTTCCTGTACATCTGCTTTCTGCACTGAATTAATATGTCTATTCAAGATAAATGTCTTGCACGGTTACTCATGACAGAGTACTGAAATATTTTATTATGTCAGTAACCCTCATGTTTGGCTTGGTGTTCCCATATATTTCTGTATCCTGTCACTGAATAATTGGGTAACCAATAGAATCCGGTGTCTCCATATTGATCTGCATCAGAATCTCTCAATGGAAAATCAAATCCTAATTCAGTATAAACCAATTCAGATCAGTGCAAATTAATAAAACATTTTTTGGTGTTAGCGGCATGTAACAGTGACTTAAAACATTGTGGTTTGTACTATTAGTTACATTGTTACTCAGTAATACAATATGCAGATATATTAGGATTATGGACACCATATATTTGCATATCCTGTCACTGAGTAACCATGTAACAAATTTATCTTGCAAAGGCCCATCAATTCAGTGCAGAAGACCAATTTATAGGTCAATCGCTTCAGTGATGTGACCGTTGTATTCACAACCCAGCAAAGGCAAACACATTTGACGTTGTTGGCAGGATTCGAGAATATATCCGTACCCCACATGACCGTTGTTGTCCAATGAAAAGCAGAGTATTTTGTCTTATGTGGGATAAAATATGTCTGTAACAGCTTGTTGTTTTGCATCATACATATGCAGATGTTCGTGTTTGTTGCTGTACAAATATCCTGTTTTATGTAGGTACATGTACACATAGTTTAGTAATGTTTGATTACATTTACCTGTTGCTTTCATGCACTGGTATATTATTTGATGTGGCTCACAGTGCACTTGTAAGCTTGTAAATTGTTTTGATATTAATATGTCAAAAATATCCAATATATTAGTTTTAGTGTATATATTTTAATGACAATGAGCCACTCGTAAAACTTCTTCCTGCCTGTATCAAGACGGTCCAAAGCTGTGAACTCATTTGTTCTTTCCTTTATTACGTCACAATTATCATTGTACGTTTGCTCATGAAACATACATGAAGTACACACACATTGTCACACAAGAAAAACCAAGAGTTCTGCTGTCATTTGGACCATCTGTGTAGCTCGTCCTTGAGTCTACCATTACACACTGGCAAGCTTTGTCTACCTTGATACAGTCATTGTATCATATTGACTAGTTGGAGTATACATTCATATGTACATGTACATGTGGTTCATACTGGGTGTTGCTGAGAACAGTGTCCATAACATATATATGTGTGTGTATATATATATATATATCTCAAATTATTGTGGGTTAACAGGTTTTGTTTGCTGTATTCCCAATGTATATATCTGTATACACACACACGAAAATATGTACGAGTACCTGCAAAATGTTAACATAAAGTGAAGGTTTTGTTGTGTGTACTGATGTACAACAGGCCAGCCTGGCAGGCACATGTGCTCGCAATTAGTCAAGCTAGGTGTCCCCCCACCCTCTAAGGCCTCACTACTAGAAATCAGACCACCTTTTCCAAGGTATACATGTGATCAGATTAAGGATATGACTGGGTATAAATGAGCTTTAGTACCTACTAAGCCAGCACAAAACAAGGCTAGGCTGACTTTCTTGTGGTTTTCCTGGTGATCGTGTGTGTAACACTTTGTATAGACCCCCAGGATAAAATGAACAACAGCCCGTGGCATGATCGACACACCTAGTGTTTAGAGCTGAGATCATCTGGTGACCATTAGGCAAAAATATTGATAGATACTATAAATAGCTGTGACTGCATGCAGCTATTGACATATGAGGTGTAATATTTGAAACTGTTGCCAGAGTTGCAGGAAGTGGCTGACTTGGATACGACAGGGACTTTTTGGCCACTTTTGTCATCACTGTTCTGAATGTGATCACTGCTGAAATAGAAAAGCGTGTTACCCTCTCATTGTGGTGCAGGAGCAATGTTCAGAAAACATAAGTCAGTTTGTACATGAGGGAAGCAGCGTTATCATTGAGTTTATCAGCTGTCTCCTCTTCCTGGTGGATAAATACTGACCCATGATCAGCGGGAGAGAGAGAAAGAGAGAAAAACAGAGACCGGTCTCGTCTAGGAGTGTGAGGCCCCCAGGCAGCTGACTAGCTGTTACCTTGCCGGTCACGATACCCTGCTGAACACCTCATCTCTGACACCATCACCTGATATTTACTCACGACAATTTAGTGACAGATTTGTGACCAAAGGGTACAGCTACATGCACGGTGCTAAAAGTCACAGCAATTGAGCGCTTTCTTCCAGCCAGGATGCTGTTCGTCATCAACTTTTGGTAGGCATCAATTTATGGGTGTTTCAGTTTGCACTTTTAAGTACATGTGTTTTGTTGATGTATTACTTACAATCTACCCATGTTAATGTGCGTAGACTGTACATAGCATATGGTGTATCACTGGCAGAACCCTCTGCTCTATCTCATTTGTCTACTCTTTCCCTGTTGTACTGCATGGACTACATTTAGAGTGTAAGTACATATAGGGTGTTATTTACATGTACACGTGTAAAGTTTGTGGTTTTCAGGTAAATTTCAGGTAAATTTCAGTGACAATTTTACACATATACATGTATGTCCATGTACTTGTAGTTGTAGTTACTGGACTTGTGCATTTACATGTATATTGTTATATCCTCAGATTTTGGTTTCATCAGTTTTCAGCATTATTGTGCTAAATGGGTAATTACACTGGCTTTAGTTTTCAAAAGCCATGTGAAGAGGTTAAGATACATTGTACATGTACTTCTCTTCATGGATATGTATGTTGTTTAATTCACACAAGTGTTAGGGTTACTGTCCTGTAGGTGAGATATCTCTGTATACTAACCTGGGGCTGGTTTCATGAAGCATACTTAGTTTTAAGTTGCCCTTAGTTAAGTGCACTTAATATCTCTACAACAAACATTGCTGTGGTGGTTAAGGGCTAAAGCCAAGCACACATGAACAACATTTGTTGTCGAAATTCTGATTTCCGGATTCCGGTGTCAAATGATCCGGAATATGGATTACCAACACACAAGCAACATTTGACTGTTGTCCAGTTTTGAAGATTCTAGCAGCGAAAGATGGTCACATGACACATTCAAGGTCATGTGACCCCAAAAAGTTGTGTCACATTTTCCATGTCGTATGTACTCACATGACATTTCCATAGACCCTGATTATCTGACGTAAGTGACAATGATCTCACAAGATCCAGATTGGCTGTAGATAAGCGAAATCTTGTGTTCGGTTCACTTGTTTCTGGATTTTTTGTTACCCAGAATTAAACAAGCTGAATCAAATGTTTCAGGCTCCAGAATTCTTGTTGTGGTTACCCGCACACAAGTAAAATTCGAGGATTTTTGGTTTTCTAGTTTTCGACAAGAAATGTTGTCCATGTGCACTAGGCTTTACTTAGCAAAGTGAGCTTCATGAAACCGGCTCCAAATCATTAAAAGTAAGACATGTTTACATCTTTTACAAGATGTCATATGTTAATTAGTAATACTTTGATGTGGGTCTTATATGGCCCTTACATGCTCAGTAGCCACGGTGTCTGTACTGCAGCTGTTATGCATGACCATACTGTAATAAGCATTTATGATATATACATGTATGTACCATTTATTGTACTTTCACCCTGTTTTGATTCAGCTTTTGATACTTACTCATACAGTTCTATTTTCTCTTATCTTTGTGCATGCGCTATACTGTGTACATGCAAACAGCTACCTGTACAATATGTGTTGTATAATGTATAAGTTGTATGCTGAGCTGTTGTCGAGTGAATTTGGTTGCATGAACAGCAATGGGATAGTTAATATTAACCCTGGCAGTATATATATGTGTGTGTGTGTGTGTGTGTGTGTGTGTGTGTGTGTGTGTTTTGACATCTACAGTCAGGATCACTCATCATAAGGATCTACAACCTTGAGCCTCGTATTAAAACCAAATTTGATTCAGAGATGTTAAGGACAGAAAAAATGAGAAAGGCTTAATGCTTGAATTACATGCTTTTGTACACCATGTATCACCAACCTCTTTGAGCTACAATGTGTTCAATATATACTTACACTTAATAAGATTATTTCACTCCATTTCTCTGAGCTGTAGCTTGAAAAGAACAAATACTTGTAAGTAACTAATAGATACATCCTGTCAAGGGATTTGAAGATAACCTTTGAGAGGCTGAATTATTCTTCTTTTGACATGCATGTATACTAAGCAGCAAACTTATATAAGTGAAAAAAAAAAATAAATAAATTATAGGAAAAATGTTTACATGTACAAAACATCTTGTCTTTGTCCTGTTAGTTGTAAAAGGTTATTTTTGCATACATGTACAAAACATGTATAACTGTTGAGAGTGTGAAGACTACGATACTTATAAGGGAAAGTTGCTGTATGTACATGTACCTTTAGTTGCGTTATACATGTAATAACAGTATAGAAGCTCACACCAGTATGGATCTCCATCTGTAACTGTCCCAGTACTGGAATATCAATCAATACGGCACATGGGTGTGATCAAGCATGTGGTATAAACCTTCATTGACAGGGTGCTATACATGAATTCAACAGCTGAGCTAGACACAGTCTGCCAGATCTCACTTTCTATTCATACATTGGGATATGGACATGTATAATGGGGATCAAAATATTCTGTTGTGCTGTGAATGGGCGAATAGTTACTTTCTCTATGGGATATTAGAGTTTGAAGCATCCGATGTTTTGATAAGGAGCATTCATAACATTATTATGCATGAAATTATATAATACATATACCAGATCTTGGCAGACTTCAATAGACACAGTGACTCAGTCTAAATTTTCACTTCCTTGAAAATCTATACATGTAATTTAAATATATCATTTTACATGAGCGTGCATAGCTTATTGTACATACAAAGGCTGTTGATGTCAAATATAAATCTTCATCGCTTTGAGCGTGTAATATGTTGCATAAAGAGCCCATGGAATTTAATTAAGCTTCATGTACATGTATGTTATACTTGTGGAGTTGTTCATGTAATATAAGTTCAGTTCAGGTTTGTTGACAAATATAATTAAAACTGGGAGAAAATAAATATGCGCCTACATTCTCATATACATGTATGTGTATCATTACATGTAGATGTAGGAGCGATGGAAAACAACACATACATGCCCTTGTACTTTATGTAATCCCTCTCATTCAGCATACATGTACACATACTTTGCTTTGAACATAGAAATGGAAATGCCTTTGTTTTGTTCAGTGTAAGAAATGAAAAAAAGAGAATGTTGGTGTTAATAACATATGGACAGAAGATGTGAGAAAAGTTCACTGTGTATTCTTTATATCACAAAGACCTCTTTATAGGCATGCATGTAATTTAGTGAGAAGTTAAAACCAGATGTTCTCAAAGAATTGAGAGGTGTACATTATACCTTTTACACCGACTGTATGCACATGTAGGCCTACATGTAACTGATCAATTTGAAAATAATTCTTCACTATATTTACTATTGTGCAGAAACCAAGCATAAGCTATTTTTGGAGCAGAGTGTGCAGTATACATTACCAGTATTATTATAAATGTGTGTTTGTTGTGTCAGGTTATAAAGTTATATATAAACAATGGTACACATAATGCAGTATTATGGAGCTTTATCCTAGTTTCCTGTATAATATTACACATGTGTGTGGTGACAAAATCCGTGTGATCCCTGGAACAATATGTGGTAGAATTTGTGTGTTTGTTCATCTCTTACCACTGATCGTTGTTCATATAGTGCTTAAATCCATGGGGCACGTTTAAGCCATGTGCCGTTGGAAGTGCCTCCTCCCCCCCCCCCACCTCATTCTGTTCAACTTTCTCTCAGATTTTAAAGTCAGAAAAAAGAACTGATCAGTTATTACCTCCCCATCCCCCCTTCCCTCTCACTCCTTCCTTTCCAACTCCAAACTTGGATTGCACCTTATGTTGACATAAGCATTATGCTCACATTGTTTATTCAATTTTGCAAAGTCTGGTTACAGGGCAGTAGAAATGCAAAGTTGTCTACAGAGGCTGAGAGCTTGGGAAGCTTCAGCATCCTTCCTCGTGTCCCTTTATCCTAACCACACTCCTGTCATTGTCCTGTTCTGCCACTATACACTTGGTCAACTCCAAATAGGCCTGATCTCTTAACTCCCCCATTAATACAACTTCTATCAACAAAAGCTGTTTGAGATTTCTCACAAGTGCTATCTAGGAAATAGAGCCATTAAGTCATGTGTATAAAGGCAGAATGCCTCTGCTGCCCTACCATCACATTGGGATTGTGCCCCACTCTAGCTCTTCTATCATGGACACTACCAGGACTTCCTACTCTCTCCTCTCTCAGCTGCTCACAGTAACAGGCCTGGTCAAATCCTCTTGGATACCAAAGCCCACCATCAGAAACCTCACGCAGTCTAAGCTTATCAGCCTTTGTGATGCTGTCTTCAGTTGTTGCCCTCTCTTATTTTCCAGGAAGGGACGAAGAAAGGACAAAGACTCGCCGACCCCCCCAACCCCAGAGGAATCACGACAGTACTTGCAGGAAGACTTTGTGCGGGAGCGAGTTATAGAAACGGACTTCAACAAGCTGGTCAGCTTACCAGCCCACCTGGATTATAATGAATGGTTGGCCACTCACAGTGAGTACATCCTAAGATCTGTAAAATTCCCTTCTGTCATTCTTCATATTTCTTTTTCAGGCACATGTATGCATTTGTTTGGCAGTATATGTGTGGAAACCTTGAAAAAATATCTTTTTGTTACTTAATTCTCTATGATCGGAATCTCAGTCACAAAATTTCCTAAATTCTTTCTCATGGTTTTGTTCTGAGCTTCACAAAACAATAACTTGACAGTAAATTGATTACACTGGTAGAAGAATTTGTCTTTGAAGCACATACAGTGCACATGGCACCACATTTAGATTGTTATACTTGTAGAAGTAATGCTAAATTTAAATTGGCTGTTTAAAGTTTTCTAGTTGTGGAGTGTTTTACTCCTGGCACTCATGTTTTCTCCATTCATAAACCAGACTGCTGTTATATAAATGAAAAATTCTTGAGTATAATGTTAAACATCACTAATATATACATGGTAAATGCTCTTTTACATGTAAGTGAACTCTACTTGGGTTCATTATCTTATCTAAAACCTGATATGGTTACGTATGAATCAGGAACGATGTTACATGTGCATGGGCCTGCATATTTGACATACTGAAGGCTGACCCAGTACTGTAAATTTAGGCTCTCTCATTCATTTTTAGAGACCATGTGGACCAACCTTTCTTCTCTCTCTTTTCAGCTATATCATTTTTCAATCACATTAACCTGATGTATGGGGTTATATCGGAGTACTGTACAGCCTGTGGCTGCTCTTCCATGACAGGACCGGGCAATTTGTGAGTATCCCAACCCCAGGATTCCAAACACAGGACCATTATGTATACATACACATATACATGTACATCCTAGTTTAGACAATGGACAGTTAATGCCATGAAGTATTGGAGTATTGCATTGAGATTGCATTTCCTCTTTTGACTAATGGCTTGAAATGTGTCACTGGACCACAAAGTAGCAGAAAAATCACTTTTCTGCAAAAGTATGGGGGGGTTTTTTTTGTGGCTTTTCTTGTTTTTGTTTTTTTTTTTGTCGTGCTGAGTTCAGTTTTTACCTGCAATGACTGAGTCTAATTCTTCAGTGAAAGGTAGATTTGTAACTGCACATTGCAGAAAAGTGAAACAAACCTCTCCCAGAGTGACCCTCTGTATAACTTTTTGAAATGTCCACCAACTCACAATGTTATCATGTCTAGAGTTAATTTTGCCACTTACATATTATCTTAAAGGAGTGGTCCAGAAATGTCTGGCTATACTGTATTCTTTATGCAAGTTTCTGTTCCTTAATTTTTCATCCAGTCAGATATTAAACCTAGCTCTAAATGTAAGACACTGTATACTGCACACCCCTCAGTGACAGCTTGGCTTTGAACAAGAATCATTTCAGTGTGTTTTAATGTTCCTGACTGATCAAACTGATCAAATCAACATAGTGGCATACATGTAGCTGTGAGAACTTTGATAGGTTACCTGGTTTGACCTTGGGCCAACCAGGATTATTCCGGACCCAACATATTGACATGAAAGTCCAGCAGATCTTCGTCATGTGATGTTAATAATATACTTGTTTACCAAAACAAGAGGAGCAGCTTGGCTTACTTTTCATCTACTGTACAGATGATGCAGACATAGATTAACCGACCAAAAGAATTAATTTGCTGCCAGATGATTCTACAGGAAACTGTCACTAGTTGTGAGAATTCATACTATTATTGAGAAATTTAGGCCCTCGTCAAAGAAGTTTTATGTTCTTCCTGGCCTCCTCCATTCTCACATATCAACAAAGTCAAATCACTCACATAATTTTTATGGTGGTGTTTGAGATAAGAAAAAAAAAAATCAATCGGTGTCTTGGCCTCTATGTACATGTATGTCTGAACAATTCATATTGTAGATTTATATGTGGATTTATCTGTTCCGCAGGCAATATTTGTGGTTTGATGAGAAAGGGAAAAAGAACAAATGTGCAGCTCCTCAGTATGTGGACTATGTCATGTCATTCATTCAGAAAACAATCAATGAGGAATCCACCTTCCCAACAAAGTATGGTGAGTAGTAACATCAGCTGAACAAACCCGTGTGTATTGTCAGTAATAAGCTGCATTAGGCAGCCTCATTAAAAAGTAATGGTTCAAGTTTAAGTTTCCATGGCTCCATTCTGCTATATCTGAAGTCTCAAAACACGAAATGGACAGATTCTATGGTTTAAGCAAGGTGGGACCATGTAGTAATACTGCAGCTACAATTAGAATGTGATTCAGAAGCATGGAGCAGTCTCTTACCAGGGTTTAATCTTCATAAGGTAATAAAGGCTGTTGTAAATTGCTGATGTAGCTTGTGGGGGGAATTCCCTGAATATGTAAAACCTCACTCATAGTCTATGCACTCTTGGTTGTTTACGTGGTAATTTGTTTGAATACATTTGCTAAATGATCAGGATTGTACAGCATCACAGCGAGGCAAATCATTCTGGTTATTCTTTCCTAACAAAAAGGAAGATATAATAAATTTGTAAAACAGTCCATTGAATGTAAATGGTTAATGTATATCGTCCAGTGTAGTTAATATCATCCCCATTAATCAAGATTTTTTTTTTTTTTAATTTCCCCAGGAAATGTCTTCCCCAACAGTTTTGAGCTGACAGTGAAGAAGATTCATCGCTACTTATTCCATGTGTTTGCACACCTCTACCATGTCCACTACAGAGAGCTCATCTTACTGGGCATACACGGCCATCTGAACAGCCTCTTCCAGCATTTCATGACATTTAACGTGAAGTTTAACTTGCTAGAAGAGAAAGAGACTGAAGTTTTACAGGACTTAATGAAAGCTTTAACCAAACCCATGCCTGATCGTAACCAGAATGAGGAAAATCCATCAGATGCCGACAAGACGCCAGCTACGACTGAGGAGACAGCTCCCCCTATTGGGCAGACAGAGAACCTAGCTCAGGAGGCCTGCACGTAGCGGGCTGGTGTCTGGTCTGGCAGGATGACATAGATCCCCATGGAAATCCTGAGGAAAATCTCCATGACAGGCATGTGCACTGTGCCTGCACTCATTGTGATAGTTAATATTTGATTTCACACTCCAGAAACACTAGCTTACCCTCCTTCAACATGTTATACACTATACTTACTGTACATGTATGTATCTGGGAAATCATGTACATGTAGATCAATTCCAACTCTACTAGGCTTACATGTATTCCATTCATCAGTTCTGTTAGAGGCATACTGGATGTAACTTTCTAATCTTTCAAAAATTCTGGAAGCAGAGATGTTTGTTCCAAACAAATGTGTCTGTATGCTTATAAATGTTGTGCCAGCACAAGGCCTCCCCATGGTTATCTGGTTGAAATTAACATTCATGCCATGTTATCTTGAAAGATTTTCAAGCCGTCGCTTTTTTTATCAAATTCAAAAATTTACACGCGTAGTAGCATCCATATCACAGTAGACCAAGTGTTTTCAAAGTTTCCACAAAACTCCTTTGGTACTTCAGAATGGCTGCACTAACTTTGACCCTAGGTCTATGATCCCTTTTTGACTGACAGTTTGATGTCAGTGCTAGACAGTTTACATGTAGATGCACATATGCAGTTCTTCATATAGGTCAGTGGAATTTTACATTTCCCACCCATGTCAGACGTGTCAGAAACCAGAACAGACTCTCATACAAATAGTAACCATTATCCGTACACTTCACAGCTAAATGTATAGTTTGTGATGTTTTGTTGAGGGGCTAAGCCAGTGTATCAATCCAGCAGGTACGGATTCCACCCTTTTTTTTCATGGAAATGGATAATATCACATGTATTTATACGCTTTTAATCAGATGTTTCTATATTGTCAAGGTATTCCCCATGAGGTCACCATAGCAAGGCAAGTATTCAACTATGTTTTGTGGCCAATATGACTACCCAGGGGAACCAGGGCAATATGAAAATCCTTGATTCATGTCTTTGTTAATTAATTGTCTACTATTATCTGATAACACAGAATGAGGTTATGTATAATCGTTGACTGGCCACTTTTCAGTGTTTTCCTGTAGTAAGGGATGTTCATATACAAATGGAATATGCTGTGTATGTAAATAGTACTGTAGAGAGCCATGTTCTTGTTGCCTGAAGTCAACAACTTATTCCATTTATTTATTACATTCATATGTTTCATCATTAGGCTAATTTATTAAACTGGTGCTTTTTTCCTTTGAATGTACATGGCTTTATGTGTAGTACTGTAGTCAGATACATTACCAAGTATTTGCTGATGGAAATGTTGATCAAACAGTGGACTTTTTTTAATTTTTAAATGAAAGAAATCTGAAAAGTAAGTGGACATCAGCTGAAGCTGACTGAAGCTGTATTCCAAGACTACCTTATACCTACCTTTATTTATTTATTTTTGTTTTCAAGTTAATGTTGGGCTTGGGATAAAAAAGGGTTGGTGATAAAGTTGTCCATAAAGCCTTGCATAGTATTAAAACATTTCGCTGTATTTTATTCAATCCAAAAAAATACCTAAAGGTAGTTTGGAGTATACAAGTGACTTTCATTGGCCTTTCCTCTGACACATATATATTTTTTTGATTTCTTTCACTGTATAGATTTTTGCTGTTGTGGAGTTGATCTTCAGTCATCACGATGTCTACAAGAATCTAGTGTTTCCATTATATTATACAGTACATGTAATGTTGGTATTCATGTACATGTATATGTATTTCTTACATATGTAATATTCCCAGTGCTGATACGTACTCTTCACAACATATGCAGGGCCCAGTTGTTCGAAAATGTATTAACTTATACTGGTCTTAGGTCATATCAAACTTGGCAGCCAATGCAGTTGTCCATTGTCAAAGCATAACAGCAGCAATTTTATAGTTCACATTTAATACGCATGTACTGTCATGCAATTTGTTGTTGGCTTAAGTATGGAATTGAAGACTTGGCCTAATGTGAAATCTGGTATTAAGTCTTAAAACAGTTTTGAACAACTGGGCCCTGGATATCATTGCTGCAGCACATGAACCAAATGCATTTATAAATGTATAGGTTTAGGAATTTCAGGATAACTTGTAATACATGGTTCCTCAGAAACACTGTATCCACAAAGCTCATGCACTTAGCTTACGTAAAAATGTAATATACAGCTGTACTGTGGCAGCCAGCGTTAAGGTATTGTTTCATCATGCCAGGTGTGTTGAGCCACAGCTATTAAAGAAGGCCCCAGTGTGTATGCTGCTGTAGTGGATGTGTGGGCAAAGAACAATATGTACAGGATTCCATAGTATAAGCCAATGCTTGTATATTCAGTATTCCAGTGCTTTGCATAGGCCAATATGTGTAGAGTTCCGTTATCTGTATCTGCCCAGATTGGAATGTTTGTAAATGTTTCCCAGTACTAATAATATAAGTGGTCATCAGGGGGTCCATGCATAGACCATCATCGTTAGAAGGAAGCCATATGCCTATAAGGAATTTATGTGTATCTGTGTATATATAGTACATTTATTTATCTGTCATATTGACTTGATAAAAGTAGTTTGGTGCGCATTATTCTTTAGAGCGCATATAACTACTGAAAATTGTGATAATAGCCTATTGGTTCTTTGTTCTAGCGTATAACATCTCCTATGACATGTAAAGGACAGATCTCTTAAATGTAACACTTCAGCTCTAAATTACTCTTTTGAAAGGGTTAAAAGTTTGTTAAATGTGTAGAAACATGATTTGGACCTTAAGTTCCCGTAAATTATGGATTTTTAATATGTGAAAATGGCGTTCAGGAAGATTACATGGAAAATGACTCCCGGATGTTCAGAAGTCCTTTTTCTTACAAGTGTGTTACGTACTGCACAGGTTAGTAACATTGATCATGGTTTCTGATATGCTCATGCAAGTGAGTAGGAAATCATGTAATGCAGTCATAACAGACCAGTCTGTGGCCTTCACTGCAGGCTCTGATGCCAGATCCGTGTTCTTGTCTGTGTGGGCTGATAAACTTTTCATATCCTGAAACTACAGATGAATGTGATGTGATATGCATGCAAGTTATTATTATACCACAAGACTGGAGAAATGAAGTAGTTTTCCACTTAGATAGCAAGATGTCTTTGAAACTATCAAAAAGGATCCAGTGATGCTGGATAAATTGAAGAATTGTTTTAACTTTACCCTTTGCAGGAACTACATCCACTTACAAATCAGATGGCCATATCAAACTTAAATAATTGCTGTTCATACAGAGTAATGAGTTTAATCCTTAATTTTAGAGAAGACTTCATCAGTTAGCTGTGCCTTACCTGAAAGCTTCACATAAAAGGCACAATATAAAGTGTGTTGAAAGACTGTTCTGAGAGAATTTGGGATGCAAATTTCAAAATGCCATGGGAAAGTGTATAAATGCTATGCTCAGAGAGAAAACAATATGAATGGCTGCAGTAAGCTAAATGGCAAAGATTAAAACTATCTTAAATATTACCAAAAATTTACTGAATGTTAGTCAGCATATATCTTGATATAACATACACGTGTACAGCACCATATGTGCATTCCCTGTGCTGTACATAATTCGCACTCCTCACAGCCACCTCAATCCTACCGAGTGTACAACAACCCACACATGGTTTGTTTTCTGGGTTAGACATCATTAAGTTTTGTACCGGAAAATGAAATGAATGCCGTTACAGCATGGGAGATGCCTGTTTTAAATTGGGTTATGTAGAGAAATCAGTGCTAATAATTCATGTCAGTCTAAGCATCCTTTCTCATTGTAGTATATGTAACCATACTTAACCACTGTGAGGGCTTCCTGGCGATACATAGGAAGGTCTGTCAGCAACCTGCAGATGGTCGTAGGTTTCCCCCGGGCAGTGCCTGGTTTTCTCTCGCCGTAATGCTGGCCGTCATTGAAGAGTGAAATATTCTTGAGTACGGCATAAAACACCAAGCAAATACTGCAGTAAATAAAGACTGTGAGGTGAAGTGATTTAAATTAAATAGCCATGATTTCCTTGTTACCATGACATAGCTTGGACATTGACCATAGATTCAGACGGCTTCAAGTTCAGTCAGAATCCATCTACAGTATTCAACAACAATAACAATAGGGTTTTAACTTAGTACTTTTGGACACATGTTAGCCTTCTTTGTCATAAATGAGGCTTCAAACCCTATTGTTTTGTTTTTTTGGGGGGGGTTTTTTTTTTCTTTTTTTGTGTTATTTATTATTTTTGTTTATTATTATTACCGGTACTACATTTATAATGCTATCCACACTTTTGCAGGCTATTTACAGGCATTTTTACCTAATCATGAGAAGTAAAGCCTGCCTAAAGTTAAATCCTTTGGTCATATGTCGGTTTGTGTTTAAAACCATTTAAACATCTAAAAACGTGACTCAGAGGTGACTAGATTGTAGTGAAATGTGATATGCTGTGAGACCTTCTCTTGGGGCATGTATTACGATTGCACTCAGCTTTTGATGATCTGTACATTCACTGTTGATAGAATTTCTCAGGAAAAATCACAAGGACAACTATGCCAGACATACATGTGTAGAGGGTTAAAAATTTACGCGCTGGTGAAACCAAACTCAAGTTCTTTGATTTTGACATTTGTTTAAATTTCGCTCTTATCAATAGTTTGCCATAATAAGTCATTTGCATTTAACATTTCCTACTACTTATGTATTTTACATATGGAATTACCATTTGATAATTCTGCAGCAAAACAGACTAAGCCCTTGATACACTGGGTCTACATAGCATGCCACCAAAGCTTATGTGCAGGTTATGTTTAATATAACTACACATACTTTTGGTCTCATTGGAATTAGAAGTCATAGATGGATGTTTATTCCAATGATAGCCATTTGCAGTTGTCTAACAGCCCAGCTAAAGTTGCAGTGCGAATGTATTATAATGATTGTATTAAGGCATCAACTGCTTTGTATTGTATTTTTTCAGAATTTGTGCCTCACATAAAGTCTCAGAATTACATGAAGAGAGCCTTTTGATAGTTAAGCTACTGGTAAGACTGAACTCTTCCTATACAGAAGGGTATTTTGCCACCTTTGTACATGTATGAGATCACACCGAGCGTGTAATCAGTAATGACGCAAGTTGAAGTCAATATTGTAATCTTATCTTATTGATCCGAGTTCACCTCATACCAAGATAAGACAGACGCGTGTATTAAAGCATGTGTTGTATGAAGCCTATTTATAAGACAAAAAGGACAAGCCTTGTTAAGGATTTATTGTACCTAGTGCAGCTGATTATAATAGGAGAATATTCAACTAGGTCTGATATGTATGCTTTAATTTTAAACCTGAGGTCTTTGGTTTAGCCATTCAAAAGTGCCATGATAACCCACTTTGCGTTTATGTTATAGATCTTGTGTTAATTGTACAGTAGTAAATATAGTTAGATGTACTTGTCCAGACATAGGAGACCATTTGTATAGCCAAATACCCTATTCATCATGTTGTCATTTAAAATGACTTTTTGTGGTTGTGCCAACTAAGTTTAAGTTTTGTAGTATGTTAAGTAATTAATATTTAAACATAATGTATGTGCTGTTCCCTATAATGGTTGTTGCCTGGGTATTTCTGGTCATAGTGACCATGTATAGGAACCCTGTGATGTCTGTTTACGGGTTTACCGTCAGCGTTCACTACCCTAATGGGCTTTGTCAGCTACAGGAAACACATCTGGTCATTCACACAGCACCAGAACCGTCCCTGTCTAATTGAATGACTATACCTGTAAACATGAAAAAGTTATCTTATCTGTTCTTTGGTTCAGCAGAAGTGCTGTTTTGTGCAAGTTTTGCTTTCTCTTGCACAGGTTTAAAAATTCTTTCTTTAATTGTACTTACAGAAGTCAAATTTAGAGGAAGTTCATAGATCAAATTAGTTGCATCCTTGTGGTCATTTTAGCGTTATCTTAAAAGTTCCAGGAATTACATGTATGTTGTTTGTTTTTGGGGTGTTTTTTTTATTTTCAGTACTGGTATGCAACATGCTCAAAGTTAAAAACAAAACTGACAATGTATGATAGCCATATTTGATGTCAGACCTCTACTTGGAAAACAAGCTTACATGTAGTTTAATCAGATCTTGTCATCCAGCCAGAATTTTTGAAAATTTAGGCTTGTTTTATTGACAGCTGTCATGTACTGTATATACCTTGTACATGTAGTGTAAAGTATGTGCAAGTCTAACAGAATAAAAGCTGTGAGAATTCCATACCAAGTGTTTATTTCCACATTTCTTGCGCATATTAAAATAAGTGAATGTGGCAGGATTTGGTGTCTACATGATTATTTCTGTGGTGTTTTACGTTTAGTGCCTTAAATTTAATGAGTATTTCCCTCATCAATCACTACAGCAATCAGACTGTTATATATGGGTGCAGAAAAATCCAGGTGGAGATCAACCTTTTGTTGTTTAGACTTTCAGAAGAATATTAGAGCAGCTGGGAGCTGCAGATCCATTCTAACTCAGCAGTTGCTCCGAGTTGGAACACCGTTTACTTTTCTTGACTCAAAAACATTCAGTTGTATTCAGTTCTTGCGACCCATTGCTCAAGCTTTGTTCATACACGTAGGTCGACCTAGTCTAGTAGGACCAAGTTACCTACAAGCATAAATCAATCTATGCCTATACAACCTGAGTACATGGGTAGTAGTACTTCACCTAAGTACATGTAAATAAGGGTGAAGCAGAACCATTTCCTAAGTAGGGGGCAAGGGTTCAAGTGCCTGAATATTAAAAATTATCACTCCAGAAAAAAGAAAAAGACTTTCTTGTAAAACAAGTAAAATCTAACTCCAAATATTAATGTAATGATGTTGCACTTGGACTTGCCTAAGAACATGATGAGCATGTAACTACCATTGTGACATACGCCTTCAGTGCTGGCTGCCATGGTAGTTATGTGCACATATTAAAACACTAAGAGGGTTTCGTAAGCAGGATAAATGGACCATAGTCTATATTTTGGTATTTTTTACATTTATTTTATATTTAATATTGTATTTCACTCACAGGGATATTCCTGATTGTGACTCTAATACAATGATAGAAATACAGACCGCTTCATGACTTTGATATTCAGAGTTATATTAACATAAACTGACTTTCTGAACTGCTGGATATTTCACTTGTACACAGGCAGTCTGGTTTTCAAGAGGAAATGGAAACCAGGTTCATGTACCTGATCAATCTGACCGGCATGAGCGGATTCAAACAGGCAGCCCTGCTTGCTCACTAACTTGTGACCTTGTGGCAGAGTCAACATTAAAGCTTTTGGTTAGTTTTCATACCGATATTTTATAAATATTTCCTTTAGCTTGACTTGAACATGCAACCCTTCTCAGTAACTGACTAGTGATCTTATGGCGAAACAAACAAACATAATAGCTTAGTTAGTTTTCATTATTTTATATACAACTTCTCACATTCATTTCCATGGATGGTAAATCCAAGACGTACAAAAAAAGTCAACATCACCTCAAACGGACAATACTCTACGTGCCTGATTATTCCAATTACACTCATGTGAAAGACCTCAAATGTGCAGCGTCATTCTGAAACAACTCTGATCATCAACAAAATTAGAAAAGTACACATGTACTTTCATTGTCTAATCAAGCATAGTCTTGCAGCCTCCATAAAATTTTAAATCTTGTTTTAAGTCATCATGGCAGATTTCTTAACTGAACATAGCCTTATAAACACAAAGCCAAAATATTATGCTTTAATTATAGCAGCTTTTAACTCACAGGCCTTCACTAATATATGTAATACTAAAAATGTTCCGTCAAAATTAGATACATTTAAACTTAGCCAATACAGATTATAATCAATTTTCTATTTTTGATTGAGGTTGAAATCTGTAATCAGTGGTAAGAAGTCAATAACATTCATACATGCACAACATTCAGACTTTTGATTATAACAGTAACATTATTTATTTACCATCAAATCAACACTCTCAGATATGCCTTGAGATCAGATCATGCATATTTCTTAATACATGAAAATATATAGGATCACTAACGTCTTAAAGATCACACTTAATGAGTTGGACAAAAATGCCCAACAGAAAATGACTGCAGTTGAATGACCTGTCCCTGTCATCATGACTTGTTTACAATCACGTGTTCCCATACACCTGCTTTATGTGCATCTCTATCAGACTACAAATAATAGGCTTGATAAACTTGATAAAACAGTACAAGTGACATCCTGTTTAACCACATTTCATAATGTATCTAAGCTGCTGACAACAATGAAGGACAGCAGACTTCATAACATCTACATATATTCTGATCATAATGGTTTAAGAAAATTTCATCCAGCGGACATTATTATCAGCACTGAATTTTGCCATAAGTATACATCTTTCAACTTATTAAATGAACAAAATTTTCCATATTTTCCATATACTCCCAAATAATATGCAACTATGGGTACGCAATGCACTAAAGTACACTAAAGTACAAGAATTCAACAAGAGTGAGAATTTCATGTAAATCAATTATTTAATGAACAATTATCACATGTTTTAGGTTATAATTTCCTATAAATTTTCCTTTAGAAGAGTACTGATTTGAACAGTAAGAGACATTTTCATTAGAACATGAAACAGATTGTGTTTGTAACTTCATAAAAATGGTAGAGCTCAAAAGGAGACTACAAAACAATGGGAGAGCACAAAACAGACTAATGCAGCCTTGGACCTCAAAATATTGCAATAAAAAAAATTAAAAAAATATGTTGAAAAAACATCCTCCCCCAAAAACCCAAATTAGGAACTGATTAGGAACAGTTGACACAGTGACTTCTAAATAGGCATAAATTTTCTTTCTTCTTATTATAAAAGAATAAAACAACAGTGTGATCTAACCAACAAACACCAGCAGTACATGCTGTTAACAGAGAAGTACAAAACAAAATCAAAAATCTCTTTCTTAAGTTCATGAAGAACAGAACATGAAAATGACGAAAACACATGCTTTGGATAAAGTACAACAGTTCTCAAGAGATTGGATTCAAGTCCAAAAATGTCAAGTTTTCTAAAACGTGATTGCTTCTTCCCTTTTAGGCCAGCATTAAAATATTACACCACACCCGCCAAATTCCCACTCCTCTTTGCCAAACAACCATTTTCTCTTTGGCCAAAACTTTTACACTGGATTGCGTTCATCACTTAATTTTTGGTGTTGCTGCTATGGCTTCTCCAACAGTTTTTTCAGGTCTTCAAACAGCTGCAAATATACAAAAACAGATATGCGTGAAAATCTGGTCATACCCTGAAATGATCACTGCTCCTCATTGTCAAAGCCTACTTAAGAAGAAATTTGTACTTCTCATGATAAGGTAATTCTCATGAACTGCTGTAATTTTCAGGGATGGACACTAATGATATTGAGGAATGTTTGCAAGGTTTGTTTCTAAAAGTGAAAATGCATCATGTAAAAGGATTTTGGAACTACTAAGAACTTAAAATTACGTCTTTCTTTTACTGTGTAAAGATTCTAAAGGCACACGTGTGTCAAACAATTCATAACACTTGTCATAAAGAATATAGCACACGTGAAGCATTGACTGACTGACTGACTGACTGATTCCTTATTAACAATGTACTCAGGAATTTCTCTTTTATATGACAGTGGTCAGGTTTAAGGTTCTCAAAGATGATTTATTCATTGGAATGGAATTTTATGCTGTACACAAGAATGTTTCACTTAAACAACAACAGCAATCATCATGGTGGAAGGAAATCAAGCAGGGCATAAGGAAACCCTTGAAACTGCGTTATGGTCTTAAAACTAAATCAGCTGATTTAAGGCTGAAGTAACACAGCCTCATACTCAAGTTACATGCTATTCTCAAAACTGTACTCCAATATGGGCTGCCTTCAAATGAGCAGGTAAGCCTTACCTTTAGCACCCAGGCACGGTTGTGTAAACAGGCATCCAGTACACTAGCATTGTCTTCTGTCTCTTCACTCTCTTTCACCAGGTTCACCTGTAGAGAATCAGGATTACAGTTCACTGAAATATGTACATCAGAAAAATACGAGATCTTACTCGACACCATAATCTTAGAACATTTTATAACGGTCCTGATTAAAAAGTAAAGGAAACCAGATAGAAAGCGCAAGAAAACCAGTGCAACTTCTGACAACTTCTGATGTGCACCTGATCACATTTATGGACTGATTCTCTGTACCAGATTTCAACACTGATTCCAGGTGTGATAAGACAACTCAATGGGTGCATACTTTCCCCTTGTCCCTGACTGCAAATGATCATAAATCATTCCTCAATTTAATACAACCCCACATATAACTGGATCACAACCTCCTACTATAACACATTCAAAGAAATTCACAGAAATTGTTAAAACAATGAAGAAAAAAGGCTGGACTGATGGTTAGCTGTTTTCAGGGGAGGTAACAACACACAGGTCCTCTGATACCAAGTCTAGCTTTACGGCTGAGAAATTCACTGAGAAATACAATTTAGCCTACCTTAGCCACACATCTTTTGTATAAGTTATATTTGTAATGCACAAGACTATGATATGTCATCAAGTATGTCGTGGCCGTCTTCCCAATCAAGAATTCCTGAAATCAAATATACACACGTCTAGGTTAGCAAACTGAACATGTTCACAAAGAGGAGGGACCTGACTTTCATTGACTAATTTAAGTCAGCTTTGCATGTTACCTGTAATTCTTCAACCACTAAACCACTTTTTCAAGTGGAATTCATGCATACAATTATTATGAAAATGACGCTAAAAATGATTTGTTTGTTTCATTAAAGATGCAAATTTCATAAAATCGTGCAAAGTTATTTCTCTACACCCCTTAGTTCTATCAGGATATTTCAAAATATTGGTTGCAGAGGCTGTTGAAAACGTTGAAGAATTAGAGTAATTGGCTTTGAATGCAACTACATGGAAACATTTCAACCCATCAATAGAAAGCCATTTGTCCATAAATTTGTGTTGACAAGAATTTACGTCACAGACACCACTGCCTGTTGCCAGTTGCCAGCTCAGCTTAAAACAGTACCAAAAGTTTATGGCCTTGAGTTACATGTAGCAGATATAGTCTGTGCTTCAGACATGGACGTACAACCAGACATGTACACTACAATAAATAATAAACATAGTTTTTCTTTGCCTATAAATGGTTATGACAAATCCAAAAGCTTTCCTTGCTAGGCTGTACAGAATTTCTTGATGCTCTGTAATTCAGGCTATATTTGATGTACTGTAATTCAGCCTATATGTGATGTACTGTACCTAAGGCCATATGTGATGTGCTGTAATTCAGGCTATATGTGATGTACTGTACTTCAGGCCATATGTGATGTACTGTAATTCAGGCTATATGTGATGTACTGTTATTCAGGCTATATGTGATGTACTGTAATTCAGGCTATATATGATGTACTGTAATTCAGGCTATATGTGATGTTATTCACACAAATTTTCATGTATTCACCAACTAAGTACAGCAGCTTGATTAGTTGTCAGAATGTAAAGAAATTACAGGTAATTTAATGTACATCAACAAAAACCTGTAAACACTGACAAAATTCTTAATGTCACTACTCCAATAATTAGTTCTAACCGCCCATCCCAACCTGTAACTGGTTATTTTACACAGAAAGTAGCATACAATGAAAGCTAAGAAATTACATTTGGTAGCAACGTTACCACGGAGCTCACCTATACGAGACATAAATGTAAATCTTCAGCTCAGTGAAGACTTGGTATAAAGTATTGATGTCCTGAATTTGGTAATTTACAATAATTTATATGCACACAGAGCGTCAGTGACGGAACATCCCCCTCATGTCAATGTGATTTATATGCAGGTAAACTTTCTGGTCAATACACGAGATACTTTTTGAGATACCACCCCTAACATTTCCTTTAACATGGATTCCTATACACAATACATAAAGTCGTGAATTTTGTAATTAGTAATTAACTTGAAAACAGCAGACCAACAATGAAATCCCCTTGTGATATCATGGTCTACATGTGTGTAAAACTTGAGCTCAATACAAGCAGCATTTTGTAATATACTATCCCAAACATTTTGTATTAAATTGCATTCCCCGTTATTGGACGCCCAGACGAAGGCGCTGACGCAGACATTCAGAGTATGAAACCCATCTCAAAACCATGAAGAGAGCTTGTTTAGTTATCATGGAGTGCCCATCTCTTACCTCCGAAGAGGATGTGGTAGTATTTGGTTGTTCAGACAAATCCTCACTATCATACGGGTCTCCAAACAGATGCACAGACTTGATGGCTGACTGATGAATGTCTCTACATGCCTGTCAAGGTAAGCGTTTACGTTACAAAATATTCGCTATAAACACAATTAACTCATGGGTAGTACTTGGCATCACATTAGACATTACACAAAAAATCGATGTCATCCTGCACTCAGGTTCCACATCAAATGAATTAATCAAAAGAATGTCAAAAAATTGACAGAGTAGCATGTTTTACAAGATTAAAGAGAGTATGTCAGAAATTGACAAACATAGTGACTTACAGAGCTGTCTGTCACAGCTAAAAATGCATATGACTACCAGTGAATTTAAACGTTTAAAATAACCATAATACTGTTTGAAATGTATCATTCATGTCTTAGATACCAAGGAAAACATTAGTTATATCTTAAAACAATATTTTGTCTTTAGTCACCTTGAGAGAATAGTGAGAAAAAGATAACTGTAATTCTTTAACCTTTCCAAATGTTTGCAAGGTGTTTATTCAGGCATCATTCCGCGTAGACTGATAAAATTACACATTTTGTGAGGTCCTGAAATTGGCCAACTGATATTGAAAAGTTGCCCTTTCACATGCAAAAAAAAGTTGAGGAATTAAGATAGATATGAATTCCCAACAACCTACATATATCAGCAATACCTGAGAGCATAAACTTACCTGACAATTCTGCTTGAGGTTAGGGCGGTCTAATTCACGGACATGAGGTCTGTTCTTTACAGCCTCCTACAGTAAATAAAATGAGTTTTACAAGCGAGAACAGAAATATTTTTTACAGATACAGATTTAACAGGGAAGAAAATGAGAAAGCTGTACGTTCCTAGACACCCTTGCCAGGTCACTCCAATGCAGTGTTTGAGTTAAACAAATGATTTCAATTGTCCATGGCCTAGTGCAAAGTCAACAAGAGAATTAACATTTTTTTTACTTTAAAAGCGAAAATTTTATCGGATATTATTATAAAGACATTATCCTATTATTATTATTAAAGATAATATATAGACTAGTTGAATGTGGAACATTTATAAAACATCAGGTTTTTCTGCAAATGCAGAAAAAAATCAAACCTTAAAACTCTTGTTCCATTTGACTTTCTTCTGAATTTTGGATATTCTGGCTTGAATCATTTGATCGACTTTATTCATATGTCCTAAATAAAAATCATCTGAAAAGAAATGGTAACATGCAAAGGTAGTGCAAAGATCTATTTTAAATACAATAAACAATTCTTTTCCTGAAGTTATAAGGTAGCTAAACTTTCACTTACTTAGTTTCTACCTAAACAGATCAGTTAAACAGGGTTTTTTTTTTTACACTTGAAAAGAGATTACTGATGGGAATTAAAGCATAAGTCATCTGTCGGCTAGTCCATTAAGTTTCAAGTTATTATAAACAACTTTAGAGAAGGGCTTCTTACGGTACAAGGCAAAGATCACGGGTATCTTACCTTCTGAGACATGTATGGCCTTGAGAAAGCCAGGTTCTAGTGCCTGACTCAGTAAGATTTGTAAAAACACATTAAAACTTTCAACCATAGGATCATCCTCATAGCGTCTCTCCAAACTGCAATGAGAGAATACAAAATGTATTTAAGGACTGATCAATCTTATCTCAACTGGACCATGTCTGTGATTTACACTAACACTATTCCCAAAGCCATGACCACCACACAGTTCATGAATACTACTCATTACCCTGCAAAAATATTGTCATTAAACATACTATCATTCAAATCTTAATCATTCTTAGATAAAGCAGAAAGGTCTTAAGATTACTCTCTATGGACGGGTTTTCACCCACAAGTTATTAAAGTCTTTTTCTTTCCTTTGATATGTGTTTGTCACCTGGCATTTTCATGTTATAAGACTTGTGAAAAAGGAGTAAAGGAACTTAAACCTAACCCTGGTGAAACCCTCACATCCTGCAAATACCTCATAGACATGACAATAGCCTGACAGCCTGTACAAACTACAAGCATATATTTCACAGCAGGGCCTCAGTGGTAGTACAATTCTATAGAGAGTGTTGCTATACTCATCTGACAAGCACGCCACACAATAACATTTTATTAAAATTACAACATTTTGCTTACAAAAATAGCCCTATGGGACTGAAGAGCCCTGGAAGACATGGAAACATCTGGAATCCTGGAAGACATATCTCACAATGTAAAGTCTAACTAAAGTCAGTAATACATGAAAGTGTGACTCATGTAAATGCCAGGTAAGCAAAGAGCGTTTGCTTAACATTTTCTGTGTCGTTGGACCTATAGCATATGGCTACTGCACAAACACTGGGAGTAATACATGCTTGCAGTTAAGACTGGCTTATTTAAGGCAGTCTGATGTTACAATACAGGCCATTTTGATATCGATACCGATACACTCCTGTGTATGATAAAGACAAACCACAAGTTGTTTATTTCTCTCTTTTAAACACTTTGGTCCAAAAATGTTCCCAATAACATAAATGAACAAACTGGCATATAAAAAGTATTTTCTTGAGGCCAAAACTCATCAGTCTGCTAGACTCATGAGTATAAAGGCAACATTTGTACAGAAAACACATCTTGACTTGCTTGTTTTGTTTTCATAGTGGCATATCAGGTTCATACCAACACCGAATTGTGCAGAATGTGAAAAAGTGAAAATGCTGAGGCATGGTAACAGAAACCGTGGATAGTGATGGTCTAACCTTCCATCTGTGGGAGGTTTGGGCCGGTCGTTTTCATCCACCTTCACAATCTCATGCCGCTTGTCTCGTAAAATCATGTTCACTTTCACGGGCTGAAACTGGTCATGCATCCACGGAGTCCAGCTCGAATACTGCAATAAAAAATATCCTCATATTTAAGTCGCTATATAGCAAATAGCTCTTTAGGACACTGAAGACTTTAATGATTTTAATGTAAGCCAAACACTTTACGTGTCACACAGGTAATACAAAAATGGCCTTTGTTCTCCTGGCCTACATTATATTACATATGTTGAAGTATGTAAGAAACATTAGCTCTTGTAACGTAAAATAAAAACGTTAAAAATACTGTAGCACCCTGATAAATCAGCAAAAGCTCTATGGAGGTATCTGCATATTTCTAACACACTAAGTAAACACAGTGAAAGTTTTCACTAGGTAATCAGAATTTGGATAAAGTTTCCATAACAAACTGGAAGTCCAAAACATAATCCATCACACACCTGTCACCCTGAAGAGCAGACTGATTTGAACATTGCAGTAATGTCTTATTATTATGTCTTAATGTTTTCTAGGAATCACTGACCGTAAATGTTGACTTATGTTTCACCTCCCCCTTCTCTACTATTAGCTCATACTTCTGTAGCATTTTTCCATCACTGACTCGCCAAACTGGGAAGTTCTCATAGTTTGTCAAATCCCTTTTTTCTATGAGAAATGTGCCACGCTGAAAAAAAAAATGAAACATACTTTAGCAGGAACTACTAACTATTTGCCATCTGCTGGAAAGAGCTAAACAGGAACATCTGACTCATCATGCAACATAAATTAACTCCTGTTTGTAACAATATATGCATGCTCACTCGTCGTAGAGTGGTCTGGTTATTTCAGGGAAAATATGTTCAGAACGCTGATTATATCATTTAAACAAGAAAGACTTGATTGCGGTGGAGAAACTTTGTAAAGTCCAGAGGGTACCACCTCACAATGCAATGTTACCCGAATACTACATAAACTAATACACATGCAGTTAGCTAAGCAAGGGAAAGCTCATCAGAAGTTTGTACTCACTCAACATATAGCAACATTACATATGTGGGCCATTATTTACCGAACAGCATGTAGTTTTAAAAGGTGAGGTAATTCACAGAGAAAAATCTGCATACAAAGTGTTGCTAAAGTAACCTAAGTTCCTCTGAAAAGCTGGGGTCAAGGCATCTAATTTAATTCCAGCTTTTCGTGACATCATAAAACCTGTACTACTGTACAAAATGACCTACCTGATATTCTTTTGGGGGTGTCTTAGGTTTGACAGGTGTGACAGCATTAACTGTTGTCGGTGTGACTGTGTCTGTAGCTGTGACTGTGGCCGTGTCTGTGGCTGTACAGGGTGGGGAGGGGGACCGCTGGGGTTCAGGGCTGGGGCTCTGCTCAATCTCCTCTTCCCCATCATCCTCCTGACTATCACTATCCTGGTCAGAGTCTGAGGGTGGACGGACTGGCTTAACAGCTTTCTTTACCTTCTTCACCTTTGGGGCTTGCCTGAGAACATATGCCACACACAAACCTATACCACATTTACCACCAAACTTATTTACTCACATTACTGGTATTGTTGGTCTGTTTCTTTATGAAATATGAAATATTATAAAGAAAGTAAGTTAACATTTGGCAACACTGCAATTCTAAGTGGGAATATTTTTTTAACACTATGTAATACATCTATCAAAGATAATTTTTATATGTTCTACACATCTGTTACAAAGTAAAATTTAAGTCATTTATTTAAGAGAAGTTATCAGAATATCAAAATTACAAAATCTAATCATTTATTCATTTAACTTCATTTATTTGTGGCGTATGGCATAAAAAATAATACCTGAGCTACAATACCACTGTTTATGGATGTCCAAAGCATTTCAAATCTAACCTAAAGATCTACATGTACTTCCTGTCTGATTTATTCTCGGTGACATAAAGGTAATGGAATCTGCAACTGTTTGAATGAGAATGTGAGCTCATCCAGATTATCAGAACTTCTCACCCAAAGCTTTTTGCTTTGTTCTTGGCCATGGTAGGCCCTGTGATCCGCCGTTTCCTGAAGGGCAATACCACCGAGGTCTGTTTCTTTTCCTATCATAAGAAAATAAATGTGACTGGTTAAAAGTAAAGACAGAATAATGATAGAAAAATCACCCTTCAGTTTATACAATTTTAAAATACTGTTAAAATTCAACTTTTTGGAATATCCTAATAAGCATTTTTTGATGTACCTGGACTATGAATATTTACAAGTAATATTTTAATATTTTACCAATACATACATGCATAGCCATCCCCTAAAAAATCTCCTAACTTTTGCTGTCCAGGACATTATTTAACTTACATGAATATTTCCCCTCAAATTAGCATTTTTCAAGCCATGCATTTTGCATTATTCTGAATGATTCACTTTCAAGTTCAATGTAAAGTCTGATTAACTACTTAACAGACCTTTTCAGGCCTTCATATGCCTCTGAATGTGCATTTTACATACCAAACTTTTGGTGAAATCCAGTATAGTAGTACCACATATAACAACTTCTGCCTGTCACACTGACTTACAGCAGCAAATGGTGTCCAGACAGGGTCTTTGTCAGAGTCATAGTCAACCTCCTCCTCTGTAGTGTAGGTGGCCTCCTCCAAATCCTCCTGCTCCTCCTCATTCTTTGTCTCCTCTTCACTCTCATCCTCAGCATAGAACCCTGAAGCCGACAGGAAGTTACAGCAACAGTACCATGAAATGTTCAGACACACACCTGCTTCTACAGACATCATGAGCAGGTGTTGCAAAGCGAATGAAATGTTATGTCGTCACGAGAAGGAGTGCTGGAATGCGGAATCCATCCAACAAAGGCTGGCTACACAGGATTCTGATTCAGGGTACTGGTCCAATGAAATGCTTGGTCAGTCAACTGGGTGTAGCAAGGAGCCCCATTTCATGGACACCACCATCCGTAATTGATGGAATGCAGTAATTTACAAAATGTTAACACTTTTTCTACCCATTTCATTGGTCAATATGCTTTAGTCCTGTGATAGGATTTATATACCTATTTGTTGCTGAACATCAGACATTTTTCACTGTTATGATACTGTCATATAATCCAGTCATATAGCCATTGCTGATGGAATTTTTAATGACCACAGCTTGCAGCACAAAGGAGAACATGGCCACCTAAATGTATATGTACTTACGTTTGCTGCTGCTGAGTCTCTCCAATGCCTGTCTTGACGACTGTCTTCTCAGAGGTACTGTCTGTTCTGGGACATCGGAGTCCAGCATGCGTGCACTGGATTCGTCTCCTTCTGAGCCACCTGCAGGGGGAACACCAGTAGAAAGTTTCGATTTCTTGCCTTTTCGTGAAGAAGCTTGCTCTACTTCTTTTGCTTTTTGCTTACCTTTACGACCTTCACTTAGATGTTTCCACACACTTGTGGAATTTTCTTTTTGTGAAGTTGAAGCTTTAGAAGGGTTTTTCTGGATTTCCTCCTCAGATAAATTTACTGTAGGTTCTGTTTTCACTCTTCTCGGCTCTGGGATGTACTTAGGCATGGGAGGACGCTTCACAGGGGACTGGGTTACACTAGACAGGGTCTCGCCTTTCTTTCCGCTCAGAAAGTTAACAAAAGAGCCCAAGAATGCTTGAGAACCCGAGCTTGAAAATTTTGGTCGATTATGACTTAGATTTTGAATTTTGGCAGTGTTCACTGGACTAGGAGCAAGATGCTGAAAGTCCTCATCAAATTCTAGGTCGCTAGTGACAACTGCTGGGATTTTCTCTGGCTCTTTTTTCACCTCAGCCTTCTGTGCCTGATGCCTACTCAAATTACAGTCTGCTTCCTGATTTATTGCACCATCTCTCATATCACAACCACTGGTCACCATTTCTGTGTCTTTGTAACTCAAATCACCACTATCTGAAAAAGTCATCCCCAAGTCATTGCCATTCTGCCTATCCTGATTCAGTGTATCTTCACACTTTAAGCCCAAGCTTGGTGGCTCTAGCACTGGTTTGCTTTCAAATAACTCTCTGCTGAACTGTTTGTTCTCACACAGTTTTTCGACATTTGTTTCTTTCTTAATGGAAATTACTGATGTTGTGATTGGTTCATTCAGTCCACTAGTCGTGTGTAAATCTTGAGCCATGAGCTCCTGCTTTATATCTGCCATGTGGGATTTGGCGGGCTCTAGCCAGGGATGTGTTTGTCCCTCGTGTGATTTGGACGGGTGGCAAGCAGCCTCAAGAGCTAGTCTGTTATCCTGTAGCGTGTTTGAGATTTGTTTATTCTCACTGGCCTCCACTGGTGCTTGCTGCTTCTTTTTTCTACCTTTGCTCTTTCTCGGTTTGGTCACAGTGGTGGAGTCTGCCACAGCCTGTATGGTGGGAGGTGCCGAATGGATCACCGTGGAGTGACAAGAGTCGGGAGCAGAGCCCTCTGGGGGGGAGGAACCTAGTGCTGGCGGGAACGGGCTGTTATTAACCTGGCAGTACGGAGGAAATGTCAGCGGAGAACTGTCAGATTCATGAGAGTACATAGACCCATGATGCTGAGTAACTTCCTGTTTCACAGTATCACCATGTTGCTGCATTAGATGAGACTGATGGCCGGCTTGACCATGAGACTGGTGTTGTATGTAGGACTCCTGATGCTCATATTGAGTCTCCTGTTGCTCAAATCTGGACTCTCGTTGTTTATACGGGGAGTGTTGTTTGTACTTTGTATGTTGCCACTGTTCATGCAGAGACTCATGCTGCGCATTTCCATTGTTAACTTGAGCATCAGGTATCTGGGTATTCTGGGTATATCGAATATCTGAAGACAGGAAGGGCTGATTTTGGTGTGGTGTATCAGGTGAAGTCTGTTGTGATGAGGGCTGTCCCAAGAATTGGTTTTGGTGTTGGCTGTAGTGAAAATGTTCCTGCTTAATTTGGTTCTGATGTCGCACAGGTGATAAGATCTCCTGTTTAATCTGATTTGAAAGGTGCATGTGTGGTAATGTCTCTTGCAAATGTGATGGTGTCTGTTGAAAATATTGGTTTTTATGTTGCACTTGTGGCGATGCCTGTTGAAAGTGTTGATTTTGGTGTGGTGCTTGTGGGGATATCTGCTGTGAGTGTTGATTCTGATGCTGTGTTTTTGGTGAGGTCTGTTGTAAGTATTGGTTTTGGTGTTGCACTTGCGGTGGTGTTTGTTGCGCATGTTGGCCTTGATGTTGTGTTTGTGGTGAAGATTTTTGTAAATACTGGTTTTGATGTTGCGTTTGTGGGGACATCTGTTGTACTTGTTGACCCTGGTGTTGCATTTGTGGTGAGGTCTGTTGGAAATGTTGACTATGGTGTTGCATTTGTGGTGAGGTCTGTTGAAAATGTTGACTCTGATGATGCTTTTGTGGTGAAGTCTGTTGAAAATGTTGATTCTGGTGTTGCGCTTGGGGTGAGGTCTGTTGGAAATTTTGGTTTTGGAGCTGTGATTGTGGTGATGTCGTGGTATGTTGGAAGTGTTGATTTTCACGTTTCATTTGAAACAATGTATCCTGACCACGTAGTTGTCCTTGAACTTGTGGAGATTGAGGTTGTACATGTGGGGAGTGGTGTTGCGAATGAAAATTTGTATGTACTGGTGAACATTGTTGTGTGACATAATTCTGAGGTATTGATGATGGTTGATGGAGACTCTCTTGATTTTGTGGCACTTCTCTTGAGGACAGTTGCACATGATCACTGTTATTTGAAGGAATCGATCCTTTGCTCTTTGATCGCCTTTTCTTAGACTGTTCCTTGGGTTTTTTCTTCTTTCCCTTCTCTTGTGAAAGGCTATCCAGCATCTGAGTCTGTTGTTTGCATAAATTATCAGAATGTGAGCCTATGGAGTCCAGATCTTGAAGAGATATGGTACTGAAGTTATCATTGTACTGGTTCTTGGTAACTGGAGGGACAGGACTGACGGGGTCATAGTTCACGTCTGCCATGCTGGAGGGTGTCGTCCTGATGCTACTTGTGCCATGGCACTTACCAGAGAGATCCTCACCATAGTGGCCATACAAATTTAAGTTCCCAGAAGGTTTGTGCTTTTCGGGCGAAGGGGAACGCTTATACAAGTCTGCAAAAGCATGAGGAGGAGATTTCAGGTTGGGATTTGAGGGCTCTCTGCTAGCTGGGCTGTGACAAGATTTAGGGTGTTCGGAGGCAATAACCTTAGCCAGATAGGCTTCCTCATACACCTTCCCCGTATATGGATCTTGAGACCTGGTGGTTTTCATCTGAGACTGGTGTGCAGGTGACACATCACTAGGTCCATGCTGAGCACGTGTCAGACAAGACAAGTCCTCTGCTTCCTGTAATCTTCTCATATCTACTCTCTGATTCTCAAGTGACATGTGTGCCACATGGGCGGAATGATTCTGAGCTAAAGGACTTGTGCTTGTGCCATGGTAAGGTTGGACAGGTGACACTGAACTCATTCTTGGCAGATCATTACTGTAAGCTAAGTCAGAAAAATAGGAATCTCGGAGACTGTTGCTTCTTCTGGCACTGTGGTTTGGTGGGTCAGAGACGTGACGCAACATCGAACTGGCACAATGACCAAGACTGTAAGAGCCAATATCGCCGAGCCCAGCCGAATTAGTGGGCAAAAAGTTTGACAGCCCCCAATCTTTACCCTCACTCTCACTGTTCAGTGAGGAAGCGTGACTAGATAAGCTACTGGGGTAGGAGTTTGAAAGATCTCTGGTTGGTAGCTCTGATGAGAAAATGGGCTTAATTTCTGGCGAGGTGAGTGAAGATGGAGGTAAATAGCATGAAGATGGCACAGACATTGATACCGCTGGTTCATGATGCATTCGTGATGCAAGAAAAGAGTCCATCGGAAGACTTGTCTGACCAACTTGCATGCCTTTGTAAGGTGGCTGGCTGGCATAGCCGGCTTGCAGTGGGTTTACGGTGTCCAAGAACTGTGACATATTATGCAGTGGGTGGCTGTATGGCATTGGTGTAAGGCTCGCCAGAGGCCTGGCTGTGGGCAGGGCTGTGTGGGCTGGCGACAGAGGGGATGACAGGCTACCCAGACCTGTAGAATAAAACCAAAACCGGTACCAATTCAAAACATACCTAGAATCTCATCAACAGAAAATTCTAAATATATTTGGAAAACTTTGAAATTTATTTTGAAGAGGGTTTATACAAGTACATCTTTAATTTAATTGATGGTTCGCCTACCACCAGCAACTGCCCACAGTCTGCAAGCCAAAAATATGAAAACAGATGAGTAACATAATACACTTGACGCATTACCTTTCTGGTGTTTGTTTCATAATCATTTATTACCTTATTTTAATTACATGTATTCAAATATTTCCACCCAACTAAAAAACAATTCTTCTGACATGAACACCAAACCTAAACATAGAAATCATTTATTTTCAAGCTTGCTGAAAGGAAACCCATTTTTCTGCTAAATACATATTTTAACACAGTATATTGGCTGAGAAAATCAGTCAGCTAGTATGGTCCCCACTTGATAAAACATTTAACAATCTGAAACCATCCAATTTATGCATTCTCTAGTTTCAGAAAGAGGATATTTTGAACCATTTGAATTTTAACCATTATGATAATATTATGACAGTTACAAAATTCAGATGGATAATTTTTACACAGGGTTCCAAATCAATTAATAATCTCACATTACAACAACAAATTATCTTTTCTTACTATCCATGAATACTTTTCTCTGCTGAATATGAAGCAAATAAAAGTCACAGTGACCTACCTGAGTTAAGAGCCTGCTGCTCAAGGAGAGGCATGTCATATCTGTTGTGGGCTAGTTTTCCATAGTTCTGGTTATAGTTTGACCAGGAGTTAGGATCCATCGCGCCACCTGAAGGATGAAAATAAGATGTAATACTGTGATATGGTACGGTGGTACAGTATCTAAAAGATACACTGATCACATCAGATCAAACTTTTGGCATCCAGATGTTGTTAACTTATATCCGTGCAATGGCTTCCCATCTGTTTAGATAAATGTACTTAAGATTCAATCTGATATGATCCTCATCACTAAACTGCCACAAAAACAAAAAACCTTAACCAGTGTACCAAAAACTTACCTACACCATATCAGTGCCTAGTCTACTTTCAAGTTTGCATTTATCATCTACAAAAATTCGCAAATGCAGCTGCAACTTCTGTTTATTTGACCTGTTCTTTTCTTCTCATCACATGACTATAACAGCAACTTGAACTTCCAACATACCCCCAACATACATATTGGTGTGGGCAAGTTATGCACTCAGGCAGTGGTTATCTACATGAGATCCTTCAGGAAAAGACTCTGAGTCAGTTACATTGTATTGGATTAAGCAAGACAGTATCTCCTTCTAACAGAGAAGTTCCACTGTCTACATATTTATAAGGAAGTATTTGGATTCGAAATAATCATAACCTCATGTTGAGCAGTCACAATTATGGTTTATCTTCATACACATCAGTTTACTCATGGGTTACTGCACTCAAGACTGTGGAGCTTTATACGTTACCAGTTCCAGTAGGCTTACACATAAAATAATTTCATTTTGAAAATCAATTCATACTACCTCTTTCTTACAGCGTTAGCCCTGGTCAGACCTATCTCCATAATTTACCTGTCATATTTTGTGTTCCATAAGAAATCCATTATTTTATTTTGTTGTTTTTTTATTCTACACCTATTCTAGCCACAATTATCGGCTTTTCCATCTGTGATCTTTGAATTTTTGAATGACGTTCAAGGCATTCAACTCCGGTACAGTGGCCTACGTCAAGCCTAGAATAACCCTTTCTGGCGTATGTAATCTCTAGCCTTAAACAACCCTTCTTGGCGTATGTAATCTATATCTTCCAAGAGCCATTTGAAGTTACGACAATATAGCGAATGCTTTTGATTCCAGCTGTCAAACCGCTCAGACGTAAATAAAGGACAAATATTAACCTCTTCTTGTCGAGCCGTCACCAGTATCTATCCATATTCTCCACCATGTTGAAGCGTGACCTTCCCAGAATTCAACAGCCTCATCCCACAGGAATTGTTTAATAAAATCTCAGTAAGCTTTCTGCCGAGAACAATTTCGTTGCATATTTTTCTGCTGAGAATGACAATGCACCACACGAAAGTATGCTTTGAAACTTAAAGTACATCTTTACGGAAGAAAACGACTTACAACAACAACGAGATGCACTGAGTGACCCGGAAGTTGCAGTCCGCTGTACGAGCGCGATGCGAAATTCGAAGAACAACAAAAAAGAAAAGCTTAAAAAGCTCAACATGCTTAGTTGACATGGATGGTACATAGTGTTTCTTTGTGATTCCATACTTCCTTTGTTTCCGAATCAAATGTTCGGCTTTTCATTAAGAATGGTAGTAAAATGTGATGAAATGCACTCACAAACTGAAAAAATTCTCTCGACGCCGGCTCATCCTTCGTTTATCATTTCAGATATCCGGTCGTGGTGGGAAGTCCCAAGCATCGCCCATTTCTGCTCTTTATTTCGTTCGGCTTTCGACCTGACAGATTTTGACATAGAGGTATATTAAAATTGCATATTCTTTGTGGTAGTCTGCTGTTTACAGGTCTTTTGAAATAGCAATGAACATTACTACATTGGACCGACGAAGAGAAAAGACATGCTCCAGTCATGTCAGGAATGGAATTGATATGTTTGAAGGAATAAATATTTTACTATGTAGTCCCCCAACCACACACAGTGTGAAACAACCACTACTAAATAATTTTTCAAACAGACATAATAGATATACCCAGTATTCTCAGACACAGATTACTGTTGTGTTGGGAAGCACCAGCCCTTCCCTCTTTCCCTGTGTACAATCACATAAGATGGTGTTATTCACATCCAACAAATAATGTACATGTGGGCCCCCCCCCCCTGGCGGAGGGATTTAGTACGCCAGCATGGCGCAATTACCCAGGAGCCTCTCACCAATGCGGTCGCTTTGAGTTCAAGTCCAGCTCAAGGTGGCTTCCTCTGCGGCCGTAAGTGGGAAGGTCTTCCAGCAGCCTGCGGATGATCATGGCTTTTCCCTCGGGCTCTGTTAGGTTTCCTCTCACTATAATGCTGGTCGCCATTATATAAGTGAAATATTCTTGAGTACAGTATGGTGTAAAACACCAATGAAATAAATAAAGAAATTAATGTGCACAGGTGCAGGAATATTATTAGAAACGCCATGTATAGATTTCGCTGTCACCTCATTTTAAATTTATTTAATTCTTCACTGCCATATTTTACCTCGTCTTTCCTGCTGAATAACTTTATTGCTGTTGCTGACATGTCACATAAGTTGCTTATTAGAAAGATCTTATTTTCAACACTATATAATGTATATTCTATACAGTACCAGAAGGTGACAGGTCATTTATGATATATTATTAGAGCAAATTGTTACTGAAACTTGTCACTGAATGCTGTAATAAATTCTGGAGCTAAAGGCCTTAGCTCCATCATCATGTTCGTGAAAAATTCTTCACTATGACACAAAACAATAGTTAAATAAATAGGTCTAAATAAATAAAGATGTAGGTTATTATTACCAGTGTCCAACATTTTAATCCTGCCATCTGAATAGCACACGATTGATACTTGATGAATGTTACAAGAATAAATAGTGGTAAATAGCTTCATATCCTAAATTTACAAACTGTAAAATTCAGAATAGTGTGGAAGATTTGAATATGTGTTTTAATACTGCAGACCGGTGGTGGTCAGATTTTACCAAGCAGTTGTACTTGCACCAGGTGTAACATCAATCAGAACCTCATGGTGAACTCGTAAAATTTCTTCTAGTTTGTAACAAGATGGTCCAAAGCCATGAACTCTTTTGTTTCTCCTGTATTACTTCACAGTTATCGGTATATGTGTGCGCATTAAACACATATGAAATACACATGCACTGTAACGTCAAGGGAGAAAATGCCTTCGTCTGTAATTTGCACCTATTTGTGTAGCCTTTCTTCGAGTTTCACATTACAGTGAAGATAGTGAGAACATTATTTGTTGGTAAATGTACTTGACACAATATGACACCTTTGTTAGAACACATCCCAGACTTACAAGGTGAAGGTCATACAAAATGAAATTTTTGCGTGCTATTTCTTTGATTATGGAATTTGGAATATTCATTATTCATTAGTTGAGGTGAAGTAAAGACACTTCCATTCGTTTGTTCTAGATTGAATTTTCATGAGGTCTGTAAAATAAAAAAGGTACATTTTTGGGCTTTCTTATCTTAATATAGGATCTCGAAAATGGCATCATATCGTCCTCAGCTGTGGAAGAAAATTTTTTTGTCACTGACCTGCTTTGTCAGTTACTTCAAGGATGCTACGGCAGAAAAGACATAAGGTAAAGTGAGTTAAAAGTTTGCAGTGTGACATTTCCTTTGTATTCTAATTATCGTGGCATTTTCCAAATCGTATATGTAAGTATCTGTTGTTAATTAATCAATTTGTATCAATATGTATAACTTTGCAGTTTTGTTTTTAAGACTGACAGCATGTCTATGCTTTGGTTTTTATCTCATATTATGCAGTAATTAATATATCTTAATATTTTGTTCAAGAAAAGATTTCCTAGTAGAATTTTTACAGTTACTCTAATTCCTCAGCTTTTTCCGCATATGAGCAACTTTCATTGCAATTTATGCACATTTTAATGTGATTTGGTTGGGTTGGCCAATTTGAAGGTTCACAAAGGGAATAATTTTATCAGTCTGCACAGAATAATGCCTGCAGAATGTGCTAGAATAAACACCTTGAAACATGCGATAAGGTTGGAGAATTACAGTACATGTTCCTAAAGTTGTTTAGGTATGTAGTAGTTATTATTGGACAATGTATTTAGTATTCAAATTCTGCCTGTTCAATTTTCCAGCCGTGTCAACTTTGAGCTGTACTTGAAAGACATCCTGAAGCACAGGTGGGAAGTTGAACAGCAGAAGCCCAATCCTCTGGTTGATGGGGATTTCAAATCCCTTTCCGCAAGACACAAAGTAGAGATTTTACACTCAATATGCGATTACAGACTGGATGCGCTAGATGTACCAGATTTGCTAAAGGTACTGTTGTAACAGATGCATGTACAGCAAACAGATTTTTTTTCTTAATTATTTGTCATTAAGCAGTATATAACAAGCCAGTTTAATGGCCTGAAGTGGGAATTCTTTTGAGGACATCAGTGTAGACAGTTATAGATCTTCTGTCTCACATGTAATTGTGTGATGTTTGGTTTTAAGCTTCATTATAGATTACTGACAAGAAACTTTACCAGTGATAATCAAAATGTCACATACCAGTGATATTTTGACTTATGCTTATATGTGGCACTGTTTCAAAATGCCAAAACACAACTTAAAGATAAGAGAGGAAAGTCTTGTTGTATATGACAGGGACTAGATGCTGGTAACATGCGAGTGGACCCACTAGGCCAAGATGGAACAGGAGCTGTTTACTGGTATTTCTACGGAACTCGTCTTTACAAAGAAGATGCTATTCCAGACCCATCCCCTCAACAAGCAAAGTAACATTTAATATTGCTTACTACACTGACAATGTACTGACAGACTGCAAATAATAACAGTAACAATAACAGTACTTCTGTCTGGTATCACTCCTTCAACCAATGCAAAAAATGTACTTCTTTATTTTCATACGATATTATAGTATGGGCATATCCAACATTATTCCTGTCCATTGTTAAATAGAGAATAAAATGTATGCCTAAGTTAGGCTTACTGATGTTTTAAAATTCAGATTTCACCAGATCAGTTTGATGTAAACCTTGGTTGTGTTAATAAAGACTTAACAACTTTGTATTTAAGCTGTCACACATACTTTAGCCAATCACCTTTGGCAGCCTGTTAACTCATTTTGTGTTACCTGAAACTCTTGTGCATGAAAAGTGCTTCAAAAAATCATGATTTTTTCATAGCAGAACTACAGATACATGTGGTGAAAATTGATTTGCAGAAAACCCAAAAACAAAGCAAAAACACAAAAACCAAAAGGAAAAAGAAAAGCTGTCCAAAAGAGAAGAGGAAAAAGCTGGACAAGAAGAAAACAAAGTGCAGCATCTTACAATGAGAGGTAGGAATGTGTTGTGCATATGTTTATGTTGTATTTAGATATTCATAACGAGTTAAGAGAAAAGACAACAAAAAATATGACCAAAATTCAGAATTGTCTCATAATTGGAAGGAAAACAGCTGATTTAACACTAATTCTGGCAGGCAAAATGGTGAACTAAGAATGGGTGACGTCACAGCAGAACAGATGGCTTCTCGGGTGGTAGGTTTATCTCGCCCTTGGTTATCCTTCATTGCAAAAGTAAAAAGTGACGTTTTTGGAACTTTAAATGTGACTCTTTTTCAATACATTACATATACACTATGCTCATCAACATTTTTTGTGCATGTGAATTACAAAGTAGGAATATAACCCAGTTATTTAAGTTTTCTTCCATTCATAATTCTGATTGCCATCATTAGTGAAGATTTTGTGACCTTATTTCTTGATGCCTATCAGATCAAATAAATTGTAAACAAAATATATTTGCAAGAGTGACTTGTGTCAAGGGGCTAACAGAGGTTTGTAACTTTTTATTGGTTAATGATAAGATATTAAGCATTGTGCATCCTGATCATGCTGTACAAGTTGATGGATAACTATTTGAACATTGTCAGTGAATCTGAGAGTGGTGATGAGGAGGAGCTAAGCTTGCCAGGGGACAAGGATGAAGAGAGTGTGAGGAGCTGGCATCTCATATGCACCACCCTGGAAGACTGGCAGGGCCTTGCTGAGAGATTTGAGAAGAGCAAGGTTAAGTGTGAACGAGAGCTGCATCAGTCTATCGTGGTGGACTTCCTACCAGAAATACCTATACTCATAGAGGAAAAGGTAAGTCTTCTCTTACTATATAGCACTCAGGTAACAAGAAATTAAATACATGCTGACTTGGTGTGTTAAAAAAAAAAAGTGAAAATGAATTTTGCTGGTGTGACTACATCATTTGTGACACGCTTTTACATTTTAGGCAATCTGCTACAGAATAATCAACCAAATATTTTAAGTTTGAATGTTTTTAAAATATTCGAGTTCCATATTAAGTGATTTGTATAGCTTAATACCCAACCATTTATGTACCATTCACAGTCCTAATATTTACTTAGATTTATGGTTAATAATTTTTGATTTATTGTGGAAATATTTTTTGCAGGAAAAGGAGTTGAGAAGAAAATTACTTGAAACTGCACCACGACGGACTTCAAGTCGCCTAGTGACAAAACGTCATAATGGGGAGCCGGAGGTATGACTGTTACTTTTTCTCAGTAACACTGAAGTTATGGCTTAAAAGGGAAAAATATGCTGGTGTCCTTTTCTTTTGAAATTTCACTGAAGCAATTCTTTATTTCTAAGGTGTTGCATATACTTATATTATATGTCATGAGAACTTTTTACTGATTATTAAGCACATGTTTTCTGAAAATGTGTTTTTGAAGACCATTAGTTTGTAATCCACAAGATTCTTTGTTCAAATCCAGCTCTGGCTAGAATTTTGAGTTGGAAATTATGCTCTGTGCATTATAAGTTTCCCTGAGGCTCTCATGATGTCTATAACATGTAAGCTTGACCAGTAATTTAACACATTAATTGAATTTATTTATTTATTTGATTGGTGGGTTATGCGGAACTCAAGAATACTTCACTTCTAAGACAGTAGCCAGCATCGTGGTGGGAGGAAATTGGTACCAATCAAATAGGTAGATGCTTCACATGTTCACACTTGTTTCAGAATGAAGAAGGACCATTTGTGTCTGGTGAGAGGGCAGTTAACTTACAGATTCAGGAAATAGAGAGACAAGAAAAAGAACAACAAGAACAAGAAGAAAAAGAACATGCCAGACAAGGTATTAAACTTTAGAAAGATACAGCAAATCAACAAGTTGTTGATGGGTGTGTCTAGATACTCGTCTAGATCCTCACTGATAATTGTCATGCATTAGACATTTGTCAGGCACCAGGGTCAGGATGCTGCCTCAAACTTAGTCTGGACTTTCTTGTTTTGTGACAGTTTGTGATCCTCGAACAAATGTGTAGTTAGACAACCTACACAGATCACTGTAAAACACATCATTCCCAGTTGTTGCACTGCTGTGCATTTGAAACTACATGTACCGCTTTGCCTTATGAGCACAACTATGTTAGAAATCAGAAAATAGTACCCTAATTCCTCAACCTTTGAACGAGCAACTTTCAGTGCAATTTATTCACATTTTTCATTTGATTTTGGTGACAAAACTTCAGTGGTTGGATTGGTCAGCTTCACAAAAAGTATAATTTTATCAGTCATCATAGAATAATGCTTTCAGAATATGTTGCAAACATGCGAAAAGTTTGAAGAAATACAATTCAGCCCTTGCACCAGCTTGTCCTAGACAGGCAACATTCTGCATTAGGGAAGATTGTTTTGATGGACTGGCATTTAATAATGTTGTATTTACTAAAGTTTTTGACCACGAATTATATGTATCAAGACATTCAATACATATGTACTACATGTATTTAATTTATTTTACTTTGTAAAGAAAGAGCAAGAAGATTGCAGCTGAGAGAGGAGAGGGCCAAGTTTATAGCGGATGGCAAAGATATCCCACCAGAGCTTCTGTATGTGAATTCAAATGACAAGAAGAAAGAAGAGTCCAGGTTTGTGTGTTCATGTTCATGCCAGGCTTTCAGATAACTTTCTGAAGGGTGGCTCACAAATTTCAAAACCATTCAATACAACTAGCATTTTGAAGATTTCCTTATTTACATGTGCAATTTTTCAGGCAACGCTTAATTTGTACCTGACAGGATGGAATTTTATGCCGGACAATGTCATTGTTAGGCTGCTTATGTCCAGGTTTGCATGCTTCAGTTCCAAGTCAGGTCATAGTTATAACACTGATTATTAAAACAGAAGGACATAAACATGGGGACAGCAGACATGTCTCTACATGGATCTGGACTTTTCAGTGGTTTATCTCATTGGTCATACATGCAGGGATCAGTCAAGTCAGTTTTATTTATTTATTTATTTATTTATTTATTTATTTATTTATTTAATTGGTGTTTTACACTGTAGTCAAGAATATTATCCTAATACAACAGCGGCCGGCATTATAGTGGAAGGAAACTGGGTAGAGCCCGGGGAAAATCCACAACTATCCGCAGGTTGCTAGAAGACCTTTTCACATACTGCCAGAGAGGAAACCAGCATGAGCGGGCCTTGAACTCACAATAACCACATTGATGGGAGTTTCCTGCATAATTGCACTGCCATGGAGGCCCAGTCAGTTTTAAGGGGAATTACCTCATTTCCTGTCTGTGAATAGATAGTGTGTACAGTATGTCATTGTCTGTATTCTGTGATGCATTTTGTTTCCAGGGCAGAACCTGTAGATGCTAAAACTTTATCAGGGATGTTAAAAGGTGAGCAGTTGCTCCACATTAAGGCCTCTTTAGATATTCATGATGTTGTGGTGAAAGTACAAACTGTTTCTTATGTAAACAGGCCCCATTTCACATCAGTCTTTTCTTTGTTGAAAACTCCGGTGTTTAATTGCTCCCTTATGACTGAATTACTAATGTTGTTTGATGCAAAAAATATGCAGTAGCAAATCTCTTAACAAGGCAACTTCAGTTGATGTACAATTTTCTAATGTTCAGACAAGATGGTCAACAAGAACAAGATTGTAGGGAACTGGAGGTGACTGTATTTACAGACAGAGCACTCTGTGACTCTGTGTATGACAGGTTGGTTATGATAAAGTTTGACAGTTGTTTAACTTGAAAGTATGAATATGCCAGTTTTCTTTAAATTTTTGTTGATATCCAGCTGATAATAAATTTCACAATCTTTTTATCCTTTTTTTTTTTTTTTTTTAGTCATTAAATCTGTCCGGTCTCATAAAACCGCCTGGCCATTCTGTGAACCTGTACAGGAATCTTTTGCCCCATCATATTTCGACATCATAAAGGTATGGATACTTTTCAGGAGTTAAACTGATGATTAAACTGATGAAGAATATAATACCATCCTTGTTTGCCATTCCTAATTTATTTTAACAAACATCTCAATGGCATAACTTCCTGAGATGAATTTGCTGAAATTATTGGCTCCAAAGTTGCAATATGCCATAATTATTCATTCATGAAACTCTGATATTGGTAATTATATGGCCATGTTACTATTACAGGGAGCAGCACAATAAGCATAATATCTTCACCATAGTTATAAATAAATCTGTGTGACAGTAAGTAAGTATTGTCAATTCAGTATGCATAGTAATTTCTAGTTGAGCAAGATTTTCAAAAGTTCATACCTGAAAATGTATGACTTGATGATTAAACAGCACCCGATGGATATCTCTACTATGGAGAAAAAGGTCCGTGGCAAAGAATACAAAACTAGAGCAGACTTCATCGCTGACTTCAGACTGATAGCCAGAAACTGTCACAAGTATAATGGACCAGATAATGGTATGTGATTTTTTCCTTGGATCCTAGCTCTGTTCAAGCTCTGGGGTGAGATAACTGGTGATGAGTGGTGGTTAAGTTCAGACACTCTAACTTCCTCCTACAATAAACCACACTGCCTTCGTTTAAGTGATAAGGGCCTCCGTGGCTCAATTGGTGAGCGAACGAGTGCAGCGTAATGACCCAGGAGCCTCTCCACCAATGAGGTCGTTGTGAGTTCAAGTCCAGCTCATGCTGGCTTCCTCTCCAGCTGTAAGTGGGAAGGCCTGGCAACAACCTGCGGACGGTCGTGTGTTTCCCCCGGGCTCTGCCCGGTTTCCTTTTACCATAATGCTGGCTGCCATCATATAAGTGAAATATTCTTGAGTACGGCGTAAACCACCAATCAAATAAATAAATATAAGCGATACATTCTTGAGTACTAGTGTGGTAGACATAAACAGGAAAAACTATTTAGATTTTAACAGTTTTGGTTTTGTGTGAACAGAATTATTTTTTCTCTGTAATTCTCAGTGTTTGGTGATTTTTCTGTATGTGTTGTAGAATACTCTGAAATGGTGAATGTTCTGGAAAAGTGGTTTAACAAGGCAGTTAGAAAGTTCATTCCAAAGAAGACTGTAGACAATGATGAGGAATACCAGGGCGGTTCTACATGTCGCTCAGCAACTTCATCCAGACCTTCTCGTGCTGCGAGCTCACGTGCCTTGGAAGCTCTTCACCAGGCAGCAGCAGAAGCTCTCCAGGTGAGCCAAATCTTACTCTGATCCAGGCCCAGACAGGAGTTATTGATAAAAGGTATCATGTCACAAGTTGTGATGATCAATGTTTCAAACTGGTATAAAAGTTTAAGAGCCAGGGTAATAAAACTAAGTGAAGCCAACTTAGACCTGATTGCAGTTTTTTGAATTCTGTACTTGATATTTTTGGCACTTTTGTGTCATCATCTTATTGGAAGCTGTGAGAACTGTAAGTATAATTTGTATTAACTGGAAAAGTTGCCTTTTCTCAAAAATTATTTACCCTTGTAGACTTTGTGACTTATCGGAATTAGATTTTTGATGAACAGTGTTTTAATATTCATGTCCCACCCCTTACTTCAGAAGTCACCATCCATGCATAACAAATCTGTACTCAAAAGGAAAGAGTAGCTTTCATTGCACTATGGATGTAATAGGAAGCTCTGCAAACTACCTATGTGCATCATAATGAGGTTTTTATCTGTACGAAAACTGATGATTAGTATTTTCACCACTCTCGTTAAATATTGTATAAAGGTTTTCATACAAAGGTTGTGGCATGATTATTTAACGAGAGACATAATAAGGACAAAGTTAGATAGATGGATTTTTGTTGGGTGATATAACTTTCTTATCAACTTTTGTCACCTGTGAATGATTTAAAATGTTCTGAGGTAAGAAACACTTCGAAAGAGAGGCAAATTTGTACTGTTCACTTGTAATCAAAGTGAAAATTTACGGTCAAAAAAGCCAGTTTTGAATAATTTTGATTGTAAAACCTTTAAGGTACACTACAAAGTATCATCTTGGATGTCTTGTATCAGGGAACAAGCATAATTTCTTCTTCAGTTTTCCTGTTCTAAAAACGCAATTGATTGAAGCCTTGGACTTCCTCCATCTTCAAGACAATGTCATTGCATGTCCTCCATATCAATTCATAAATTTGAAAAAGAAAATGTTTTCACAAGGAAAGTGGATAGAGCTATTGATAATGAGTACTCTATGCTGTTGTTAATGTGAATGCAAATGCAAATGATAGCTGACTGGTCATACAGCTGAAGACTCCGATAGCCATGATCTTCAAGGCAGTGTCCTCCATATCAGTTGGATGGCATGCCAGGAGCAAAATGCTCAGAAGTTATCAAAGAAAAATATATGTAAAAGAAAACAGAAAGAGTTAATTCATATTGGGTTCTCTCCTCTTCTTTACCCAGTCGCCAGCCACTCACTCAGAATTTTTAACATACATTTTACTCTAGACAGACTCAAACTAACAATGGCAAGTTCATCTGATCAAAACTAAAAACAGCAGTTGATTCCCCAAAGCAATTTTTGACCTCTGTAAAACTTAAAAGATTAATAATATTTGCAGTTTGTGGTCAGTGCGATTCAAATTTTGGTATATTTGCCTTAACACATGTACTGTGTTTCCAGTTTGAACTCCCATGGGTTGGAAATTACATAAGACTTAAGTCAAAACAAGTTTTGTGGAACTGGCCCAAGTTCTGCTTACTTTCCTGTAAACTTTAAAGTGGCCATTGTCTTATAAGTGAAATATTCTGCAGTATTGTGTTAAATCTAATCCATTGAATAAATAAATAAAATATGCTGTTTTCCTTGTGAGCATATCCATGTAAGACATGGGTGCGTTCATGCCGTTTAGATTTATATCAAAACGTGGTGTACAAACCTTGACACTGTAAATATGCCCTTTCAATCCTCATCTACCTGTATTGTGCTCAACTTTTGCTGACACCTCTTTCTGATGATCTAAACTACATGTGTCTGTAGAGGCAAGTGGAATATAATGCGCTATCATCTTAGACCATTCACAAAATGCATCTGTGTCTTTTAGAAAAAAACATATGTGTAATGTTCTTGGGAATGTCATGTTTTTCATCATCATGGAATTAAGGTCCAGTGTAGAAGAGAGAATTGCTAATCTGAAAACAACATGGGAATCCCCTTCCAGTACAATAAACTGGACATATTTATTGTATGAGAGGAGGTGAAGTGGTTGTGGTGATCTATGTACAACTAGGGTGACATAAACAAAGACAGTGTCTAAGTTGGTAAGTGCAAAGCATGCAGCTCAACATTTTCATGCAGCCTTATACAAAGACCTCACTGATTGGGACCTTGGGCCTGCCTTCACTGGATACAAAAGCTTGATTGGTTCAGCTTTGAATGAGGTTTGTGCATGAGGGAACTAAGCAGGGCATTTTATTGTTCTCTAAAACAATACCAACATTTCACTTCTGGAACATTCCATTTTTTCTGAGTCAAGTTTCTCACAATCCCTGACACCCCTTGACTGCAGAATGAATGTTGCCCACAAAAGTTGACATAGACATAGTGAAGCTTTTGTACTCCAAGCACTGTTCCAAGCCCTCTGCTTTGGGCAAGGAAAGATTGACTAAATCTATGCATGTAATTTTTACATCATGTACAGCTGTCCTAGAAATTTGGAATTACCTTCTGGGCACAGCAATAGCATACATGTGTATGGATTACCTGTGTCAAGATGAGTTGCTATCATTAGTGATTTGTGGTAAGGCTCACACTATTTTTTCTGTTCCTTCACATTTTTACAGCTGACTTACCCGTGTAAAAATCCTTGATGTTAGTTTTTCAGTTATTTGAGGACATAAATTTATCTATAGACATACGTATTTCTGAAAAGTTCCTTCATTGTGGCCTTACCTCTCGACTTCTCAGTCATTTTCTGTGTAGTGAGATGAAGGTCAACATAAGTAACTGGTAAGGCAAACTGTGGTTGCAAACTTCAAAGCTATCACCTTTGTTTTTCCTTTTTTGCAGTTACTATTTTACCTGACTCTAATTGAGTACATGTAGTAGTGTTTTGATTTAAAATTTTGGGTAGGTTCAGGTCTGTAGCCCACTGAACGCTAGGCTCGTTTTCTGAAGTAAAATTTCTAGAAACTTTGTATCTGTGGGTGACTGATTACCTGCTTCATGATTTTAATATTTAAATTCTGGAAGATTCAGAACTGTTTAAGGACTGATCACTAGTTTGTTGGTTTGTGACATATATTTCAGAAAGACTGCTACAGATCTGTTTGGAGTTGATCAAAAGCTTCATGGTTCGGATAGTGTAATTTCTGAAGGACTAGATTTGCATCACTAGTTTTATGCTTTGATTTAAAGTTGTTCTGATTGGGTTAGATCTGTAGCCCACTGCTCACTAGTCTGATGCTGTCACATAAAATTTCTATGTATGTGTGGAAGACTGTTTACTTGCTTCATGATTCTGATATTTAATTTCTGGAGTGAGTGGGTGAGTGAGTGTGGTTAAACGTCATACTTAACAATTTTTCAGTCATATGACAATGAAGGAGTCCTTATAGTGCATGTAATGTGCCTCCTTGCTCAGGACGAATTTCCCCTGCTCTAGGGCTGCTTTACTGAGACGACTTATCAAAGGCAAGTAAGCCGTCCCACCTGAGGCATTACACTGATATGGGTGAACTAGTCATTGCACTTCCCCCTAATGCTAAACACCAAGCAAGTAAGCTGTAACTTCCTCTTGTAAGGTCTTAGGACCCAGGATTGACCCTGGTTCTACTGCCCTCAAAGCGGACTCTCTGAATTTCTGGAAGATTCATACATGTATCTGAGTGGGACTGATCATTTTCTGTATGGTTTTCTGTATAAGGTTCTGTAAGGCTCAGATTTATATATCTTAGGTTCAAAAGAAATACAGTATGTTCTATGTCAATTAGATCTATTCTCATTTTCAGGCTTCAAGTAGTGCCAATTCTTCCAGTGACGATCTGTCTGGTGACGAGACATCAGGGTGTTCTTCCAAGCCTGGCTTTGTCATTAGGATGGAACCATTCCCAGGGTCTAGCGCAGATTCTAGTGCCGGTCACCAACAGTCCAGACTTGGCCAACACAACAGTCAAATGGCCAGCTATGGTAGTCAAATGAACACTTCAAATATGCAAGCCCATAATACACACAACTCGATGGCACCAGATTTGAATTCTTTGCAACAAAATCACAGGGGTACATCCAATGAACAGCCTTTTTCGTTTACAGCAATGTTACAAAGTTCTGATCCTCAGTTGATGTTTGACACGCATGCGTTTAATGGCTCTCACCAAGTACCTAATAATCATTCAGGGGGGTACCCTGGGCATCAGAATGTCCCTGTTATGAACCAACAGCAGTACCCATTATACAATCCCGGCTGTCCACCAGATAACCAAGTTATGAACACACAGCAATTTCATGGCCAGTCTCCGTATAATGGGGAAACCATAGATAGAGGTGCACTAAATCAGCTTTCCTTCTCTTCAGTGAATTCAGGCTATCCGATGGCCCCTGGAATGCAGCAGTATCATGGCATGGGGAACCAAGGGACGCCGTGGAGTAGCAGACAGCAGGGAGGTGGGAACTCCCAGGCAGCAATGAACAGCGCAGTACAAGATGGACAGCAGGCTGCACCCAGACCTGAGCAGCCCAAGTCCACTACAAAGCTAGGGGGTGGAATGGGTCATGCTCTGCCTCAGTTGCCGGCACCTAGGACATCACGGGTACAGGTGCGACCCAAAGCTCCCTCTGCCATGTACTCTGGTCCAGGAAGCCGACCATTCCTGCCACGGACAGGACCAGAGCCAGGGCATAGACCACCAGGGGACCCTTTTTCTCTGCTTAAGAAAAACATTCGAGAATTGGAACAGAAAGACCATTCTAGGCCAGAAGCAAATCCTAGTCAGACTCCTCATAGTATGGAGCCATCCTTGTCAAATAGATGCTATGACAATGTATCCCCTGCAGACAGCCTTCCAGGCAGTGCTGTTTCAACTGAGAGCGAAGTTCCTAGATCCAACAGCTCCACAGAAGATGGGCTCAGCATCAGAATTAAAACAGAACACCAAGGCTATCAGGCTTCAACAGATGTCCATTCACAGCAAAAACTGAGTGGCCAAGGCTCAGTGCCGATGACCAACATGGCAAATACAGGCAGTGATGATGGCCATGGAAAGACTGGAAATGGGAAGTGTCAGGCAAATACACTTACAGATTCTTTAGAGTCCACTGGCAGTGATAATGAGGAAGACTCTGAGGATGAAGGTGAGGACTCAAGTGATTTCAGCCCCAAGAAAGAGGATAAAGCTCAACCCCATCACCCTCCAAGTACTTCTGATGGCCAGCCATGGAACTCCAAGCGGGTGACTTCTCCAGCCCTCCAAGGCCAACCTCCTGGCAATGTCACTGTGATGGCTGGGGGAGGGTTTCAGACTAAACATCCTGGAGAACCCTTAACTGCTCGTGATAGTCAGCTGTATGGCCCTCCGAGTAATGTAACTGTGATGGCTGGAGGAGGCTTCCATGTTAAACACTCTCGGGAACCTAACTCTCTTCATCCATCAGCTCAGGGACATGGTTTAGACCATCCAAATGTTACCAGAGGTAATTTCGATAATGTTTCCCAACCAGGCAGTCAAACATCTGTGCCCAATGTGGAAACGGGTCATCCTGGAAAACAAATTGAAACAAATGCCACCATGATCAATTCCCAACAAGCTGTGCCAAGTGACCTGAGCCTTTCTCAAAGGCCAGGAAGTGCCCCTGAAGCTTCATTGGGCATGCTTTATTCCAAACCCCCGGAAAGCAGGTCTCCATCAGATATGTACGACTTTCGCTCCAGTATTATGGAACAGGCAAAACTAAAGCAGCAAGACTCTAGTGGTGTCAAACCTTCTCAGCTACCCATTATGCATGCTGCTCACCAAGCCTCTAATCCATATGATCCCACTCAGGCCATGTATGGAGCTCCATTTTATCCAGGCATAGATTACTCCAAGAGGGACCAGCAAGCAGTGGGTCATCAGCAGGCAGTGGGTCATCAGCAGGCACAGGATCATCAGCAGGCACAGGATCATCAGCAGGCACAGGGTCATCAGCAGGCACTGGGTCATCAGCAGGCACTGGGTCATGAACAATTGCCTTTGCATCCAAAGGTATCAAACATTCCCCTTCAATCCCAGCCGCTGAAGAAACGAAAGCTGTATGAGAATGTAGAACAAGAGGTGCCTGCAACGCCTCCTTCCAAGATTTGGCGGCCCGGCGTGGACCCCAGTAGTGCTCCTACGAGTACTGCCACTGCCGACAATTTGTCAGTCAACTCTGCAATGGAGGACTCCAAGAAAAAGCTATCTGAACAGTATGAGCAAAAGACGCCGGACAGCAGCTCAGAAATCAAGAAAGTCAGCCCATCTACCTCGATGAAATTATCCCCCACTTCCAGCAGCCATCCAGTGAGCAGGGATTCTTTATTTCCTGGTAGATCCTCTCCACATGTGCTACAAGGTCAAGCCATGAGTAAACAGTCCCTCAGCCTGGCTCATCTTAAGCAGGAGAATGGGAAGGCACCTCTCGCTCCAAAACCAGAGACAGTTAACAGTCCAAAGCATATGGTGTCTATGACCCAGCCATCACTCTCCACCAGCACCCACCCAACATTTGTAACAGTCCCTGGCCTGGCTCAGCCTGGCCTCTACCCTCAGGGTCACCCAGGAGCTATGGCGGCAGCCCAGCCCCAAATGGCAATGATGGGCCTCCCACCCTCTGCTTTCCCCTACTACCACCCCTACATGCTGCAGGTGAGTACAACAGCTGTTTTTGTGCTGCAAAATTGGTAAATTGGTCTTGGGAGTTTTGGCCCAGGACGTCCATTATGGCTGACAGATTTTATATGAATGTGTGTTTCGACGCCTTACCACAGGGTATTTTTCGGAACAGCTATATACCCAAGTCACTCGAGTCAGCACCCCTGTCCTTTGACGAGGTATTCCTTATGCGTTCCACAGCTGCGAAGTGAATTGTGACGTTTGATTAATTTCTTATCTTAAAAGCTTAGGAGTTTACATCAAAAGTATCATTTTGAGACCTGTATATGCTTCTAAAAGTGCATTTTACATGAAAACTAACTTTAAGTGAAATACAGTGTGCCAATTTTATATTTTTCAACATATTACAGACTATGAAATATATGTGTGAACGATGAATGGGATATTTTGGACTGGGGAGACTAAAAAAAAAAAGTTTGAGGGTGACCTTGAGGTCCTTGGTTTAAAAGTGGCATTGTACATTGCTTTATTCTGTTTCATTGCCATGTACCTTTGCCCTTCCCTGTATGTACTTAATTTACAACCAAAAAAAAGCTTATTTATTCTTTTTTTCTCACTTCACAGCAACGGCATGCAGAACTAGAGATGCAGAAGCACATGCATGAAAATGGCTTGTTTTATCACCAACAGTTAATGCAGAGTCCTCAACATGGATTCCCTGGTTATCAACAGGTAAAACATCATTGCCTAACAGTTAAGGTGCTTGGGCAATTGGAGGTGTTGGTTCAATTCCTGCCTTGGGCATGGGATGTTCAGGATACCCATGCCTGTACTGCTTTTTGAGCCCTGTCTGACAGTAGTAACATTTGCTCGCCGAGGTTAGGACTGTGGTCTTGGAGATCATTTCTAACAATTGCATACATGTTGACCATGTTCTGCAGGTGAAAATCTGTCACATGCGAGAAAGATTGTGAGGCATTTGGCAGAGGCCAGTGGGTTAACTTAGCCACCCCGGAAACCAACAAACTGATCAGTCCTTTCACTTAACTCTTGATTTATGTGAAGCAATTTTGTATGAAAATTCTTGGTTCGATGTGTGTCTCATGCTTTCATTTCCAGTGTCTCTCAAATTTCAGTTTGGTCATATTCTTTCAGATTTTTTTCCGAACCATAGGTATTTGTCCTGTACGGAGCTGTGCTTAGTTTGTAAGCTCATTTAACTGTTTTTGCATTTCCATTAATAATTACTGAATTGCCCCAAGCTCTCTTTTCACTTACTCAACTGCTCTTGCATTACCATCAGTAAATTACAAATTTACCTAAAATTCTCCTTTCACTTTTTGTAGTTCCCACCTCATATGGCTGCAGCTGCACAGCAGAAACTCCTGATGCCTGAGAATTCTGCTCAGCAGAGATTATTGGCTCATCTAGCTCAGACCCACCGGGCTAATGGACTGCTTCACCATCAGTTCTCAGGGGCAGGCAAGCATGATTTGCTCTGTTTTACTGTAATATAAATAATTTCACATTTTATGTGTATTTCTAATTCTGTAACAAATTTTTTAATAAAGCTAAGCTATGGTTACATGTATATTGTACCTGTATTTATTTACATGTCTTAGCTATGTGTAAGAGGTGTTGTGCTTTTTAATCTCTGTTACGTTCTGTAAGATACAGTTACAAACAAAAAAAGGCTATTTTAAGTTTTATATTTATCCTCAGTCTAAGTCAATTAAAAATTAGTTTACCAATCATTCTAAGTACAATTGCATTTATGTGTTGTAGGTCGCCCACCGCATCCTTGACTGGTACCTTGCTCATCTTACAGTGTGGCCAAGTGAGAAGCCATATTATAACAACGACTTGTATATGCAAACACATTTGAACAACAATATTCCTGACTGTGCTGTAAATATGGATTTCTATTTTTGATGCACATGTTATATTAACAGGTAATTTTGAGAGAATTTTTTCAACGTTTCCAGTTAATCTTAGCTGTCAAAGTTGTTTCTCAAGACAGTTATAGCATTATGGTGACTTACTTCCATACAAACATAATGAATCTATTGCTTATACTATATATATATATATATATATATATATATATATATATTTGTATGTATATATATGTATATATATATAGTATATAACATTGTTTGGACAAATAAAGGACAGTTGAACTGTTTCCGAGCTGATATTGAACTACTGCGAGCTGATATTGAACTACTGTGAAGTGATATTTACCTTATCTCAGGTTTTTGTGTGCAGGTTTAGAGAGAGATAAAGTACAATGCACTAAATCAGTGTTGCCTTTGATACATATGAAAAAGTGTGGTGGAACAAAAAGCTTGACAGAAGCAGGTTGTGCTTCTTGTATCAGCTTTGAGATGTGTCATTTGAGGTACGTCAAGTAATGCTAGTATTAGCTTACAGATATTTACTGCAGTTTCAAATCTTGTTATTTTGTACCTCTCTGCATACTAAGCTAAATAGTTATTCATTAAACTTCGTGCTAAAATCTAGCATGTCAGAAGCATGTCAAAGTCAGAGTTGCCAAAGTTTAGAAGAAAGAAATGTTTGTCTTCGTTGGTGCCTTTCAGTTTAATAATTGTCCTCGTAAACAGATCCACTTCTATTTTTGTAATTATATTACCTATGAATTTTTCAATATTTGTGGTACATTTTGTACATGAAAACAAATATAATTTTGTCCTTAATGACAACTGATATTTATACTTAATTTAATTCCTTTTTGTCGGATTTATAAATGAAGTAAACAAGCCTACATACATTTCTAAGACTGTTCAACTGTTTATAAAAGACAGTCAGTTTTTGTTTTTATGTCTGTATCTACCCATGCCATGATCCCTTTGAAGTGAGGTCGTTGGAAATATTGCTTCCTTAACGATAGACCACATACGTACATGTGACTGATGCACAACCCGACAACTGTATGTTGTAAATCCATATATTAAAGTAGTCCAGGTTTGGTTGATGATATTGCCCAACTGCTCAGTGGCTATGTTACTCAGGGCAAATTGTGTTTTATTGCTTCTGTGTGAGGCATATTTGTAGTATTTAAAGAGGATTACTTATTTCCAGTTTTTCTATCATATAATAAACTTTCACTGGAGAGTTAGTGTTCAAACCTGTATTTACACTGGCTAAGAAGTAACTATGCACCAATGTTCCCTTCCCAGTGAAATGAACCATTTGGCTGTGCCAGTATTGTGTTACATTGTATGAGCTGTAAATAGCTGTACCTATCAGCACCAGTTATAAGAACATGTTCATTCATAAAAGGTATATATGTACATGTATGTAATGCTTATATATAACCATTACCTCATGCTGTAATGTTGCAGCAGATTGAATTTTCCGGGAGATATATTAATGTATATTTATAAGACGATCTCATTAAAACTTGCAAACTCAGGCAGTGCATTCAACCACTGATCTTCCTGCTAGGATGGAAATGGACATGATAGTTTTGTATGAAACAAGAAGTGTTCCAGTTTGTAGTCCAATGTAATGGTATTTATATGATTTTTAGGGTCATTGTATTTGTTAAATTCACACAAGTGCCTGTTTGACCCATTTGTGAAATACCTTCACCTGGTATCTACTGTTTCTTCGGTGTCAGTTGTAGTATTACCTCACACTTCAAGACATTTAACAGGACACTAGATCAACTTATTGGCAGACAGATGTTCTGGGTTAAAAAGTATAGCATGAGTCATGCTTAAATAAATGTGCCATACCAAAAATTCATTTTAGGCTAGCATAGCGATGATTTTGTAACCCTTTTAGGGCAGCAGATTTGTCTGGTTACTTCTCCTGAAAAACCTGATCACTGTAATGTGAGTGCTGCAGTAAATCACAGTAAAATATTATAATCAGTGCATTTTGGTGTGCAACACAGTCCAACTTTTGGAAACTATGAGGAAGCAAAGAATCATGCCAAAAATTGTGCTTTTTGCTGTTCACAGAAGATAATATTTTTACTGTATAAACCATATTTATCAGCAGCAGTCCCAGTGTTCCACGACATACTGCAGAAGTGTACAGGTTAAATTAATATTGTCGTTTTCTTTCACCACACCTTAGACCAATGCCTACATCCACAAAAAGCAGCCGTTGTTTGTAACATTCCTAGACCCTATACAGTGTAAAAAAAAAAAAAAAATTGAAATATTGTTCTGGTTGAGCTTTGTGAGGTGGCGCAGAAAGTCTGTGTTATATATTATGCAAGGTCAAAGCATTAAGATAAGTAGTCTTCATGATATCACTGTAATGGATATTCATTCTGGGATGTGCATACTGGGGTGAAATGTGATATGTTTTGAAATTACACTTGTTTTGTCACCTACAAGTGTCCTTGAGGTGGGGGGGGAGGGAGTTAGTATAAGTGAATTTACCTGACATAGGTGACTGTTTTTATTTCTTGGACAGAAGTACTGGGAAATCTTGAATGAGAAGTGAAATGATTTTGAACTTAGAAACGATGCATATATTTTTGAACATTTACACATTTACGTTCATGTAAATGTGAGTTCTCTTTGTCCTCCTTGTTGAATAATTTACACACTCTTCAATAGATCATTTTCTCATTGAAAGGGCATGTGTTCGTTAATTTGTTCCTGTTTTTTTCCACTAAGACAGAAACTACTCAAGGGTAACAGAATTGTATTCTTGATTTTCAAATTTATTTTACTCTTATTATAAATTAATCTATAGATTCTTCATTGCCCTGATTTATTGCAGATATCAAGATTGGTTCCAACAAGTGAACACTTTCCTTTCTGTTTTGTTCACTCACATGTGAGAATAAAACTGATGGAAAGTCAGATGTTACAAGAGTGTGTGAGTTCATTCTTTTGTGACTGCTTCAGTGGTTAGAGCATCTGCCTCGAAATTGGGAGACTTGGGATCAAACCTGAATAGGGTCTTACCGAAGACTTTAAAAATGGTATCTATTGCTGCCTCACTTGCACTCTGCACTGAATGGGTAGAGCAAGGAAACCAGACTGGTTGACAATCTCAGTATAATGTGACTGGGTGGGGTGTCATGTCTGGTGTCTTCGGCATGATATTTCAGTGGCAGCCACACTTTGGTGGCATGGGCTCACCCTGTCACAAGAAGACACATTATATGTACACCTAATAACTCTTCATCATCAAATGACTGAAAAATTGCTAAGTACGATGGAAAATCCCAAGCATTCACTCATTCATTCATTTTTTGTATGAATCCATACTCGCTATAATCAGATCACATAAATTATATTACATGTGTACAGTATGTCCTATTTACAGCGTTGAAATAAGTTTGAACAGGTTATAATGCAACCTGCTTTATAAATGTTGGGAACTTAAATAACCGTGTTAAAAGGTAATTAAGACCTGCACAAACGAAGCTGATATTTTGTGAATGACCATTAGTTGGTCTATTTGAAAATAATAGCAAAAAATCAATTTGATTTTTTACCAAATCTCAGTTGACGCCTCCTTAACTTGCTAAAATTGAGCCATGCAAGGTATAGACTTACTGAAAATTGCCTGCAGGATACCATAGATTGAGGCTAATCATATCTGACTGGATGATGCTGGAGCACTAATCCCTGTTGGTATATGCCGATACTAGCCGTCGTGATTAGACGTATCGAAACACAAATATTGATCTTATACAGAGGAGTGATGAATATGCATGTATGATTTGGTAAGCGGACAATCAGGCATATGGCCATGAATATGCTTGTAGACTGCACGATCATTCCACAAGATTGGAAAAAGTGTTGACCATGCAATATATAGTCATGTATGGGAGGCAAACCCATATATAGAGGTGATTATTGATGGGGCAATCAATCGGAGTTTCTAGTATGTGAGGTGACAAGGATTTTCTGCAGCGCTATAACTCTACTTATGAACACACAGAAAGGACAGAAATACAAATAAAATGAAGAAATTAAGAGAGGATAGTGTATTTCAAGCTATGCCATTAAAGAATTAGTTATCAAATCAGTTACTAATATGATTTTTATCCCCACTGCAAGCTCAGGCCATTACAACTGTATATATCTAAACCAACAAAAAGCAGATAAGTGCGTTATAATGTGAAAATCTTGCTGATATAGATATAGTAAAACAAAAAGAATAAACAAAGAGAAGTTGATGGAAAACTTGCCACTATAATAAACAGTTACAGACTTACTGCCGCGCAATTTTTAGGGAATGCGTTTACGGTGATGGATGAATTACTATTGACGCATACGATTACCTGAATTCGTATTGATTATATTGACCATCTGTCAAAGAGATGAGTCACCAATACTGTAGTTCAGTGTACATTGATTTGTGTAATAATACTGCACGTGTGTGAACGCACTAAGTAGTATGAAGTCAATAATGTTGTGCATGCATATGTCACCACCAGTTTCCTGAAATCATCTAAATGTAGTCCTACACAGATCTGCAAAACGTTATATGACGAAACATTCGCGTCAGCTATATACATATACTTCAGTCCTGCATATCCACTGGGCCATATACAGCGGCGTGTTCAATACCTTTTTACATTATTTTTGTTTTCCCGCCACGATATGGCTGAGATATTGCCGATGTGGCGTTAAGCCATAATCATTCATTCATCATTTTTGTTTGGCCAATCCTAGTTTTGAAAAATGCCAGGTCTATATCAACTTATAGATATACATGACATATTAGTATTGCTTTATTCTTTAGTATGTGTTTATTATATTAATGTTGTGCTTACACAATTATGGAATTAGGAAATGTGGAAAAATCACAATCGTAAATGAAAGAACAAACAATTTAATCCTTTGTCAGAATAAAATGCTATGTCTCACTCACGAATTTGGTGAACAGTTCTCCAAACAGTGATAAAAGAACTATTTTTCTTGTTTCAGAAGATACTTCTGAAGGAGCCTAAGTATTTTCCATTGGTGTCGCATGCAAAGGCATATATGCATGCCTATACATGCGTCAATTGCTGATCTGCAGAGTCCCCTGTTTGCAGCTTTGCTAACAAACTTGCAAGTTGCTTGCATGGAAAATTCAATTGTTTGATTTGTTATTTCCCGCTACAAAGCTATAATGAACAGCACAAAAGTTTATTGTGACTACTAATTCACAGAGGATGCCGATTATAGTCTTTACCTTTAACACTCCTTGTATCATAACATTTGTATTGAGTAGGCCTACTCAGCTGCATTATGCACCTGTGTAATTCATCACATAGAGGTATACATGTACGACATCCCATACGTCGATATTTGCGAAGACCACTTAAAAAAATAAATAAAAGACACCTACTTCATTCACCTCTTACTAAGCCACATGCACGGGATACGTAGGGTTCATTCCTGATTCTGGACAGGAAATTTGTTGATTTCACCGCTCTCTCTGCATGGACCTCGCGTTGGGACTGTCCGCTGCCAATGCTCGACGCTCGTGCTGACATTAATTGAACACCACCATATGTATGGTGTGCATGTGTGTATACGTCACAAATGTGAACGTTCGTCAGTAATTTACCAAATTAAGGTCAGTGGTTTGCAGCGGCCACTCCTCCGCCACACACGCATGAAACTGAGCGCCATTGTATAAGTGCATGACAAATTCTTTAGTATGGCGTTATAAACAACAATAAAATAAACAAATCTTTCATCATTTATGTGCATGAGTATACCGCCTCGTATGAAAAAGATGTATATACGCCTAGCTATATATTATTCAGGAGTTGTCGAAAAGAGTACAATCTAGAGAATAATTATTTATAAATGAATACCTTAGTATTTTAACTATACATTGCTTTATAGAAGATCTAGGATCAGATAATTGATCAAGAGTTTAGCTGCTTTGCGCTGGTGCCAGGCAAGGCGTGTGTATGTCTTCGTTTCTATTTGTTATTTATGTGAATGACTCGGAAGAAGAATTTTCTTTGAAATGCTGTTAAGGTCTGCTACTTGAACATAATCTGTAAAAACGTTTGTGTACTAATCTGTACATCCACAATGACATGTGTATCAGCGGTACACACGTACATACACAAGCCGATGTGGATGTTTTAATTGCATCACATTATTTGTGTACTGCTGGTATACAAAATTATGTGGATGTGCATTTTTTCCACAACTCTGTGTACCACTAGAGCGCAGTTGTTCTAGGGAGTATATATCTAAGTTCAATTGTTTGTGTTGTCGTAGGCCTATATATGCTGATAACATTGTGATTTTTGTAAACGTTGCTCAGAGTCTACCTCTACAATAGGTTAAATGTACCCATTGAGCTCACGTGTTACATTACCGAAACTTCCAAACTGCTGTATTTTTCGTGTTTGTCATGTTAGTGAACATGTAACTGATATGTTCAAATACCTCGGAAGAAGTGCCAATTGGCAATATAGCTGCGACATCGCACAGAAAGGCAATGTTGTCTTGTTAGGACCCATGCAGACTCCTCGTTAACTGAATGATGAATGCTAAAAAAAAACAGTTGTCAAAAATGATATACACATCAACCGATCTACCAAAAGGCATCTTCAACACATGTGTTTGTCGGAACCATAGGCCTAATACTTCTAATGTTCATCATGTTATAAGTTTTCAGGCGAAGAAGGGCAACATACGAAGCTCTTATATAAACTTTTCATTAACTATGACGAAAACACAATTTGGATTTGTTTGATAAGCTTACATTACCAATACTCGTTCACGGATAAAAAGGTTTGGGCGTTTGCGAACGTCAATTAATGGCGACACCTAGGCCTATATAACTTATACATTTGAAGCTCCTCAAGAGAAACGTTATAAGAGCTTGTTAACTGTCAAACTGTCAAGTCAGAATGAAGACATACCCATCGTGAGGAAAGAAATCTGTAATTTATTTGTAGAATCTCCACGTATAGATTGGCTATTTTTAAACATCCATCATCCAGAATTTGAGCTAAGGATGTCAGCAAATAAGGATGCCCAGGAGACAATGACAGCATGAGAAAAGTTACCTCCCCTTGAAGCACTGACAGACGACAGATGTCTCTCTCCGTCTGTTATCTATCGGTGAATCATTTACCGGGAATATATGGCTTTACCGTAATGGAAAACATTGGATTTTAACAGTGATGGGTTGGTGTACAGTGTTTATTTCAGGGAAATGGATCAGAGTGAAAATCCAGACGTCCTGATTTTATAACCTGCTGGTCGCAGAACGATGCAGAAGGCACGATCAAGGCAGCTTTCCAGGGCGACTTTTAGCGTGTTTTCTTGGAAGCTATTCCATGGCGGCTTGTACCATTGATCGATTCCTCTGACTACATGCATCTAACAGCCAGCGCTAGTCCGCATCCAAGAGGAAATTTTGGATTTGGCGGAAGGTGGGGTACGGCGAATAGCCCGCTCATTTTGTGATCATGTCACAGAGGGACGAACAATACGTAGGGCCGTTTCGGTTAGAGAAAACATTGGGAAAAGGACAAACTGGTGAGTATATTTAGTCTTATTTTTTCTTGATTGTGGATGTGTGAATACATGATGGGGTTAGCGACGCTTGACAGATGGGGTGAGGGTACAGCGGGGTGGGCACGCCTAATTTACTGGTAAGAGGCATTTTATTCAATTAAATTTTTACTTGTTCCCATTTGCTGTAAATTTATGTACAGCACGATATGAGGAAAACACATCATCTCCAACATTTGTGGAAAATTCAACTTACAGTCAACCCTGTACCTGACTGGCAGGCCTATATGGTATAACCTGGTATTGTTTTGTATGTAACATATACCTATTACATATATAAAACCATATCAGTTGCCATACTTTCACTCAAGGCCCAGTACCTGTATTACCAATTTACAGTGTGTATTGTAGCCATTAATTTTTTCCCAGATCAGATAGATTAAGATTTGAGCTGGTACACAAATATTACTGTAGTTACATCTATTTTTAGCAATGGCACTATTTATGTACCAAAGTTAGGCTATAGATGTCCATGTATGTATATGATGTAGTATATGATTTACAAGGGTCTTTCATAGTCCATCTAGATGGACTCGGTGTGCTATTTTAAAATTCTCACATTTCATCATAACCATTGCAGCCTCTCACAAAACATGGCATGGATTTCAAACCCCAATCTCCTTCCCACATATGGCAGTCTAACTCACCTTCTGTGCTCATTTATATTTAATTTTATGGTGGAATCTCTAATGCTATCTCTTAATTTACTATTCTCACCTATGATACTAATTAACTTGGTGGTCACATTGACTGCTAGAACTTTGGTGGTGCCAAGCACCTCATCGTCGACAGCCATTTTGAAGTGTCATGTGACCTACTTTTGGGTTAGAAATGCAAATGAGTTTTGGTATTGAAATCCTCAAGAAAACTATTATATTTTGATTACCCGTCAGCAAGAATAACATCAACCTTCTTAATTCAATCCAAAAAGGCAAAAGAAAGAAAATGTATTTTGTGCAGGTAAGTTTGGGTGCTGTGAGAGCGGACCTCGTTGAGGTTGGCTCCATCAAGTTAGAGTGCGCAGATGTGCGGCGATTTGTGTGAGCGGTGGTGATGGACTCAGTGTTACGATGAATGTCACACAATGATATACAGGTTAAAGCAGGTAGAAAACTGTAAATGCAATTGTGTCCAGATATACATTTTAATTAAAAAGGTAAGTTTTCCAGGGTGACATTCACAGGTACATTTACCTGTAACCCTGCATAGACAGGTGCACAGTTCATGTATATGCCATCATTGTGGATATGTGTGTGTTATGTACACACATTTTGTTAGTTTTCAGTGGATAGTAGCCATGGTACATATAACTTTCACGAGATAAGGTTGACGATAAACTGATGCTATACTGCTATTTTTTGTGAGCGATTGACAAGTAGAATAATCACAGCGAAAACATACATTGATATCAGAGTTTACCGTAATTAAAATCTGGTAGCAGTAAAGAAGTAGCAAACAAGAGGAATGATTTTCTATACTTCTACTTATGCTTTTCCTTCCAATTACAGCTAGGTGCTTGAAGTGAGAAAGAAACCTCTGTCTATCATAACATGTATGTTTTTAACCTGAGATGATTTAGGTCACTGATGGAGAGCGGGTTATGGTTCAGTGGTTCATGCTTGACTCTCAGTCACTAGGATACACACAGTGTCCAACATGGCACCACTGACTGAAATTGGTGCTTGCATGTACTTTTAATAGAATATAAATACATATCAATGGCATAATTCAGATAGAAGTTGGACAATTGAATATCATTTCCAGTGTGTGCTAAATGTATTTGTCCACTAAAACTGTTTTACAGATGAGTGTGTCTTGTGGCCATTTTGGCGTTTACATGGTTTTCCATGTAAGTTTGCTGGAGATCACATGTGCCTGCCATCCTCCAATATGACATACATCTGTACATCACATGTGGGAAAGTTGGTCAGTTTCTTGCCAAAGGCTGATGGTTTACTCCAGGCTCTCTGGTTTCCTCCACCTACAGCTGACTTCTGTCATTTAAGTGAAAACTATTTTAGTACAGCATTAAGAAAGCTCAATCAAAGAAATCAGTATCTATGAAGACTATACTGGCAGCCGAGACTTGTGAGAAAATATGTAGTTCTGAATGTGAAATTGATCTTTATAGACACCCCATCATGATGTTAATTGATATACCTGATGTTACTCATAGCTAAACTTCTCACCTAAAAGAAGGATCCGTATGAGAGTATCTAAATGGTTGCAAGGGTATAATACTGTACCATCTGTAGTGCAAGAGCAAGATTTCTGACAGGTAGACGCTCTTACTGGACCAGACATGAGTGATTTACATGTACCTGGGGAGCCAGATCTTACAGACTAGAACTAGTGGTCAGTGTACCATGTCAAATGCCAATGAATTGGTTCAGATTGTTGACTGCGCTGTCCCGAGTGCCTCTCCTAAATTGACAGTTTAACTTGACCAATGAGACAGGACCTATCAATCTGGTGTACACATGTACATTACAAGGCCCTTTGGCTTCCCCTTGAAACATTGACAGTGCCTGGTTGTTATGTAACACCAGGGTTAGGGTGGGAGTGGAGGTGAGATCTTCATGTGTATATATATTTTCTGTTCCCTGAAGCTTGACCACAAACACAGAATGTGACAAAAGTAATGCAATGAATAGATCATGTTGATAAGAGAAGAATACTGCATTTCACCTCATTTTTAGCGTTTTCTTTGTTTTTATTGGTAAACACAGTTTTCTGCATGCTAACTTATGTACATCATAAATACATTAGTCTCCCAGATGTAAATGTAAATCAGTAGATGGAATCTCGTCCCTTCGATTACCCCCCCCCCCCCCAAAAAAAAAAAAAACACACACAAACACAATGAAAACTCACTAAAGTGACATTGTGGCTGCAAACTTCATGATAAACATCAGGAAGATTATACAAAATTGATTACCCTTGTTCATCTGGGATCTCATTTTGTCATGTATATGTCACAAAGCCATGGCTTCTGTTTGTTCAGCACCAAAATACACAAACAGTGTGGTTTGTAAAATAGCAACACTGTGACAGTCAGTTATTAAGCCATGAAAGTGTATGGTACATACATATGGTCCTAGTTTATAGTCTGAGGGACAGTGAGGTGAATGAAGAGCTTAGTCTCACCAGGTACACAGGTGAGTCAACTATCAGTACATTAATCCAGCACAACAATTATTACGAGAATGACACCACTGTACAGAATACTATGACAGTGTTTAGCTCCATGTTCCTTTACACCTTCGCTGACAGTTCGGGGTAGAGCTACACAACATTCTATGTGATTTTCTTGGAGTAGTGCCAGAGTTCTGCCACTTTTCTCATGTCTCCTGTGAAGGTACTGACCAACACAAATATGCACGCTACAGCTTCAGCAGCATCATCTTCATTCCTTAGGAGATTGCTAGCCTCAAAGAGCATCGCTCCATGTTAAAAACGAAACCAAACTGTAAATGGGACTGAGTCCCGTATGTAAGCAATGACTAGTGACTTGCGTAGCATTTGGCCCCGGTGAAAACTTTGCAGAATTTAATTACTGACTTCTGACCACAAAGATGGACCAGTTTTTGGTTGGTGGTTCATGTATGTCAGTGAAATATTGCCGCAGTTGTATTCATCAAAGTGAACTGTGTTAAGGCGGCTTTGATGGGAGCTCTCCACACACGGGAGGTGACATTTACACTCACCACGGCTGTCAAGAGGGATAGGTGATGATCACATGGGACAATGATCTTTGAGGCTGGCAAATGAAACAAGTACAAATGGAAAAGTGTAACACACAGTTGTAACAGAAATGAAGGACATTTTTTAACATACCCCCATGTATATACTATGTATGTGTGTATATACACATGTGCGCACATGCACTGGCATGTACATTGATGTGGTTGCATTTACTTCAGGTATGATAAAAGAAGTTATTTTATTGTCATATATCAACAACAGACATATAGCAAGCCTATGGTTGCTTTTGGATAGAATTATCTCGACAAGACAGGTTGCGCTTTATCAGAAAATTTGCTTGGAAAATTGACAAGAATATGCATACATTCTATGCTTGCAGATAAGACTGTTGAAGTATGACACAAGACTATGTGCCACAATGGTATCTGACATAACATGCATTATGTTCAGCATGTCTTGTGTGCAGCTAACATTGTAACTGTGCCAAGCAGAAGATCTAGTTTCTTAAGTGTAATCTTCCGCAGCTTATTAACCATAAATAAATGACCCTAACATTGTTATCTGAACCAAACAGACACATGTATACATTCTCACTTCCCTTTTCCTCTTCCTACCACCTATATGTACTTGTAAGCCAAGAATGTCTCCTTCACATCAAATGTTTTGAACATGGGCCAGAACTGTCTTTTTGCCAAACTATGTATATGTGTTACCCATGTTCTTACGGTTTAACCATAAGAGTCTCGGGCTTAAATTTGGCTTGCCAGGATCTGAACTAAAGCTAGATGGATCTGGAGCCATCAAATTATAGGCTTTGGCCAGACATCGTGTCTGCCAGAAGAGCATGTCACATCTGCTTCAAACTCTTTCTTTTGGCTTCTTTACTTATAATAGTCTAAATCATTAAGGGAACAACAGGTTTGAATATACACTGAGCACATTCATTCCCTTCCCTCAATTGGTTAGCGGCTAGGACAGCATAATGACCCAGGAGCCTCTCACCAATGCAGTAACTGTGAGTTCAAGTCCAGCTCATGCTGGCTTCCTTTCCGGCTGTACGTGGGATGGTCTGCCAACAACCTGTCGATGGTCATGGGTTCCCCCGGGCTCTGCCTGGTTTCCTCCCACCATAATGATGGTTGCCGTAGAATAAGTGAAATGTTCTTCAGTATGGCGTAAAACACCAATCAAATAAATAAATAAATAATTCCCTTTCTGTCCAACAGTTCATTGTTCAGTAAACAATGCTACATTATGAAATTTATTAATATCATCAAATTATTCTGCTTGGCACATACAGTGTATTGTAAAACTGATTATAGGCTGTGACCTACTTAAAAGAACTTACATGAGAATGATTTGAAGTTTGCTGCTGAGAAAACAGCATGGAAAACAGGATATAGGAAACTGTTACCTCTTAAATATTTCATGTAAGTTTCATTGAACAAAAGTTTTTTAAATATCCGAAGTGGTCATGTATGCATTAGATCTGTAGATCGAGAAGTGATTTGACTGACTGACTGAAGTTAGTTTGACCAAATGGCTGTTTTGTGACAAATATGACAATATTTACATATATACATGTGATTGCCTGGATTCAGTCTGGTAAATGAACAGCGGGAATTTGGATACAATGCCTCACATCTCACAAACTCTGAGAATTAACCATGGCATCGTACTTTAAAATGAAATATTGTGAAAAGTCAGGGTTGTTTGAGCCAGATACATGACCTGTACATGTTTTCTGTGTTAGTGCATTGGTAGGATCTGGGATAGGGTGTGGCCCTTAAAAGATATATGAAAAGGAACAATGAAGAACCAGAATTTTTGCTTCAAAAATTTGGGGATATTTTTATAGCTATTAAGTAGCCCTCTGTATTATGCATATTTTCCGTCAGCAGTTAGATTTTTTCAGAATTTGTGTCATTGCTGATCTTGCTCAGGAATCGGTGAACACTCCCGAAGTGTCTTGAACCATGTGGCTAAAGTGTGGGCAAGGTGAGATGTACACAGATACTGCATAGCCTCTTCATGCCAGCTTAGTGCCCTCTCCGCACCCCTACACCCGCCCCCATTCGGTCTGTTCCCCACACGCGGCCAGACCCGTTCGGATTGGGCCCCCACAGAGTTGCAAGCTACTTAATTTACGGCTTGACCTTAGGGACCTTAAGAAAAGTATGCTTTGATTCCATTTTTAACCCCCAAATTGAAAGATGAAAAATTTGTTAGTACTGTTATTACACATGAAAATCTGCACATTAAGAAATAAAACCGAACCTTTTCATGTATCCTTTAAGACCCTCCTCTCCCAATCTGTTCAATATTAAAGTTGCTGAATCAGTCCCATCTTCCAGTGCATGGAATTTTTTAGATCACTTTCAGCTTGTCTTCCTGATCTTGGGGCGCTAATGGTTGTAAGTGGTCAACAGTACTTACAGAACCATTTTAATAGGTTGTCCATTGGATATCACTTGCTCTCCCCAGTGATGCACACATTGAGCTTGCTGTGCACGTTTTAACTGTGTGTGACACATAGGAATGTTTGTCTGTAACTTGACAAGATATGGTGGTTTATTTTGGCTGTCTGGTTTCTTCTACCCTTTAAAACTATCTGCCATCTTGCTGAAAGAACAGGTGAGGTGCAGGGTCAACTGCAATCATAGACAGGGAATTTGTGGATTCCCTGGCTCACACTGTTTTTGGGGCCTTGGTGACAATATACTTGTAAACGGTCACTGGTGGTGTGCATGTCAGGGCCCAGTTTCACAAAGTGGTGGACAAAATTTTTTAATCTTACAATTGTCGTAAGATATTTTGTGCGTCACTATTAGCGTACCATTACCCTACATGTGTGATTATCATATATGGAAGACATGTTTGAGAAAATGGTCCCTGCACTTCAGATGTGGGAAAAGGTTGGACACTCCACTTTCCTCCACCCAAAACTCTTTTGAAATAACTGATTCTACAGCATTGAGCACCAGTACCAGTTGAATTAGTGAGTCAGCATGTGATATATCTTTTGACTATCAGTTAGAAAGACATACTGCCATGGTATAACTGAAATGATATTGAAACCGACATTCAAATCCTTGCATGTTTGACAATGGAAGGAATGTTGTTCAAAACAAAAAGATTTTAGGCAGCACCCTTATCTTTTACATTTTAAATGTAAAAATCTTTGGTTCTTTAAACTAAAAGGTACTGAAGATAAATGTGACTCCCCAAAAGTGTGTAGCCCTTGGATTCATGCATATGGCATTTCATTTCTAAGCCAAATCATGTTAACTAAAAAGCCATCATCATTCATTCATTCAAGTCAACTGTCTGGAAAGTGTGTTAAACTTGGATTTCATTGGATTCTCATATTATGAATTTGATTTTGTTCAGCCAGATATTAAAAATTATAGCTTAAAATTAAGTGGCTTCTTTGAAAGTACATAGAGCCATACTTTGACAGGCTTATTGTCATTGAATCCGTAGCTTGAACTGGCTAATGATATGATCACAGTTTGCATTTTTAAGTAAACCACACTTAATTGTAAGTCTTGATCCAACATTGACGGAAGACGCTTGGAGTTCAGTCTTGTATGGCTCACATGTTACTGTGCATAAAAGTTTGCAGAATTTTAGAAACGTTTGAACCCATAAGATTATGCAAGTATATTCTACATTAACACTCGTTATAGGCGACCTCAGAATACGCATTGACAGAATAAATTACGCGTTACATGAAGAACAGGGACCAGTATTTAACGACTTCGCATGCTCTGATTTTCCAGTTTTTTATGTCATTGGATAGTCACACTAATCCACTGCAAACGTTCTCCCATTTAGATGTATAGGGGCTACGACTTCACACCAAGATGTTAAGCAAATGTCATCAGGTGAATGGTATGCTTGCCGGATTCATGTGACAGGAGGTTGCCAGGTGGAAGCATTGTTACAGAAACACTACAGCATCACTCGCTCAACACCAGAGAATTTTGTAGAACGTAAAAGATTTTCTGCGCTCTGGATGTCCAAGTAACAATGGCAGCGCATAATTTCACACTATCATTGACTAAAGACGCAAACCATAAAAAAATGGTCTGCCGGAGATTGGGTTGCACACATGTTGTCCTACAATACGTCCGTTGTTGACGCCATAGTATCTTCCAACAAGGTTACAGTGGTGTACACAGCACGTCAGATACCACGCACACTGGTGATGAAATGTACTGTTTACAGATGAATCACGTTCTCACCTTTACCATTCAGATGGTCATCAGCACGTGTATCAGCATTGGGGTGAGCATTACTTTGACACCTGTGTTGTTGACAGAAACTGTTTGGGTGATGGGTAAGCATAGTGTTAGCCAGCTACCTGTCCATCCATCCAGAAGAACAGGTGAAGTAAAAACTGGTCCAATTTGGACACCTTGTTTTCAGCACTTTTAATGGGATAAAGTGAAATGTGGACACTGCTATAACAAAATATCTCCAAAGGGGATATTTAGACACCTTCTGCTGCATTTCTGGCTAAGTCCTGTTGGTCGGTGATGATGTGGGGAGGTTTGACATTTTGCCACCGTACTCCTCGTTTTGTCATTGACAGTAACTTGAATGCTGCGGGCTACCAAGATTAGATCCTTCAGCTCATTGTCATCCTTTTCCTGCAGCGTCACGGCTCAAAGATCACCTTTCATTTCAGCAGGACTATGGTTGTCCCCATACAGCTCAGGTGACAAGAGCATTTATGGATGCCAACAACTTTCATGTAGACCCTTGGCCTGCACCTGATTTAGCACCTATTCAGCAGGTTTGGGACAAAATGGAACGACGCTTGAGGCGGCATTGACGCCAGTTTCAAGATATTGATACAATGGTTAGAAACCTAACCAGGATGTGGGGGAGATTCTGTAAGCACTTATAGTGACTCGTATTGTGACTTCAATGGGACGACGATGTACAGAAACCATCAAAGCTGGTGGTGGACACACCCGTTACTGAGCTTGCCATTTTGATTATTCCTCCGTCAGTGACCTTGAAAACATGTTAGTGACATAACTTAAATAACCATTTTTTGTCTACTGATTGACAATAGGTTGTTCTTCCACCATGAATATAAAAAAAAAAGACAGTAGGTATTCGAAAATGGAAGAACAATATATTTATATCCAAGCACGGTTACTTTGTTGAGTATAAATATCCATATGATCATGATCTGGTACAATCATGTTACATGGACATGCCTATGAAAGACATCCCCCCACCCCACACCCCCCCGCCAAAATGTCTTAGTTCATAGTTCTTAGTTCAGCAATATATGACAACCATCTAGACAATTCCAGCCAATTTTCATCACTAAATGTCTGTGCTATGCTTCAGCCTATACCCAGAGTGTACATTTATAAGAAACGAAAATAAACATACTGTTTATCGGAAACTTCTTTTTAAATGACATCCAAAAGAGCTGAACCATGCAAAATGAAGCAGAAGAGAAAGTTACATATGTATAGATGCTGACATGTACATGTAGAACATCTGTTACTCTACATAATGAACCCCTCTCGGCTCTGAGGACCATCTGTGATTTTCCATTTTTGAACGTTGTTACCATGTCTTTTACGGTAAAAATTATATACACAATAATGTATAATTTCAAGGCAATATTGAATCTTTTACAGTATTTGTCACCACTCTTTGTACATGTATATATACATGTACAAAGAGTATATATATATGTATGTCTGCAATCTGAACGGTGGAACCCTGCGGAAAATCTGCCCACTGGGGTAATTAAAGGAAAGAGAATACCTTGTGGGCATTAACCTGACCAGTGGGTAGTGGTTAGCACAGGACAAAAATAGCCATTCATGGCCAAGTCAGATGCAAAATGTTCCCACAAGTGATACGGGATGACAAGGTCACATTTGACATATATTATCTGACATTATTTTTCTTATGCAACACCTGGAATAGACACTGTATTTATTTATCTTTTATGCCGTCCTCAAGAACGTTTTACTTATACATGGAGGACAGTGGCCAACTTTAAAGGTGGAGGGAAGCTTCATCTCGGGGCTGGACAGGGGTGGGGGGTGTACTGACTTGGGTTTTTCGCATTGTACGTGCTCCACTGGCATGTCCGTGTGCATGGGAATTACTTCGTTACACAGTATATGTAGGACAGGAGAAGAATATGGCTTTTTCCTGTGGCTTCTATTAGAAAATAGTCCAAATCCCTATACAAATCTTCTGTTAACTTAATGCTGAAGAACAAGTGTAAGAGGCTAGAGGCCAATTGATAAACATAGATGTAACTACACACGTGCTTTCAGACTTTGATTTGGCTGGTGATAAAACTATAACAGGTCACAGGTGTTGCATCATTCAGTGTATTAAACACTTGTTATTTAATACTTCTTGTCTAAGATTGGCATACAGCAGCTCTGTAATTGTTCTTTTTACCCCCCATTAAGAGGATACATGCAGCTGAGGTCTGTGTAGTGACAGGGTGGCTGCACATGTACTGCTCTACTGACTGAGGCTGGATACATTGACGTGTGTAATATTTTCATTTTTAAAGCAGCTATGGGAGATTTGCAACAAGACATGCGAATGTGAGAAATGCATGTTGCTTCAGGTCATGAGGTAACCTTCATGTGTAGGTCATGTGTTGGCTCTTTATACATGTTCAAGTAGACCTTATACATATGCACATGAATGTGTTCACCAAAACATGACTACAGCAACATTGATCCAAAAAACCCAGCCTTCACACATTGAGTATTGGATGGAGCCAGTACACTAAGTACTGAGTGTGGCTACATGTTAGCAGATGTGGCTATTTCTGCCTATCTGGTACAGAGGCTGTGTCACTAAACCCAATTTAGAGCCCTAAAGGCTCCATTTTCCTTCTTGTTCGATGACTTGGTGGCTTTACCCAATCATCCTTCACACTTTCATTCCCACATCACTTCTACATGTAAGAATCTGGGCAAAATTTCCATGTGGTAATGAAGATACTGGACAGTGGGCTGCAGTAGGAGGTTGTAGTTTGCTCTATTTGAGCCCCTAAAAGCAGCACAGCTGGAAAGGATTACAAGCACCTTTAGCACTTCCCTTAGTTATCAGCCTGCTGTCATAGATTGCCCTCAAGCCTGTTGGCTTCCAAACAATCCACCAGTAATCCCGTGTCATCAGGCCGCTTGTTAGCCTCCCTCTGATATCTCTGTTACCTGCTTTTACATATATAAATCACTCACAGCCCGCTATTTCCAGGACAGGTAATTAACAATGACAAAGACATGCATCAGCATGGTGTCTGCTTATAAAGTAGCTGCCAGTTAGCTGCCTGTCACTATGGATTGTGCATTTATTCTGCACATTTCCACAGACTTCATGATATGGCTAAATGTACATGTATTACATATTTCTCTGTTAAACTTTGTGCCTCAAATTGTACTTAAATGATATTTATAATAAATTTTATATATACCAGCAGATACATATATACATGCCTGCATATTGTGTGTGTAACTCATAATGGCATATCCATGGCTCAGTTGGTTAGCACGCTAGCCCAGCGTAACAACCCAGGAGCCTCATACCAATGCGGTCGCTGTGAGTTCAAGCTCAGCTCATGCTGGCTTCCCCTCCGACCGTAAGTGGGAAGGTCTGCAGCAACGTGCTGATGGTAGTGGGTTTCCTCCCACTATAGTGCTGGCCGCAGTCATATGAGTGAAATATTCTGGAGTACAGCATAAAGCACCAATCAAATAAATAAATAAATCACAATGGCATATCTCAGAAAGCAAATTTGTGCTTACAGTATTGTATCAAATTACAGTGTGGCCTGGCTTGAGCGTGCCACTTTGGGGACAGGTTCCTGAGCACATTATAGGCTACCTCATGCTATAATGAAATGACCTTGGGATCCAGTACATAGGGCTACAGTCTCTCTTACAGGTCTTGATTTTGACAGTGAACCAAGTTTTATTGATGCAAAATGTGTTTTGTCAAATGCATTCTTATTGTTAGTTTACTTCAAACTCAGATTTTTGTTACCTGAGGATTCAAACATTTTAACCCCGTCCTATAAGTCATACCCTGCGAAGCTGGCCTCGCGTTGTGGTGCTACATGGCGTATGTTAAACATTTCCACAAGCTGAATTCAGGTAATGTAGTTTTGTGCAATTTACTTTTAAATTAAAAAAAGGTACAGTGCATTTGGTATCCAATTAGTCCATCTCTGATCCTATCAGTTGTCTGTTAGTAAAGAAATCACGTGGTCTCTTGCTTGCGACTCATCGTACAGAATTGCTGATTAAGCCACACATGCGAAACTAATGGTGCCACAACGACACATGTGCATTTGGAATCAAACCGCTGGCAAAGAAATTGTAACTGGTTACAACCTCTTCCATTATTCATAGAAATATCTGTTCTATTTTTCTTATACTCGGGTAATATTCAAAAGCTATGGCCTATAATATCAAATAACACATGGGTCACACACCAACAGTAGGAAACAAAGCAGATGATGGTAAAAAATTCTTTATTCGTTTGCAGTTTTAGCTGTGGTCACATGAAAGTATACCACAGATTTTTGGGGGACAAGATTTGGGTCGTGTTATATTCGATTGCGTGCCATGTAGAGGCATCTTATAGGGAGGCTATACTGTATGTCTATTTAATAGTACCCTAGCATTCCACCCACTATACTCCTACCCTACCCACACACACATGTACATGGAACACCTACACCTGTCTCTATATTCTGTGAATATGTATGCTTTATGACCATTGTATACAGTGATCATCACCTTTTGGCAAGAAACATGCTTTATTCTAGCTACTTATAAACAGCTTTACACACATCTCTGACACTATCACAATTTACAGTCATCTTCAAATACAAGTACAGTGAAAGGAGTGAAGGACGTACATTTACATGTAGGCGACTTTTATGGATGTTGGCTGGAATAATGGTGAAGTATGATCATTGTGAAGTCAAATGAACCCCACACATGCTACATATGTTGTCGCTCTTAACTTCCCAGTTTGCCTATCAGATGTACAAAACTCTCTTCAGTGGCTTCAGTGTGCCTGGAACAATGCCCAAGAAGAAACATGGAGTTGAGAATTTTTTTAGTGTTAACAGTATATAATCTGAGTCCAGTGTGTTAACCAGCAGTCACTTTCACATGGGCAAATAGTTTGTGATATGGGCGTGCCTGCTTAAACTATCTGACAATTTAATACCAGATTTAACTTTAAGCCTAGTCTTTAATTTTGTACTTGGCCCGTTAAAAATTGTGTAACAATATATTAAATACAAACTAAATCTGCTGTTGTTCGGTACAGCTGAATTGGTTACTAGGTTTTGTTAAAATCTTAAATATATAATATGACTTCATACCTGTATTAACTACACCATTGAACGACTGGACCCAGAATACATTTTTACGTTTCTGTTTAATGTGATTTACTGTAAGCCTACCTTTAATTTTCTATAGTACATGTATGACGGAGGGCAATTTAAGTTCTGTGGACATTTTTTTAGAAATACTGCATATACTGTAGACTATACAAGTGCATGGTATGAGGCCAAGAGTATACTCGTATACTATGTACTTATCTTTAGACACATGATGATACATGCACACTTCTGGTATGGTAGCGTGAGCACTGTGGCTGGATACATGTAACTACAAACAGAAGGACTGGCCTGCATGCACATGTAGATGTATTAATGTACATGTAATTGCAGCTCATAAGCACACAGTACTGAAGACATAAGACTACCAGTAGTGAATGATGGTAGAATGGCTGTATCAGGGGACAGAAGGTAGATGTATGTGTATACACATCAACTTATTGAATTTGTACAGAAATATGTGGTCCTTACTGTCTTATGTAATGTAACATTTGCAGAATCCCCATCTGTGCTCATAGACTTAGTGTGTACATGTTTATGTGTGTAAATTATATCCCCACCCAAGTTGTGCTCACCTACATGTAATGCCATCTGCCCTCGAACTCATCATCTAATGGGAAAGATGAAACCTACCCTATGGGGGAGTAGTTCGGAATTGTTAATTAAGATGTGAGGTTCCATGGATCATCCAGATAGCTGAAATCCAAACTAGTGTGTTCATCCACATACATGTATGCCTTTCTCTCTAATTGTTTATGACATGAATAGTAACATGTATGCTGGATTCACTGTTTAGTCCAGTGCCACATCTGTTATGGTACTAATGGTATATGTATTACATTTATATGTATGTACAGTTTATTAACCATAATGTGTCTGTGTTAGGATTAATTCTACCTGCTCACAGGTGTGTGTATAGCAGAACATGGGTAACAATGCCCTGCCTGTCAGAAGGGCTAGGGGATCTAGGGGACTATCACATTTAATACTGTGTTTTTTTTTTATCTCAAAAGGAAAATTTACATGTAAATGCAATTCACTCACTGATTATAGGATGTTGTATGTTGTTAGAAATGGTTAAGCCAAATCATTGATGAAGCTGGCATACATGAACATGAACATCTTTCAGATCTCCTGTATGTGTAGGTCGAGAAGGGAAAGTTGAGGAATTACAGTGAGTGCATGGGATGTAGCGGTAATTACATGTCTCATCTGCGGATGTCACTTGTCAAATATCAGAGCAAACCTACATGGATGCTGTTCTGTAGGATTTATTCATGCAATCATTCATACATGTACATCGTGGACATTGTTTTGACTTCCAGGAACATGTGGCTTGCTTTTTAATTCCCTTCAAAAAAACAAATATGAATTACTTAATACTAATTTTTAATTTATTACTGGTACTGGAATCTTGTTGTCACAATGATATGTATGTCAGAAAGAATTAAACAGCTTGTGTAGAGAGTTTTTTATGGGTGGGGGGGGGGGGGCATAGATGTACATCCACATGAATGTCAGGGTTATGTACATTCTAACTTGGTAACACTTGAAAGGCATTTAACACATACATGTCTGTAATCTTACTCTTAGATTATAAAAACAAGTACATTTATAAGACAATTTTAAAATAAAAACCCTGATGTTGGCTATCAGAAAATCAAACTGCAGTAAGACAAATCTGGATAGTTTTCAGGTTGTTTTTCTTTAATATACATGTACAGTATGCCTGCCAGTGATGATGTGACATTGTCCGTCTATTTGTCCATCTGCCTGTACATGTACCTGTATGTAAACTTCTATGCATTACCATTATACTACAAAACTGCTTCAGTTACATGTAGTGTCATAGAAATTTGTTGATTGATCTTCAACCACCATAGCAGAAGCCAACTGAAAACGAATCACTTTAAAATTTAGAGGCCTTCCTCTCTTTTGTGCTGTAAAAAGTGCCTCATATAAGAGGTTGGAATAGATGCCTGTGTACATGTATTTTGATCATTAACGCATAGGCCAATGGCATGGTACAGATAGTGCATGCCCTGGAATGGAAATGCTGGATATCAGGAATTGTCAGCTCAAGACAAGGAACGTGTGCAGAGCATGACTTGAACACCATACTGTTGGCAGCTGACAATTCTGGATATTGCCACAGTCTGAATGTTTACCAGTACTTTCAGAACAAGCAGATGAAAGAGGGACAGACAAAGGAAGAAAACTGCATTAGAATACAGTAACACAAGATTGTTGACTGTTGCCACAAGGTCATTGGTTATTGCCATGAGCTTGTTAAACAGGGGATATTACTTTGTGAGTATGACTTGGTTTAGCATGAACTGGTTATCATATCACATCACGTTTTAATTTTTTCTGCAGAATTTAAGGTAGGGTACACCTACACAGGATTTACAGTATGGCAGCTGTCACTGCCATGGATGTTTGCTTTTGATGGCTCTACAATAAGACTGTTGTTGACAGATTGCCTTCATATTTTCGGAGAACGATTGACTTGGGTTCAAGAGCATAATGTGTTTATAACATGTAGCCTGTGGTATTATCATACTTCTTGCTATGCCCTGTAAATGTATAGAGACTTCGTTCTCCAAGCTGTCTTGGTGCATTGATTGTGTGACATCTGGAATCATGCGTTTATCAAAATTTTGTGGTACCATCCTCTGGTAGTCAAAGTAGGCTTTGGATCCAGGGCATCTAGATTCTGCAAAAAAAAATAAACTTACATGTATAGAGCTCCTTTTTCAAATTTCCTTTCACAAGATGTCAGTCATAGTGCTTCAAGAGCTCCTAGCAAGCATTAGCTTCATGATTTGTTTGATATTCTTAATGTTCTTGCATGTATTTCAGTTGATTTATTTCTTTGTTCCTCTATTTTGTTCCGTTCTGTTGCAGGACTACATGTGTATTTTCAGTTCACATTACCAGTACATGTTTATACTTTATACTTTTAGCATGATAAGGTGTTTACCCAGTGACTGTTGAATTATGTAAAGGAAGTGAACCTGCCCTCAAAGAGTTATCGTTTCATGTTATTGAAATCGAAGGTGGAACATGTGCTACAGGTGTGAATTATGACTAGGTGTATCTCCATGAAGATCATTCTAGTATGTCTGATTAATCAGTTACATAATATGTACATGTATAGCTCATAGGTCAGAGATTAGAATATGTTGCATTCCTGCTAATTATAAAGGGCAAATTTTCTAGATGGAGTACTAATTGAATGTGGCTTGATTGGCATTTTCCTATAAATAACATAGTCCTGGTTTAATAGAATTCTGGTTAAGTTATTGCTTCCACTTTTTAAATGATAGGCATGACTAATGGAGAAGAGAATGGTCACGTACCTGTAATTGATACATGTTCTCTGGAGTCATGGAGACAAAGTTTTGTGAAAACATTAAACTTTCTTTACAAGTTTACTGTACATGTGCATGTGTCTTTGAGTATAGATTTATATACCAGTGTACTATTGAATTTGTGACCGGCCCCGATAGCACAGTTAGTAGAACATTCGCTTCAAGGGCGGTAGATCCAGGGTTTGTCCTGGGTTGTGTCACACCTAAGACCTTCAAAAAGAGGAAGTTTTTACAACGTTAAGCCCCAAACACTCATTCACTACTGAATTTGTTTTATATAGCCTTTAAGAGGTACAACGGGGTGAAAAAAAATATAGATGGTGAAACATCAGAGTTTTTTTGCTTAGCTTGGATAATGAATTTTGTTCTTTCCTTAATTACATCGCAGTTATCGATGTATGTGTCCTCATGAAACATATGGAGTCCACATGCACGGCAGCTTCACAGAAGAGTCTTCCATTCTGTCTTGCAGCAAAGGCACTGAGAGGAATGGAAGCAAGAGAATCTGGATACTTCCCTCTCCACAAATGGAATTGAACCCATTCCCCTGCTTGTTTTAAGTCAGCTATGCTATGCAATATCTGATTTGTTGCAAAAGCTTTTTTGATTATTTCTCAGATACACAAGTTAAGAGTTTGTATTCAGCCTGATAAAATTATGTACATCTACATGCTCATTTGAGGTTTAAATTTGTAATTGTACCTCTGTGTGTATATATATCCTAATTTTAACCTAACCTTCTCAGGTATAAATTTGGCTTGTGTGGGTGATGTTTATGCATACTAACATTTAAATTTGATATCAGACTTTACTTACTTTAGCTTGTGTAATGTAGAATCACCTTTGTTTTGAAGGGAACAGTTATTCCTGTATGCTCTAAGGTTTACAGATGCCGTACATGGATGTGTACCTACCTAGTATACGTGTACATTGGTACATGGATAATGATGTATATGTCAAAGTGTACAGATTGCAGATCACATAAGCAGCTCTGAAAGCTTGAGGAATTACACCTGTTCTGTTGGTATTTTCACCTGTAGTGACAGGTGTGCTGTGAATGGTAGTGACACTCGGTCTAGCTGCCAGGCTGGAAAACACCCCTTAGTGATGTGAAATATTGTGGGCAGGCTGTAACCGTAAATGGCAACCGATCATACTGCTGGTATTGATTATGTGAAGCTGCAGGAGAAAATCCATAGACATCACATTGGCACAGTTCTGCTGGTATGTCTGCTAACATAGCTCAGCTGGGGGCATGTGTCATGCCAATAGTACACAGGTCACATTTTTCACGGGGAATGTACATGTTCTCCCTAAAATAATGCTAACAGAGCTCAGCACTCAATGAGAATAATTCTCTTTTAAACAAAGAGATACATCTACAGGCATGTCCCCTTTTTTGTCACCCAAAATAAAAGCACTTTGATGTCCAATATAATATACAAGTGCAACATGTTATATAACGTTTATTATACACCAACCAATGATGAATATGCTAGTGTAATATTTCCCGTCACATGCTCACAAATATATAAGCAATGTCCAGTGAAGGCAAGGATCGTGTACTTATCGTGCATTTGTTTGATGAAAGTAAAAGCTGTCATGGTAACTTCTGCATTGTAAATCCTCTAGTAATAACTCTGTTCGCTGTATGGTTTGAATGTACTCGCCAGTCTTGCAGAATACATATGCCTGTGTCGTGTAACAGTAGTACTAGCATGAAAATTAATTTCTGACTTTAATGCTGCGACAAGCAGCTCTAGTAGTCTAGTAGTCTAGTAATTTTTGATATGACATATTTCAACATGGATCATTCATTAATGAGGGATCCAAGAGCAAGAAGATATCAATTTCTTTGCCAGCCGGTCGCAGATCTTGCAAATTAGATGGTTTTTTTTGTCACAGACTCACGTACATATACCTGTAGTGCCATAATGGTGACAATTTATCTGTGAATTTTTGAGCCATGAATCGGTTACCAACTCTATGTATATTCAATTCAGTTAAGTGTTGGACCACTTTGGTGGCTAAATGGTTTGAGCATCCGCCACGAGGTTGGTAGACCATGGATTGAAACCAAGAAGATTATGTCAAAGACTTTAAAATGGTACTTTTTGCTGCTCATTTGTCGATCAGCACTGACAGATTAGAGCAAGAAAACAGGTTTGGTTGGCCCAGTGTCAGTGTAATGTGGCTGGGTGGAGTGTCATGTCTGGGGTCTTTGGCATGATACATCAGTGGCACCTAATATAATGGCGTTACGGCATGGAGTACAGTACGGAAGCAGTACTGCATGGACTCACCCTACCACAAGAAGACACAGTATATGTACTCACATCTACATGTATACATCGTCAAATGACTGAAACATTGTTAAGTGCGACATACAGATATAGCATACATACTTACATTCTTACAGTTAAGTGCACTCACTAGGTTTTGCTGGAAATAACATTCTCATCAAGCCTTTTCTTATATGTACTGTAACTCTTCAAACTTTTTGCACATTGCCAAGGTGTTCATTTGAGCATATTCTGGAGGCATTATTCTGTGTTGACTGCTAAAATGTTTTTGTGAAGCCTGAATCTGGCCAATACAACTAATGTAATTTTGTCTCCATAGTCAACTTGAAAGTATGCATAAAATGCACTAAAAGTTGCACCTTCATATGTGAAAAGGTTGAGGAATTAGGGTAGCTTGCTGATGTAATACAAGGTGGAACTGAGCTGAAGGCATCTGGTGATGATTTGAAACTATCCCAACATGTGGCAGAGTGAAAACATCAGTATACTTTTATCTCCTAATGCAACAATTGAAATTAAAATAGGTCTGCATTATGTCTCTTATGATGTGGAAACAGTGCAAGAACTTCTACAATTACATGAGAAAAAGAAAAATAAAGTTTTCTTCCACAAATGTTCAACACGAAGTTTGAATTTGAGGTATGGTTTATAAAGTTGACTAACAGTTTTATTGTACATTTGTTTTTATTTTTAAAAGTGGTTTAAATGTGGAAATATGTCTGCTGGCAGGTTGAAAGTATTTAGAGATACAATGCACATTGTCTTTAGTGACTCTGTATGTATAGTATACATGTAGGTATACATGAGAAAGTGACATTTTCAATTGTCTGTTTTTCCTGTGGTTGAATTTTTAACACCCCTGTTGTGTTGGAACATCATTATCACAGCTATGTTTATTATGTTATGACAGGTCTTGTGAAACTAGGGATACACTGTGCCAAAGGGAACAAAGTGGCCATAAAGATTGTCAACAGGGAGAAGCTGAGTGAGTCTGTTCTCATGAAGGTGAGTATATCATCACTTTGTATAACATCCAAAAGCTTCAGTCTCCTTGGTGGAGTTATGTGGTGGTGGTGGTGGTGGGGGTGCTTTATTTTAAGCCAGTATCCTTTTTGTTTATTTATTTGACTGGTGTTTAAGGCTGTACTCAAGAATTTTTCACTGGTATGACAGGGTCAAGTTTATAAATGGAGGAAGCCAGAATGCCTGGGGGTAAATCACTGACCTTCACCAGGTACAAGAGGATATGGTAATTACATTCACCAGTCAGACCTGTATGAATAACTACCTCTCCCACAGGTTCATCAATTGCTGTTAAAGTTTGGAACTTGGTCAACTACCCAGTGGAGGAGAGTGATTTTCTGTTGGATATACATGTACCTGGTTTCCCACATCTGTAAACCTGACTACTCTCCCATATGTCAAAGGCTGCTAGTTTGAGCTTGGTTCAGTTGTTCCATGGGCCAACATATACATCTCCACATTTATCAGACTGTTTCCAGTGTACACACAGGTAACAGTACATGTCCCTCGAGCACATATCAATACCTGTACTGAAATTCTTCTACCTTTTTGCCTGTTTGTAAAGCATATTCTGAAGGCATTTTTCTGTGTTGACTGATAAAATAACACTTTTTGTGAAGCCCTGTAACTGACCAATGCAACCAATGTTGGTTTGTCTCAAAAATCATATTAAAAATGGACATAAATTGCATTAAAAATTGCTCTTTCACATGTGAAAAGGTTGAGGAATTAGGACATTTATATGTGATTATTTGAAGAATACAGCTTTTCATTGCTTGCATGCTTAAAGACATCCATTAATTACATGTACGGCTCATGCAATTACCAGCAATACCAGCAAATTATTCAGTTGTCAAAACATTTGACTGGAAGTGCTCACCAGTAATGGTGTAGTGCTGGATGAATGTTTTATTTGTAAATAACATTCATTTGTAGCAAATACATGTGGCAGATGAGGTTTGTTTTGCTCTGTTTACAGTGTGTCAGCTTACATGTACCAGGTAGAATGCTCTCTCTTGGCACTGTTAGTGTCTGTTACATCAGATAAACATATTGATTGATGAGATTGTACTGACACTCTGTTTGAACAGAGGGTAAGTGCAAAAGGCCGTGTGAAATATGCACAGAATCATACAGGAAAACATAAATAAATGAGATTTTACAATTTTGACTTCATACATGAATATTGACCTAAAATTTGCAACATGTAACCATGTATTCAGTGTAAATTTGCAACCTTTTTGACCTCTAAAGCACCTTTTTCAGTGGAATTTTATTTCTGCATACAGTTATTATCAAAATGACACAAAAATGGTTTGTCTGTGTCAGTAAAGATGTAAGCTTCAAGCAACTATGCAGAGTATTTCTCTACAACCTATAGTTCTCTCAAAATGTTTCAAAATGTCAGAGAATTAATGTACATGTAGTAATTAGGAACTTGAAAACTACGGTTTCTGAAAGGATTTGAGTTGATTTGGACATAAAAACTGCAATCATAGTGACTGGGAAAGCTTCATAAAGATCACAATAACTGAGGGAGAAAGAGGAAATTATTATCCGTAAACTGATTTCTGAGACTTGGTAACAGGTCATAATCTAGAGTTTTATTATGATGGTTTTGAATGAGAAACAGTTGTATAATTATCATTATATGGTGACTAAGCTAAGTGTGATTAAAGTGACAAGAACAAATGTAACCAGTACCAGGCCTCAATGCATGAAACAGACCAGTCCCAGTGTAGCTCCTTCACAAGTCTACCATGTGTATGCAGTGGTGGCTCCTCTTCATAGGTATACAGCTGAGGATGACATATGTCTTCACAGGATATGCAAAGTAATGCATGAAGCATTACTGCAAGAGGTATGCAGTACTGGAAAAAATATTTCTGCAAAGGTATACAACACTGGACAAAATATTTCTGTATGGGGTAGAGGATTAGGATTTCACCACAGGGTATGCACTAGAGGATAATGTTTTTTGTGAAGGGGTATGCTGGGTTTTCTTCAAGCGGTGTGCCGTATAGGATAATGCTTTTCATTAAGCGGGGTGCTGTAGAGGATAATGCTTTTCATTAAGGGAGGTGCTGTATAGGATAATGTTTTTCATTAAGCGGGGTGCTATAGAGGATAATGCTTGTCTATAAGGGGGGTGCTGTATAGGATAATGTTTTTCATTAAGCGGGATGCTGTAGAGGATAATGGTTGTCATTAAGGGGTGTGTTGTAGAGGATAATGTTTTTCATTAAGCGGCGTGCTATAGAGGATAATGCTTGTCTATAAGGGGGGTGCTGTAGAGGATAATGTTTTTCAGTAAGGGAGGTGTTGTATGGGATAATGTTTTTCATTAAGCGGGATGCTGTAGAGGATAATGCTTTTCATTAAGGGGTGTGCTGTAGAGGATAATGCTTTTCACTAAGGTATGTAGAGGCTGTAGAGGATAATGCTTTTCTTTAAGGGCAGTGCTGTAGAGATAAGGTTTTTCTTCAAGGGATGTGCTCTAGAGGATAATGCTTTTCATTACAGGGGTGTGCTTTGGAGGATAGGGCATTTTTTGAAGGCTGTGATGTATAGGATAATGCTTTTCATTAAGTACTGTGCTGAAGAGGATAAGATTTTTCTTCAAGGGATGTGCTCTAGAGGGTACTTTTCTTCAAGGGGTGTGCTCTAGAGGGTACTTTTCTTCAAGGGGTGTACTGTAGAGAATAATTAAGGCATTTAATATTCATGAAGGTTGTTTGTGTAAGTACCATTCTCATCACAACCATGCATCTGTTGACCAACAACTCCATCCATTGACAAACAACTCCGTCCATTGAATGACAAACAACTCTGTCCATTGACTGACAAACAACTCCGTCCATTGACAAGCAACTCCGTCCATTGACAAGCAACTCCGTCCATTGACAATCAGTTCGGATTCGGATTGGTGTTGAATAAACTCGACAGTAAAAGTACATATAGCTCAGGAATCTTGGGAAGAGTTCTGATTTTGTATAAACATACTGGCGTGTTAGCGGTGCTGAATGTTCTCCATGTGAAAGTCAGTGAAATGATGCATGCAAATGTATATTGTAAACAAGCATAAATATGGTTGTCATCTTCAAACAACATTACCTCAGCAAAAAGTCTGTGATTCCAATTGTACCCATAGCACACAGGTGAACGAATTGATCAACCATGTGTTCACACAGAAGCAGACTCCTCAGTAATGATTCTGGTAGCCTATACTTAGCACTTGTCCTATCTACATCTGAGCCTGAGGTGAACTCAACTAGACAGATTCTATCTGTACACATGTGTGTATGTATATTTAGTACATTATTGCATGTTAACCTGCGTGTTCTTCAGCCATGACCTTGACCTACAATTGCACTCATCAACATGCGACAGCAAGATACTTCTATCTCATCAACCATTGTAGCACTAGTTGACCTAATACTCAGCATGATCATGGTCATGCCATTATGGTGATTACATGTATGTTCAGGAGATTCTTGCAGATACACTAATATCAGAGTTCACTAAGTCAATTTCATACTTTGGTAAACAATGTACCATGCACTTAGAAAAGGACACTTGCAAACAGAAACATGTTTAAATCCAAGGCCAAAGGGATATATACTCTGATATTTTTAGCAGACAGTATTTCATTTTATATTGACTGCTGCAGTCACGTGTATGTGACTTCAGTGGCATGTCCAGTAAGCTGTTTACATAGTGCTATAGAAACATAGCCTTGATTCTGTGTCAGCTCACTAGATTTGTGGCTAAAAACTGTGGGCAGCATTCTTGGTTTGTGTGCTATGTAGGGGACTGGAATGGGCTGAATAATTAGGACAGTGCTGTGCCAAGATCAAAATTGGGTTCTAGTCTCCAGAGAGCTTAAACCCTGGCTATGGTCAACGCAAGTCTGCATAAGCTTCTCATCATTACAGATGCCTCAGTAGTCAGTCTGCTCAGGAGAAAACAAGATGTGGGTTGATTTTGTAAACGTTTGATGTTTTTCACAAATAAATTCAACAAAAGCAAGTTGTTGTGTTACAGAAAATACTTGGTCCATGAAGGCCACATTATGTGTAGCCCTTTGAAACAGTATTATACATATTGTATATATTGACAAATTTAAAAACAACCTCTATATTTGTACACACAGAGTTCCCACTGGTTCTTGAATGATCTCGAATTTTCATTGAAAGGTTTTCAAGACCTTTAAAATCTTATATGCTACAAAAATAGATGTCTGTTGATATAAAGCCATATTGCAGTTTTGAAGTGCACGTGACACATCCAGGTAGATAATGAGCCGGGCCGGCGCATATGTAAAGCATTGCAACCCTTGGCAGCCACACGCAATTGAGGAAATTTCATGCAATGGAAGTGAATCTTTGTGACATGCGAAACATTGTATGAACTCCAACATATACTTTCACTTCAAATATGTAGAATTTTTGTAGAAGACAAACAAATTTTTTAGAATGAAGCTATGTACTCTGGCCATAGTCTGTAATGTGTACAAATACTTGAAAACTGCTACTGGGTTATCTCCACATGATAGACAAATTACCTCGCTTATAAGTGAATGGACCTGGAAAGTGCTGGAAAATGATATTACATGCAGGTCATTGAAAGCCCTTGGAAAGCATCCCTTCCATGGATACAAACCCTGTACAATATGTATACGTGTTGGGGTATATCTACATGTACATGTAGTGTAGCCTACAAATGTTTGTTCTTATGTCTATATAGATGTCTGATGAGGTTAATATTGAAGCTACAGGTAGCCAATGTCGGGTTGGTTTAGCAATATTTTCATGACATTGGGTGAACATTCTGCCCGGCTGGACCAAATCTTTTTGTCACAACCAAATTGCCTCTGTTAACCATTCAGAATGGGAAATCATTTCCCTCTGCTTGTTGCTGATAGTGGAATGTATTAGTTTACTGAGGCTTTTCCCCACATACAGCACAATGGCCAGACAATGGAGGGGGTGTGGGCAACTGTCTAGAGAAATATGCACAAAGTGATAATATTTAAAAAAACATGAAAATGGAATGTTGACTGTTGTTGTTGGCTACCTGCATTTTAGCCATGCCGAGCTATGCACAACCAGTGAGACCATAAATAGAATATTCACATGTGTGGCAAATTTGCTTATTGATATTTTAACACAATTCATTGGTTATCCTCTTTTTGATAATAAAAAAAGCACATGTACTGTTCATGCACATGTACATGTATACACTCACAATGTCTTTAGCCTGTGTAATTAGTGTAAATCTTTAACCTTTTCAACCTCTAAAGTACTTTATTGGTGGAATTTAGGCAAACAGTTTCTATGAAAATGACACTAAAATGATTTGTTTGATCTATCTAAAGAGGCAAGCTTTATAAAACAGTGCAATGTATTTCTCTACTCCTTATAGTTCTCTCAGATTGTTTCAGAATATTGGTTGCAGTGGTGGTGGAAAAGGTTGAAGAGTTAGGGTTGCAGTCATGTAATATGAATGGCCAGTAAAAAAAAAACAAACTTAAATGGAAAATGTATTAGTCTTGCCAAATACATGGCTGATATTTATGCATGATTAAAGTGTTAAGAAAAGAGAAGTCAGGTTCAGTCCTTTACCCTGTGGATATGAAGGGATGCAATACATGTATCTCCTATTGAATCCCGAGGATAAGACAGCCAGGGATTCAGTTTAGCCTGTGGTTCAGCTTAGCCTGTGGTTCAGCTTTTTGTGCTTGCATGTTTCTAAGACCCTGACTTTTTTAGACCAGTTTATGAGGTGCAGAATGACATTGAACTGAAAGTAGCATCACTTTAGCTGCATTCCATTATCTGACACAGTGTGTTTACCATTAAAGTGTGAAAAAGATGGTTTTATTGCAGTTTAATACTGAATAATGCTCAATTTTGGATGGAGTCTTTCTGTAAAAAGCAGGTGAAAAGTTGAATGGACAGTATTATGTGTACCTATAACCTTGTATTTTAGAAGCCAATAATGACAAAATACATTACTGAAAAACAACACTTTAGGCTTGGGCCTTAAAAGAGATTATAGAATTGTGACCTTTAGATAAAGTGTTTTTCTGTCAATGCACAGACTCTGTAATCTTGTCTATGCAAGATGTATAGTTTGTTGACATGTATGTGTAAAACAATGTTTAATGGTTATTTGACCAAAGGACCAAGCCCTTTTGAGACAAGGACTTAAAGCAGACATGAAATAAAGGAAAACAGCATACATAAGTAGATTACAGATTTAATCTTAAGGCCTAGATGCACAGGTTCTCCTGTATCACATGAATAAGTGAAACTATGTGAAACATCTATATAGCCTCGCTGGAAAAGCTTTGATGCGCTACTTTGTGGAAGGAATCTCCATGTAACATTTGTTTTTCAGTACAGACTATTTGTGTGATTATGACCTTTATATTGTTATAAATCTCTGTCTTGAGGAAACCACCGGAATTTGCTGGCCAGGTGCCATGTATGGGAACATTAAGTCAGATGTGTCTTGTTATCAACACGGGGATGATGATGTACACTTGCATCCATAAATGACTTGGTACAGGTGTTCTGATCATAAAAAATATTCACATGGTCTCTGTTTTATTGAAAATAATTACTTTTCAGGTCGAGAGAGAAATAGCCATAATGAAGCTGATTGAACATCCTCATGTACTTGGGCTCTATGATGTCTATGAAAATAAAAAATATTTGTAAGTATAAATGTGCTATCATTGCAGTGAGTTAACCACCATTGCCGCTAGCACAGCATAATGACCCAGCAGCCTCTCACCAATGCGGTCACGCCCAGCTCATGCTGGCTTCCTCTAAGGCCGTACATGGGAAGGTCTGACAACAACTTGCGGATGGTTGTGGGTTTCCCCCGGGCTCTGCCCGGTATCCTCCTGCCATAATGCCGGCTGCCGTCGTATAAGTGAAATGTTCTTGAGTACGGCGTAAAACACCAATCAGATAAATAAAATAGAATAAAGAAACCACCATTGCATTGTGTCCTTATTTGTGTGATGTTCTGCAACACAAAGATTTTGTGATCTCTGTAAATGTCTTCAATTTAATGCTCTTTTAATTAAGAACAAGCTAAAACTTTTTTTATATTAAAGATCTACAAGCAAAGTTTTTTATTTATTTTATTATTAAGCTTTGCTGCATCTTTATGATTTTGGGATGTTGGAAATGGAAGAGATGTTTTATTCTTGAAATTGTATCCATGTTGATGTACACGTTTGTCTGCCAGGTATACGGATGGTTCTCAGATCTCTACTGAATGTGAAGTAAAGAGCTATCATTCATTACATAAACCTCTGGTTGTATTCTCTTTGACAGGTATTTAGTATTAGAACATGTGTCAGGAGGAGAGCTCTTTGACTACCTGGTAAAGAAAGGCCGACTGACGCCTAAAGAAGCCAGGCGTTTTTTCAGACAGATCATCTCAGCTCTGGACTTCTGTCACAGCCACAATATATGGTGAGTAGCGGGAAGACTGTGTTCGTGCTGAGGGAAAAACCTTTACTGTAACTCTTCAACCTTTTCGCATGTTTGCAAGGTGTTTTGTCATGTATTTTCTGAAGGCATTATTGTGTGTTGACAGATAAATTTATACTTTTTGTGAAGCCCTGAAACTGGCCAGTCCAACCAATGTTGTTTTGTCTCCAGACATAAAAAGTGTGCATAGATTGCACTGAAAGTTGCTCTGTCATATGTAAAAAAGTTGAGGAATTCGGGTAGTTATGTTTCTTAAGCAGAAAACTGTTAAATTGTGTTTATGCTAATTGGTAAACTAGATAAATGTACCGTAAGTTTGCATGTAAAAAGGAAAATAACGCATAAAATGTCCAAGGGTGAATGGGAGTATATATATATGTATATGAATATGCCTTGATACATCTGTGTGCATTGGCTGAGTGAGAAACAGTGTAGATGAAGAGTTATAATAGTGTAGGGGGCCATACTTTCCTCATTTGACTAAAGCATTTCTATTGAATCCTTGAATCAAGTTTCTTTCAGTCCGGATGTACATGTACCTGGCGATCACTTTCATTTCCTCTACCCATGAGTCTGACTGTCACTGTATATAAGAAAAATTCTTGAGGATGACTTGAAGCACCAGTCAAATAAATACATAATATCTATAGAAATATGCGTGTATGTAAAGTAAGCTAGCTTGACCAGGTCATAAATATCAATAATGCCTTTGGTAGGTGCAGTAATTTATATCCACTGTATGCAGCTGTGGGGAGTTTGATTCTGACATATACAAGGGAGAAAATTATTTCAGTCACTATTGGTTAGAATACAATGGTGCTGTTTTTAAAATAAAAGACAAGAAGAGTGTGTTTTCTTTTTTTTAAAATTTAATTTTGCTTACAGTCACAGGGACCTTAAACCAGAGAACCTATTGTTAGATGAGAAGAATAATATCCGAGTGGCCGACTTTGGAATGGCCTCTTTACAGGTGGAGGGCTCTATGCTGGAAACCAGCTGCGGGTAAGTTAAAGTGATGTTCACTGGCACTCACACAAGGCCAAGTCTAATGTATGATTGTCACAGATGTGCACTGTTTTATGACAGTTGGCATATTCCACACAAAATGAACATTTGGCGTATATAAACCCTGTTCATAGATAACTAAAATATTAGTTGAGATTAATTCAGTTTTAAGGAACAAGTTACCAGAACATTTTTAAAGTATGTTTCAGCGGGTTAGTCTTACTTTCCTGCCGGACTGTGATGGGGCTGTTATGATGACAGCAAAGTAACATATTCATTGTCTGCAAGATTGTTACTTTATGGTAAATGTAGGGTCATTTGCAACGTTAGCTTGGTGAAAATTAACATGTATAAAAATCTTCTCATGTAGGCAAGTACATTAAGTTTGTTGCTGTAAAACTGGTACATTTTGACAAAGAGAGAAGTCTCCCTTTTGTTGTAACATTGTAATGCAATGCAAGTCCTGCAAATTGAAACATCACTCAGCTGTTATATTTGCAGTATTGGAGACCAGACTGTTGTATGGATCAAGTTCAGGACTGATTTGCTGTTGGATATGTGTAGCCTACTTAACTTGATAAAGACATCAGAAACAGACAAGCATGTAAATGCTTGTGCATATTTGATATCTTGCTCTAAAATAATATCAAATTTTTAATATTGAAACCTTATTATGTATGCTGTGTATAAGCACATGAGGTTTTGTAGCATCAGCTTCACCAGGTCTTGACGGCGTAAAACACCAATCAAAAAAAAAAAAAAAAAAAAAATCACCAGGCCTTGACAGAAGGAAATGTATTTTAATCAACATGTTCATGTATTTTGATCTCTATTCAAACAGTGATATTTACATAGTGTAAACTAACTCAGAAAGTAAAACAGTAGGGCAGTTTCACATTCAAACTCTTCTGTCGATGAAGGTAGAAAAAGTCTAACAGTATCGTGTAAGCTGTCAGAAATGATAGGCAACTACTTTTTTCACATTTACTGTAACATCGCTGTATGACAAAAGTTTCATAACAAGTAATTTGGAGTAGACGAATGCTGGAGAAAATTGAGAATCTGAAGGTTTGTGAACTTGGTAAGTTCCTAAAGGAAAGAGGTGCGAGACAGGTGATCAGTAATTAATGTCAACAAAGGTTCCCAAACATTCTTCACAAGTCACATGACACAGTAGGACTGTTTTTACCTTTGACGACAAAAGAGTTCCAACTCAAATCTTCCATATTACACATGTGTGTCCACTGACATGTAATTGCGGGATATTGCTACAGTGCACTGTGAGTGTCCTTGGTAAGATGTTAAGCTGTCATTTCTGCTGCCCCCTCAGGTCTCCCCATTATGCCTGCCCAGAGGTCATTCGGGTAAGACTTTCTCTGGGTCTGTCTGTTCCAGCACTGTCAGTTTTGATGTTTTGATGGTTTCATTTTGATTTGTGTACTGATTTTGTGTGCAGGAACTCATTTCACAGAAGCAATATAATAAGATGCCATGAGCAAACTAAAACCTTTGGCTTTGATTACAAAAATTCATGATTTTGTGGATGGTCATGGTCGTCAAAAACTTGGGCAGCTATCACGTTGTGAAATGAGACTCAGTTTTTGTCCTCTGACAGGTTTTATTTAACATTATCATTCCTCAGTTTTTGTTTTATTCTTTGGGTGTGATGGTTGTTCTGCACAGTTGTTCATCTTCATTTAATCTCATGTTTCATTTATTAATTTTTGTTTGTGTGTATACAATAGGGAAATGCTTCTGAAATAATAATGATAGTGGTAATGAAGATCTGACCAGTTATTGTCAGGTCATATTTATTAATTTGAAATATCTGTTTGAATGATCGGTAAATGTAATTTATCCCTAAAATTCACTACATATTCTAGCAGCAGACAGGTAATACAGACAATCACCTGTCCACTGACAAAAACTACCAAGACGTATTTCATTTAAAATGGTGTATATGTATTTAAAAAAGACTTAATTTTCTGATATTGTATTCAAGCAACTTATATATATGCATGTGTTGCTATGAGCAACTCTTGTTGATTATTTCCCGTGTTTTTGATTGCTGTTTGTACAACCATATTTGAGTTACTCCCCTTCATTTTGCTGGGAAATTTGAACTTTCCTTTAGTTCACTTTTCCATTAGTTTACTTTACTGCTACTGAACATGCATGCTTTTCTTGTACAGGTATCCTGCATTCATTTGTGTATAGATCTGTGACTGAAGTGATATTTGTTCTGCTCATACACCAAGGATGTACCATGTGGTTTATGTGGTTTCTTGAGCATAAAAATCTGAAAAGTGGTTAATATTATTATGTGGTTTCTTGAGGATAAATATCTGAAAAGTGGATAATATCATTATGTGGTTTCTTGAGGGTAAAAATCTGAAAAGTGGTTAATATTATTATATCGTTTCTTGAGGATAAATATCTGAAAATTTTGTACGTGTATATATAAAAGAAAATTGCTCTAAAGTGGACACAAGCCACTGTTTTTTATTGGACTTTTGAAAGAAGATAAAAAAAAATATTAAGATGGATAGATTTAATTACAAATTGCTTGTGTTTACTTAAAGTTTTGTGGGTTTTGTTTGATCTTCATTAGGGCGAAAAATATGATGGTAGAAAGGCTGATGTATGGAGCTGTGGTGTTATTCTGTATGCATTATTAGTGGTAAGTATGGTCATGTACCCCGGAGAACAAAATCCTATGAATTAACATACTTATGTGATATATCGACTGGGCATAAAAAAATGGGCCGTACTTTGACACTCAATTTGTCCGAAACCCCCTCTTTTGTCAGCTTCTAAAAATTACACACTCAAAAGCCATTATGTCCTTAGTATACAGACCAGATTTCACTTTCACCCTTTCAGATTTCTGTTCATGCGACCAAAATCAAAATAGAGTCAAAAATGCATTTTCCGGACATTTGAAAATGATGTTCTACCTTGTTTTACTTAAAAAGGTGATCAATTGGTCCTCCATTTTCTCGGTAGACAGCGAACAAACGTTTCTTCCATGAACTGATGTCCCGAATCTTTCTTACGAGTAATTTTTTTCCAGCAGTCCTGTATGCGTGCTTTTAGTTCATCCTCAGGCAATTTTTCCGTGCGACCCTCATAAACCTTCTCGCTCAAAGAATTCCACACAGAGTAGTCCATGGGATTGCAGTCAGGGCTCTGCGGTGGCCACTCTTCTGTAGTTATGAATGAAGGGGTCACTTCCTCAAGATGCTACTGTGTTGCACAGCTGGCATGGGATGGCGCACTGTCTTGCTGGAAGAAAAAAGTCATTTTCTGGGTACAACCGGCGAAAATCAGGGAGAAGGCCACAATCAAGATGTATCATGTAATTTTCGGAATTCGACTTAGTCTTTTCGGTATCATTAAAATGTATGCGAGTGTTCCCACGCCGGCAAACTCCACCAGAAACCATCAACTTCTTTGTAAACTGACTTGATTCATGGTACAGCCTCTTCAGATGAATGTCCCACTTTCATTTGCCATAAATGCGGTGGTTCTGTCTATTGCGTCCTATCTCAAATGGAAAGTCTCTTTCATCCGCGAAGCCAATTTTCTTCACCTTCTCCATCGAAAACTTATTAAGGGTTCTGCAACGCGTTTTTCTTTTCTGTCAAACCGTTTCAACCCTTCTTGATTTATACTTGTACGATTTTAATCCCGGTTATTTTGTCATATTTCTCACAGAAATCTGAGATACTCCAAGGTTCCTTGCAATCTGTCTCTTTGATTTGTGAGTGCCGGGATTGTCTTCGTAGGAACAAAGTCCCTCTTCCACATACTGAAGATTTCTTCCAAGCAAACAGTTTTTGTTCGTCCACTGCCTGACTTCCTTTCTAGAGAGCCTGTTTTTTCTCACTCTCTGATTACATTGTTAACGGAATTTTTATTCCTGTTTTTCACCAGAAATTCTTTCACAATTTTTGCCTCTCTTCAACCCTTCTCAGAAAAACGTGTTGTGATCAATTCCTTGTCCGCCGCAGAGAATACCATCTTGATTCAGCAAAACTTGTGGCTATCTCACAGAAAGGTTTCTCTGACGCTAGAGCCAGACAATTTTTTCAGACTTGATTGACGCGTGTCACACAGGTGCAGCACATGCTCTACCCATGACGCCTGACAGATGATGCAATGTGGGTCACTGGAGTGTGCATTTTTGAGGCTGTGTTTTCATTTTAATCCTGTGTATAGATTACTCAAGCTATAACCTTGAAAATTGGTCAGTATATTAAAAAATTATGCCATTTGAATGTCTGAAGGTTGAAAGGCTTTGAACAAAGGATAGTGGAGCAATGCAGCATCAAAGTATGGCCCATTTTTTTATGCCCATCTGATACATTCTGAAAAAGGCATTCAAAATTTACATGCTGATTGTAGACATGCAGTTCTGCTAAAAATAAATAATGTAAGTGGAGCTACTGCCATGAGCAGAGGGATTTAATCTTTATTATTTAACACTCCCATGTACTTTTTTCCCATGTTCTTGTTTTTGTTTAAAGAAGCAATCATGCACCACAGTTAGATCCTGAAGAACTTTGGATTTAAGATTACCATTTGATGTTATTCCTCAAAGGCAATGTAGTTGTTGACCAAATGTATTTTATGGATATATTTAGTGGATGCTAGAAAAGCTTCTTTGCTGCTGAGACATACTGTGAAGTACAAGTTAGTTAGGATGTAGCATTACAGCATGAAGAGCATTCTGTTCAAGTGACATTGTGGTTTGAGGGTGGGAAGTGGTCATTGATCATGTTACATAAGAGCCAATCAAGATATATTTTTGCAATTCTGTACAAGTTATCAACACAAATGATTCTAGTACTTCCATGCCTTTTTTTTAAACATTTACATTCTATATTCATGAAGGTAGGGTGTTACCAAAGAGGCTCTAAATGAACAATTCACTGTGTGTTATTCTCAGCTGTTTGAAGCGTTTTCGATTCAGACAACTGGGACACAACCAATTTGATGACTTGTTCTTAGACATTGAATATTGATACATGTTGGATCCTGATGAATCTGCTTGATTTCCCCAACCCCAAAATTGCCTTTTGTGTTCCAGTCTTTTAAGCAAGATTTTTGTAAGTCCAATCAATGAAACAAATAAATATTCTTGTCTAATATCACTTTGGTAGGGGGCGCTTCCATTTGATGATGATAACCTGAGGCAGCTTTTGGAGAAGGTGAAGAAAGGCGTATTTCACATTCCTCATTTTGTGCCGCCGGATTGTCAGGATTTACTGAGGGGAATGATTGAGGTAGATCCCGAGAAAAGATTAACAGTAAGTGAAAATCTATCACACTGTCTGTCAGTTTCATAAATTTGTTTATAATCACAAGTAATGGTACATATATATCTATGAATATTATTAAACCAGTCATTTGAAATTACCCATGCAGGGTATTCAGAGCTTCATAGTTTAATTTGTTTCTCATAAAGGAAGGTTTTAAGTTTCATTTACAAATGTATAATATTGTGCATAGAAAGCAGTGGTCATGGAAATTCATTTAATTTCTATGATCATTTGTAATCTTTCTTCTTTTTAGGTCGTTTACATGTTTGCGAATGAATTCGTTTTAGACTTGTGTCATGAAATTTTTTTTGTTTATTTAACAGTTAGAGGAAATTCACCGGCACCCCTGGGTTATTGCGTGAGTATATGTTCTGATCATGTACATTTGTTGTCATAAATTAACCCCTCATTCCCAGACTTGTCAACCGTGTAATGTTGATTAGTGTGAAAGGTTAATAACCTTTAAGGCTTTAGTAAATACTTGCCTTAAGAGTGATTTGTAACTGCTATGTTGAAAAAGCATACCTAAAGTCATTTGGCCATGGTATATGTACTACTCTTGTTTTAATTTGCCTGAGGTATAGGCTTTATTTTCTTATATCCCAGCAGTTATTCATGTAGTTAAGGATAGCATTGACTATGACTCTACAAGATGTTATCTGCTGTTTTTTTTTCTACTTTAATTTGTAATAGGGCCGTTTGAAGGTCATGGTTCAAAAGCAGACCTTTCAACTTTTTCTGCACAGATGTTGCTTTGTTTTAATTTGTACATGCCACAGGGCTGTTATTGTTCCCAAAAGTTGCTCAAAATCAATATTAGAGTTGCTTCAGATGTTTCAAATTTTCCTTACTTTTTATTCTCTGACAGTATTTTCTTTTTTGATCAAAAGAGCTGTGATTAAAAAGGGTTAAATTAAATTGTATTGGCTGTGTATTCCAAGGAATGGGTGGAGATGTGTGTAATAAGAGACTGAGTGTATTTTTGGCATTCCCGTTTGTTGCTTGCCATTACTCTAGCAAAGTATTGTTAGAGTGAGGGTCAGTGTCTGGGTAAGCTTTTTTTGTTAAGATCAAGCTTTCAGTTTACAGGAAGTCCCGAGAGTAACGTTTTTATTTTTTGTTTATGCTGGTAAATATGATTACATGCTGTGGAAACATGAAAACATTTGGACCTCAAACAGTATTATTTGACTTAATGAACCTGTATGCAAATTAGGCCATTGAAGTCCATTGAGGTCACTTTCCCGCTTAAAAGGTGTGTTTATAGGAGTCCGGAAGTAGTGGATAAACATTAAGTATTTTTAAAATACATTTGGCAGGATTTTAAAATTCTGGTCAAAGTACAGCTTTTGCGATTCAGTAATTTATTTATACTGAAGTTGAAAGCTGCATTTAAGATCTGTCAACATTTCTACAGCATCAAAGATCGACATCATGTGTTTTTACATTCTGTTGCCTAGAAAATATTTGTAACTGTTATGATTTCACCTTCTTGCTGCATGCCTTGGCAGGCGGGGTCCCACCTCTCATTGTTTCACGCTTCAAAAACTAATCTGGTGTTACGTGATAGTTTTTTGTCGTGTAACAAGGGAGGTAATTCAGAGCAGGCCTATTCAATATATAAATAAATGACGTCCCAAAGTCAAAGATTCTGTATTTGGTCAGCTAGTCTGTCTTACAGTTTCATTATATCTGCAGGAAACTTATGGGGCAAGATGAGCATTCTTTGAAGAAGTAGGCATCTTAATATTGTGTTTTTTTTTTTTAAATATTTTTTCATGTTAAAAATTATGCATTTTATGCCAATTTCTTTGCAAGTTTTTCACAGTAAGTAAGGTTTTATGGTTGGGTCAAGTATATGTTCATGTTTTCACTACATTTTTTATAATTGAATTATAAACATGTTTTGAAGATCTGAATAATATATCAATTTGGTGCACTTTGGTACATATTGCTATATGAATTAAGTGTTTGGTCAACTTTAACTGCCATTAAAATTGATGCACTCATGGGCGAGCTACTGGGTTTTTCCTTTTGGACAAATACGGTGCATTCAGTGTAAATAACAGTCAAGATAAAATATATATACATTACATATCGGTTTGCATTTCTTGGAAATCATCACATATCTGGACATTATTTTGGTCTAAATGTGTTTCAGTATGATTTGCGTGACGGTCAGCTAACTCGTCTGCTAACTTGTCTAACTTGTCAAAGGGTGGGGAAATTGCCATGGATCAGTCCAGTTTTCCACCATTATTTACTGGACTCTGAAATTCTTCATTTATTTGATTGGTGTTTTATGCCACAATCAAGAATGTTTCACTTGTATGACGGCGGCCAGCAGTAAGGTAGGAGGAAATAAAGAAGAACCCAGGGGGAAAGGCATGACCATCTGCATGTTGATGGCAGACCTTCCCACGTACGGACCATGGCATGGAACATGACTATTACTTGTTGCTGAGCTAATTAGGCGAAAGGGAACACGCAGAGCCAAAATTGTTGAATACTGTTTATTGACATGAAGTCAAACCTGTTGGTTGTACACTGATGTATATGTTTGAGTATACGTTTTCTGAAATATCTCAATATGACACCATTGTCAGAGTACGGTATAAAAGGAAATGTTGCTTTTAGGGGTTCAAAACACGATCTTGAGCTTGAATTACCCATGATGCAAGTTGTTCAGGTAAAAGAATGTTAACATACAGAATTTTTTTTTCGGTGTTGTTTTTACAGTACACGTCACATTGAGTTTTATGTCACTGAGAGTTTGATTCGTATATGACTGTATAGATGAAAGATTCCCCTGGCAGTGTGTACATTTGTGTATGCCTATTTATTGTTTTGTCTGCGTTCATTTGTGTATGTCTGTCTATTGTCTTGTCTGCATTCATTTGTGAATGTCTATCTATTGTCTTGTCTGCATTCATTTGTGAATGTCTGTCTGTTGTCTTGTTTGTGCTCATTTGTATGTGTCTATCTGTTGTCGTCTGTGTTCATTTGTGTATGTCTATCTATTGTCTTGTCTGCATTCATTTGTGTATGTCTATCTATTGTCTTGTCTGCGTTCATTTTCATATCGTGGTTAATATACCAGATCAATGAGTCGGTGAACCAGGTGTCAGTCAGCAGTCACACAACCTTGAATGGTGACATCCTGTAGTGCACTTTGCAATCAGGAAATGAGGAAAAAATGTTAACACTACATTGATTTCATATGCATAATAAGTTTTCTAGGTTATTGGAGAATGATTCTTTCTTGTGAATGGATCAAAAATGGAGACATCATTTAGTGAGGTCTGTTTGTACCATCAGAAAAAAGAATCACACTAACATATGAGAAGTTCGCTTACCTTTTTTCTAAATGTAGCTTAAAGAGAGTTCCGAACAGCAAGATTGAAAAGCATAGTTGAAATTGTAGGTGTTATTCTAGGCATTAATGGCGCGTTATTCTAGGCGTTAATGTAGGCATCACATGCACAAAGAATTTTCTTTAATCTATTTTAAAACAAGATCAAAACTATTGAGTGGAGGATGCCATGATGTCATGCTTCGACATTACTGCTTGACAAAATGCCTGAGTGCTGAGTGTACAGCAAGATGAAGGTTTTATAGTATTTTAGACTGAAGGAAAAAACACTTCTTTGTAAACAGTGGCTGTACAATTACTAATTGTTTTCTGATATACATGGGCTTCATACGAAAAGTTATGGTAGTGGCATTCAGCCAGTTATGGCAAAATTCTGTTCTGGATTTCTTCTTAAATAATAAAACATTGAGTATTAGAAGGATTTTCTCTGTTGTTGTTGGTGAATGTGTGCTGTGTGTAATCCCCCATAGTGAGTGGTTTTATAATAGCCCTGCTGGACTGTTTTGAGCAGATCTAAGGTAGATCTTTCGGGGAATCTTTCACATTACAGCTCACAGTGTAATACACATCAGTGTTGTTTTGTTGTACAACTTGTGGTTATGTATGTATTACACTCCATGTAACCCACCTGACAGTTTTGACCCTGTCTTCTTTTTTTTTTTTTCATTTTCAGCTACCTAATTGTTTCACGAAATGACATAGTCGTGTTTATTTTATCTTCATTTTCTTTTTTTTTTTTTTTTTTTGAAGCATTGATTTGTTCCCCCAGGATTGTGAGTCGTTTGTTCTGTGCTTTCTTGTAGGGATGTACTGGTGGATGTTGAGTTAGAATTGCCCGTGGCAGAAGTAGTTCAGGTAGATTTCACATTGTCTGCCGTATGCTCAGTTATCCTGTCTCACCTCCACCTGTCCTTCTTACCATCTCCATGCTCTCTCCATCTCCTTAACCACTTCATCTACCTGTACCTGTATATTTTCCGTACATCTCTGCCGTATAGGCTTGGCATGACGTCTGACTTTATGCATCTGTCAAGTAAACTGCAATGGTCACTCAAATTGTGACTTGTAAATGTCTGATGACCATTTTAAGGACATGTAGTGGGCGACTTTTGATATATCACATGTTTTATGTACTGGGTGACATTATGTTACTCAGTGATACCGAAATCCTGTAACTACATAATGCTATTGAGTCTTGTTTCAAACACCTTCATGACATCCTCTGTGCAGTATTTGCTTTCATTACCTGGAATTACCTATTGAGGCAGTTTAGTGATATCTTGGAATAAGTCATTTTCTCATCTTCTTTTGACAGAAGATTCAGTTCGGAACATTCAAGAATAATTTTACGAAGTGATTTACAGAATCGAGCTTGGAGTCCCCATGTATCCTCAACATCTCTCCATTCCTCACCTTGTTTCATCAGTTTCTTTTGTTTCTTGCATCTTTAGCCCTGCTTCAGTCAATCTCATGTGTTCTGTGTTCTTCTGATATATCACTGCCTTTTGCTCTCTTTCAAACTTCAGATAAATGTACTGTCACTTACCTCCAAGCTGTCTTAATTGTTATCAGTAAATCTTACCAAGTCTAATATACTATATGTACAGAATACAAAATTCTTCTGTGCGTTATTAATAATGAAATAGAAAATGCAAAATTCTTTTCCATGTACTGTGAGGATGTAATTAATTCATGCAAAATAAAGTTGTGAATTTAAAATGGATAATGATTATGATAATGTTCCTTTTCCATATGATGTTAAATGTTTTTGATTTCATTGGCCTAGATATTTAGTATAAAGTGCATACATGTAATTGTAGTCATGATACATGCTCCATCCTCCAGGGATAGTTGTCATGGATACCAGTACCTGCCCTGGTACACATTGTATGATGTGATTACCCAGATCTCTGTTGTGGTTTCAGACGTCAATCATACCAACAGTAGAGGACTTGGATCCGGATGTTTTGTCCACAATGAATTCTTTACAATGCTTCAAAGACAAAGATAAGCTGGTACAAGAACTTTTAAATACAAAGTAAGTTGTTCTCTCTTGATATGGGTAAGTTTGATTACAAGATGAGGAGATATGAAAATAATTTTCTCTTATAATGCCGCTGATTATTTATTCAGAAATCTTTCAGCGTAGTATTACCTCAGCATGAAGCCTTTGTAGAATTAGCCAGTGGTATTTTTTTTTAGTATGAAACCTAATGTTCTGTTATGTGTGTTATAAGCTAATAATATTATGAGCTGTTTTGTCAGAGATGTATATGTGTACAGAATGCTGGCAGTTTCTGCGTTTTGTGAAGAAGTGACTGAACATGATTTTGTTCCTTTCTCTTCCAGGCATAATACAGAAAAAGTGGTATATTTCCTATTACTGGACAGAAAGTTACGAAATCCAAGTATAGAAGATGATGTAGAAATCAAATCAAAAACAGAATCTGGTGAGTGTTACATGCACCCTTGAAAGCCATAGTGGGAATTGTTTCTGTATTCTTGGGTCCACAGGTTTAAATGATGAGGCAGCATTACAAAAAAAAAAACTATTAGCATGTCTATTTGAAGCAGCAGAAGGCAGAGTCATATTCAGAATCATATTACGAACATGTTTTGTGATCTACTGTAACTTCTCCTGTCATGATGAAAGTAGAATTTAAACACTGTATTAACACTGGTGTACCTTGTGCTCTTCCCTGCTATGTTTCCCAGTTACTTAATGGCCGTGGCATGGTCAGAGTGTGGTGCCACGTGTAGGAATTCTTTTGATGCTGTCCAAGTTGAAATGCTTGATTTCTGTATGCAGATTTCCACCCAATGTACATGTAATATTAAGTACTGATTATAACAGACTGTGTGTTCAGTTCATTTGCTCGCCATCGAGTACCATGTTGACCACAGTGTACATAGTGTGTGTCGTCTTCTTTTGGCCAAATGTTCTGATCCTTGACATTTTACACATCAAAATCTCATTTCCCCTATCCATGGAGAAACTCCAGAACATACTAGATATGTACATGTTTAAACTGATAATGCTGGTACGTTTATTTTTAATACAGTTCAGATGTGGACTGTACCCTAATTGCTCAACCTTTAAGCTTGTGAAAGAGCAAATTTCAGTGCAATTTATGTATATTTTTTAATATGATTTTGGAGGTAAAACTACATTGGTTGGAATGACTAGTGTCAGGGCTTCACAAAAGGTATGAATTTGTAAGTCAGCACAGAATAATTCCTTCAGAATATGCTTGAATAAACACATTGCAAACAAGGGTTACAGTAACACATACACGTATGTACCACATCATTTTCATGATTTTTCAAACATTTAATTGTGATTTTTGTGTTGTAGCTGATCCTCCTAGGAAGAGAGTGGATGCTGTACAGCTGAATGGCCAACCCAGGTATGTGCACCAGTCTATAGACAGCTTTGCTTCATATTTCACATATGCTCCAGTTTGTTGTCTCCCTTTATCACATGATAGCGCCTACTGATTGAAGACGTATTGATGTATTGATTCATAAATGCAGCATAGAAACAAAGTGTAAAATAAAACAGGACACTAACATTAAGTGACAGTTTTGTTGTTCTTTGAGAAGGTGTTTGGCTAAAGTGCTGGTGTTTTATAGATATTTGTGGTTTTTAGTCAAGCAGATTTTTTTCCTTCTTCTTCTTTTTGATTGATTCATTGATTTATGTCTTGTTTGGTTTTAATGCTGTTATTTGTGAAATAGTCTGATAGAAAGCTGAAAGAAACCACAACAAGTACATGAGTGTGAGAAAATTTGCCCGCAAAACTTCCACAAAACTCCAAACATGTACATGTATCTCGCATTGCCCAGCGACAAGCCAACAACCCTCTAACAGAACATTAAAAAAGTTTTGCAATATACAGGTGACATATAATATAAACTGAGGTTAGCTCTGTACTCAGACATTTTCTGCTGTCCAACATGTTGAACAGATAAGCCAATCAGAAATAAGTTATGTCATTATTTTGATTCCCTGAGAAAGCTGCTGTAGGTGAAAATCTTAAATGGTTGTGCTAGCAGACTGTCAGCTATATGTAGACGCCAAATAACGCCAGACAAACAAGGATGTACAAGACATAAAAGAGCTTAAAACTCTCATCAGCAAGATGAATATCTTACTAAGAGAGATGAAGCTGCCGATAAAGGTGAAGCTGCAGATAAAGGTGTGATGTGTTATTTTTGGTCATGTCTAGATTATCATTGGGCAGTATCAGTGAGGGTTCACCTGTTGCATCAAGACGAGCGCTCGCTATACAGCAAGTGTGAGTACCACACAAGGGAGACAAATCTGTCAACCTCATTAAGTGTTGTATTACCATACAGTAGAGTGTCCACAGTAGATGTCATTTGTGTGATGAAAGTGCATGTTGCAAAGACATGGTGTTTGAATCTGTAAAAGTTTTAGGCTCATTTTCACAAAACTTCATCATCATGTCATTGTTATTGTAGCAGCGTGATGATGTTTACCTCATAATGAAATCATATACATGTACCAGTAAACTTAGCATTATTATTGCCAGGCAATTCCATTGTTTGGAAGAAATTGACGTTTTGTGAAAGTGGGTCAAAATGTGATTTTTATGTTCTAAAATTCTGCCTCTGGTCAACATTACCATTGGGTCCAAGGGTGTTTTTGTGTTTACTGTATTGTTAATTTTTTATGAAGTAAGCTCTTGAATAGTACACTTGATGTCTTTCTCTTACATATACTTCCTCAGGTTTTTTGACATTTGATTAAAAATTTGCATGAATCTGTAGTTGTTGTTGTAGTACGCAGCATATTTATTTACTTAATTGCAATTTCAGATTTTTTGTCTTCTTTTTGTCCTGCCGTGATTGTAAGGTGTTTTTCTTTGATGGTTTCCGATGTTTATTTTGCTCTCCATGTTACTACTGTGTATAATTGGGTACTTTAAAGTTGAAGGCCATTCAAAATGAATTAGCCATGGTTAAAAAAGTCCTGTGAAAGGAATGGCAGAAAATACCTTTACTTACTTTTTAAGATTTGTTGTTAAAAGAAATTTTTTACATCTGTATATTATGTTAATAGAAAAAAATGAATGTGAGATCATGGAACTCCATGCCCACACTACCAGTATGGCCCATAAATCTCCACCACATGACTCATACTTTCAATTTCATTTAATTCATTTGAAAACAAGTACGTTCTTAAAATAAATTGGGTGAATGGTTATTTTCATTGCAGTTTTCATTGATTTTTCTAGATTTGGAGTGATGGGTTTTCTTAGAACCTGATATGGGATATCTGTTGTTAGTTGACTCTGATCTATGAAGGAATATATAAATGAATTATGGATGTGAGAAATGATTGTGTTTTTCATCATTGGCTGTTATGTAAATATTCATGTTAATTATGTAACGGTTGACCAGTGATCTTGTACTTGTTCAGTGACTGCTAAAGAAGAGTGGGGTGATGTATATTCTGTCTGCACTTGATGGATTCTACTGTACATGAGATAAAACTTACACTACATAGTGTGGTGTGAGCTCTCACTGTTTGTGGGGCCTTCATGGCAATAAGCGGGTGGTGAGGATCACTGGTCTTCCACCAGTATGGTTTACTTATCTGTATTAAAGTGACATGTGAGAAGCTTTGTCAGTAAATTACCCATGATTGGTGATTTGTGACGTAATTCTGGTTTCCTCCACCCATTAAAGTGACAGCCATTGTATCAATGGAGAATTCCTAAATGTGACATCAAGTGCAATGTGGGATGAAAATGTACATGTCAGCCCAAAGTTCACATTACATACATGTACATGTCAGCCCATAGTTCACAATACATACATGTACTGTATGCCCAAAGTTCACAGTACATACATGTACATATCAGCCCAAAGTTCACAATACATACATGTACATGACAGCCCAAAGTTCACAATACATACATGTACATGTCAGCTCTAAGTTCACAATACATACACGTACTGTATGCCCAAAGTTCACAATACATACACGTACTGTATGCCCAAAGTTCACAATACATTCTTGTACATATCAGCCCAAAGTTCACAATACATACATGTACATGACAGCCCAAAGTTCACAATACATACATGTACATGTCAGCTCAAAGTTCACAATACATACACGTACTGTATGCCCAAAGTTCACAATACATACATGTACATGCCAGCCCAAAGTTCACAATACATACATGTACTGTATGCCCATAGTTCACAATACATACATGTACATATCAGCCCTTAGTTCACAATACATACAACCGGCCCGGATAGCACAGTTGGTAGAGCGTCCGCTTCGGGACCGGTAGATCCAGGATCGATCCTTGATCGAGTCACACCTAAGACTTTAAAAGAGGAAGTTGTAACTTCCTCGCTTGGCGTTCAGCATGAAGGGGATAGTGCAACGACTGGTTGACCCGTATCAGTATAATGGCTCGGGCGGTGCGGCTTACTTGCCTTCGGTAAGTCGTCTCAGTGAAGCAGCACTAAATAAAAGAGCAGTGGAAATCCGTCCTGCTACAAGGAGGCACGTTACACGTACATGCATGATTCCTTCATCGTCATATGACTGAAAAATTGTTGAGTACGACGTTAAACCCCAAGCACTCACTCACTCACTCACAATACATACATGTACATGTCAGCCCTTAGTTCACAATACATACTTGTACATGACAGCCCAAAGTTCACAATACATACATGTACATGCTGGCCCAAAGTTCACAATACATACATGTACATGTCAGCCCCTAGTTCACAATACTTATATGTACATGTCAGCTCTAAGATCACAATACATACATGTACTGTATGCCCAAAGTTCACAATACATGTATGTACATGTCAGCTCTAAGTTCACAATACGTACACGTACTGTATGCCCAAAGTTCACAATACATACATGTACATGCCAGCTCTAAATTCACAATACTTATGTGTACATGTCAGCTCTAAGTTCACAATACATACATGTACTGTATGCCCAAAGTTCACAATACATATATGTACATGTCAGCTCTAAGTTCACAATACGTACACGTACTGTATGCCCAAAGTTCACAATACATACATGTACATGTCAGCCCCTAGTTCACAATACTTATATGTACATGTCAGCTCTAAGTTCACAATACATACATGTACTGTATGCCCAAAGTTCACAATACATACATGTACATGTCAGCCCCTAGTTCACAATACTTATATGTACATGTCAGCTCTAAGTTCACAATACATACATGTACTGTATGCCCAAAGTTCACAATACATACATGTACATGTCAGCTCTAAGTTCACAATACGTACACATACTGTATGCCCAAAGTTCACAATACATACATGTACTGTATGCCCAAAGTTCACAATACATACATGTACATGCCAGCCCAAAGTTCACAATACGTACACGTACTGTATGCCCAAAGTTCAAAATACAGACATGTACATGCCAGCTCTAAGTTCACAATACATACATGTACTGTATGCCCAAAGTTCACAATACATACATGTACATGCCAGCCCAAAGTTCACAATACGTACACGTACTGTATGCCCAAAGTTCACAATACATACATGTACATGCCAGCTCTAAGTTCACAATACTTATATGTACATGTCAGCTCTAAGTTCACAATACATACATGTACTGTATGCCCAAAGTTCACAATACATATATGTACATGTCAGCTCTAAGTTCACAATACGTACACGTACTGTATGCCCAAAGTTCACAATACATACATGTACATGTCAGCCCCAAGTTCACAATACTTATATGTACATGTCAGCTCTAAGTTCACAATACATACATGTACTGTATGCCCAAAGTTCACAATACATATATGTACATGTCAGCTCTAAGTTCACAATACGTACACGTACTGTATGCCCAAAGTTCACAATACATACATGTACATGTCAGCTCTAAGTTCACAATACTTATATGTACATGTCAGCTCTAAGTTCACAATACGTACACGTACTGTATGCCCAAAGTTCACAATACATACATGTACATGTCAGCCCCTAGTTCACAATACTTATATGTACATGTCAGCTCTAAGTTCACAATACATACATGTACTGTATGCCCAAAGTTCACAATACATACATGTACATGCCAGCCCAAAGTTCACAATACGTACACGTACTGTATGCCCAAAGTTCACAATACATACATGTACATGTCAGCTCTAAGTTCACAATACTTATATGTACATGTCAGCTCTTAAGTTCACAATACATACATGTACTGTATGCCCAAAGTTCACAATACATATATGTACATGTCAGCTCTAAGTTCACAATACGTACACGTACTGTATGCCCAAAGTTCACAATACATACATGTACATGTCAGCTCTAAGTTCACAATACTTATATGTACATGTCAGCTCTTAAGTTCACAATACATACATGTACTGTATGCCCAAAGTTCACAATACATATATGTACATGTCAGCTCTAAGTTCACAATACGTACACGTACTGTATGCCCAAAGTTCACAATACAGACATGTACTGTATGCATCTGGTTACAGACAAAGTATAGCAAGGTGAAGATGGAGAATATTTTACATTGTCATTAGAAACCTAGGCGGAAGTTAGAATTGAACATGGTGCAATGCCAACTTTGATGATGGCACAGCAACTTTACTTAAGTATTGATTTTGTTTAATATTGTTCAGTATTTATTTGAAATTATGATGTGCATAAATAATGGAATAAATAAGTATATAATTTGTAATAAATAAGTTAAATTCTCATTGAACTGCATTAAATGTGGATAACCGTTTTGACAAGTGTCTCATGAGAATTCTGTTTATTGTGCTTTTATTTACAGAAGGAAAGCAAGTCTGACCACAGGAAGCCCTATCTCCTCACCATTAACAAGTCCAAAGTTATCCCCAAGGGGCAGCACCCCATCTAAGAGCCCCTCACCAACGCCCCCCAGCTCCCCAGGCATACAGGCACCTCCATGGAAGACGAGGCTCCACACGATCAAAAACAGCATTATGGGCTCGCCGCGTTTCCACAGGCGCAAGATGCAAGGTATCCCGTATGAAAATGGATATGTTTGTGAGGGCGGGTATTTATCAGGTGATCACATTTGTCTCTGCTCTGGGTGTGGCATGGACCCTGACAACGGTTAGAGTATGCTGCTGCTAACATCACTTATTCTCTGAATTATGCAATGAATGGGCCATGTTAGGCTGTTTGTTACCCTTATCTTCTGCTTCATTAGAGTGTACAGAGAGAATGTCTGCAGTGCAAAAAGCCGAGTGATGCAATGTTTATTTTACTTTGGTTTGCAGTAACCCAGGTGTATTCAAATTTTAAGGAAAGATAGATAACTTTTCTAGTAATCTCTGTGTAGGAAGGACTTTTTATAAATTAAAATCAAGAACACAGAAGTATAAAGTATGCAGTCAGTAGGAAAGAAATAGTCTATCAGATTTCAACTTGGAAAAGCTGGGTAAGGTCAAGAAACCACCTGTATCAGAAATAATTTACTGGAACAAGACGTACATTCATTCCTGTTCAATGTTAGAAAGTTACATAGAAAAAAGAAATGAAGATAATTCATGCTGTTTTTCTGTATTCAAGTTCTGCTTATGATTGGTATTACTAAGATAAGATGTTGTATTAACCAATGTTCTGCAGTCGCATTGCCACTTTAAAATTTTAATTATTGATATCATTAACACCATGTAAGCATATTGGTATGTATGCTATGAATAATGCGTAGATGTGCCTGCTCTGAAAACTGAAATAATGCCAGTGTGACTTGTTCAATTTCTCTGGCACATGTTTACATGAAATACCTTAACAATTGAAAGGTGTTGCATACTAATTTACTAAGTATAAGTAATTTTCTTGGATCCATGTTTGGAGGTTTTGAAACATTTTCAAGAATACAAATTTAAAATTGATACTTTTTCTTGTACATTATACATAACCAGAATAGAAGTTAATAAGTTTAACATTATTGTTGAAGTTGGCCTACTGGGCAGAAGCAAAGTTGACCTCTCTGGTTTCTAATAGTATGTGTACCTGATTAGTATGACCTAGGTACTGTGTTATGTATATGTGGTGATTTAACTTTGGTTGACCTTGTTCCAGTGCCCAGTGGGGAGGAGGTGACCTTCACACCCGAGTCTTCGCCAGAGTAAGTCAAAGATAATTTATGTCAAGTTGTGGCAAATTTCACGAAGGTCACATCATTAACTCCACACTTATCTCTAGTGGCAGCTAGTACTTACAGCTAGAAGACTGCTATATATATATATATATATATATATATATATCATGGCTGCATCAGGTGTGTTGTCTGTTTTTTTTTTTTGGATCACAGTCCCCCCACTCTGCTTGGGGAACTTCTTAGTGTAAAGATATTGACTGTAGTTGTGTGCTGAAGATTTTCCGGAAAGTCAATTCTATTTGGTAATCCCTACTTGAAAAAAAACCCTCATCAAAAATCACAGAATTCCCCATACAAAAGGCATATGATCCATTAAAAATGTAAAGTAAATGCTGATGTTTGTTAGGGGCTGGTTGTTTAAAATTCTGTCTTCAATCTGTTACCACTGGTAAAGTGCAGTGCTCATAGGGGGATTCCTGGTTGAAGTTATAATGGCATGTGCAAAGTTTTGCTTACCCCGAGAGGGTTTCCATTGATAGGATACATGTATTTGATGAAGTTGATGAAATACCTTTGGAATGTCTGTATCACTTTATGATAGTGAACTTGAGTTTTTTTTTATCCGGAATACAGGAGCTTTCATTTCACAAACGCAAGAAAGCCTGATTGAATTTGAGTCTTGTGAACTACTGAGGCCTCGGTTAATGTTTATCAAGCAACTTTAAATTTAAGTCATAAATTGCAAGTGCTTAAAATGTCAAACTCAGAATAGCAGGAATTCAAATTGTTTTTGGTACCTTGCTGTACAGTAAAGAATCAGAATAAGGATGAGTGTAGCCAGCAGACATTGGTGTCAGGTGTAAATCCACCTGATTACATGTACCAATGATTTGTATGTTTTCAGGTTGACAAAGAAGTCCTGGTTTGGAGCTTTAATGGGAGATCGGGATGAGCATCATTTTGTGATGGTCCGAGACAAGCCTTTGAGTCAGGTCAAGGCTGACCTTGTTCATGCATTCCTATGTGTAAGTCAGCTCTCCTGGTCTGCCTGTACAACCAATGACCAGCTACTAAGTCTATACCTGTATGTCCACCAACATGGGCATATCATTACATGTATGACAATTACCAGGGACTGTCCATGTGTTGTATTGAATGTGTAAGCTGTTGTTCTAGGCTGCGTAACGATTAATCAAATTATAGACTTTGTCAGGGTCTTACATAAGGACATTTTGAAACCCTAAAGGAGTGTGCAAATTACTGGATACCCTATTTTTAAGAAAGTCTGAATTATGGGAAATATTGCCTGATAAAATCAACTTTAATGTTTTGAGAAAGGAAGTCCTTATATTCATTTGCACTGACCGGAAAGTCTGGTTTCCTAATATGGGAAAATATTTTGGCATGAAATTAGCCTACTGAAAGAGTGTTCAATTTAGGAAGCTGTATTTGGAAGTACATTTCACAGAGTATGTCAACAAAGAAACAACAAACAAATTCTCAAATCAATAGATGGTTCAAACTTTTGGATTTGTTCATTTCATGCTTCTTGTTTAATAGTCTCTAAGAAAAAGAGTTTTTATGAACTCTGGTATATTGTGGTTTAGTAGATGTACAGGATTACATTTACAATGTAGTCACTATGCTGTAAAACAAAAATCGAAATATTTGTCCACCTTTGCGCTCAGGAATTTATGTCTTGGCATTTTTCTCCCCTCTACTGCAGACATCAGATTTAAGCCACAGTGTTGTATCAACAACGTCGTTTCCGGGCGGAGTACCGGCGGTCAGGGGGATCCTCCTTGTTTTCTCGTAATGTCCGTTTTCAGGTGGACATTGCGTTGGCCCCCGGGGACCAAGGCAGGGAGATGTACTGTCTCAATTTCACTCTCATATCAGGTCTGTTCTATCAATATCACACAAACCATTTTGTTACTGGATAAAGTTTGAACTTTGTTCAACAAAACTGAACTGAAATGTCAGTGTGGACCACTACAAATGGTCATGCAATGCATGTGTAATAGATGTGGATGTCCGTTGTCGATTTTTTAGCCATACTTGTTTTCACCTCAATGACAAAGTAATGATATCAGGAGAAAAGGTGTTGGGACATTGATTGTAGTATAATAATTAGAGTTTTTAACATCTGACATCTTGTAAAAGTTTAAAGTTACTTCCACGTGACAGTTACAGAATTGTCATTGTATAGAAATGAGAAAGGAAAGTATCGCTGTGCAAATAAATTATACTTACCATAGAGCTCTGTATGACACTGACAGATTTAACATGCGTGCACATGTTTGGTTTGCCAGGCCCAGCTCGCCGCTTTAAGAGAGTTTGTGAACATATCCAATCTCTGACGCTGTCATCAAGGGGAGAGAACCAGCGAAAGATCAGCTCAGAGAGTTCAGCGTCATCCTATTCCACATCGTCATACTCCTCTGCCTGTGAATACCCCTCGCCCACACACTGCCTCACAGCCAAGGAGAACTCCGAGGGGGATGATGTAAGTCATGGTGTAAGGCTGGCTGTATTTCTCTACATGGTGAAACCACAGGGCTCTGTTTCTAAAAACTGCTTAAGTTCAGTAAAGTGCTTTAGTTAGTGGGGTTTTTTTGTCTTGGTCCAACATGAAATATATCTAGAAGAAACTTAAGTCAAATATTGCATAGAAGTTGTGCTGCTCAGGGCCCAGTTTCACAAAGATGTTGTACTTATGATAATAACACATATAGGACAACGGTACGGTAGTAATAAAATATCGTACGACAAATGTACATGAAACTGGACCGTGTTTGGCAAAACAAATATTTTGTGAAACCAGGCCAATGTCGTCAGTTGGTTGTTTGGCGACCCTCTACACATAATACCTATTAGCAGGGCAACAAGCAGAATAAAAAATATGAAAGGTGTTGTTGTTGCACAGCTCTGAACATTGACCTAGGCTTCAGAAACGTGTATTATCCGGTTAATGATGTAGGTTGTAAAATTTTTTGTTCTCCAAAATTTACGGCAATGAAAAGCTTGATGCAGTCATTAACCAGTGCTGCTTTCTTCTTTCAGGTTTTTGATCGTAAAACACTAACACCAACCCGCAGTCGGGACACATCTCGCTCTTCCATGAACGGACGAAGGATAGCATCTGAACAAAATGCCAGGCGGGACAAAGTTTGATACAAGATAGCCTGTTCTGCTGTCTGTCTAATCGTCTCTACACCTCTTTAGGGTCCATGAGTGTGGAGGCTTTCCAGTATGTGAGGAAGGAAACTCTGCTTTCCAGTGATAGAGTCATGTTATGATTGTGGACATAAAGGACATGTACAAAATGAATGCAGTATATATATGATGGAAGCAGGACTCTACATGCAGTCCACAGACAATACACATTCTGTAACTTGCCAGAAGCTCTAGTTTTTCACAGTGTAGTGTTGTGCACTTGGTGTTGCCAGTCATCATCTGGGACGCCAGTCGTCATCTAGGGTGCCAGTCCCTGTTGTTTATGAAACTCTGGGTGTGGCAGCAAAATGTGTGAAAATGTACAGCCTGGGAATCACAAGTATCTGGATCACGGAGCTTTGTTGGGAGGGACAATACAACTGGCATTCACTGTGGCGAGATTTGAGGTGTAGTGTGCTGTCCTGTATGATACTGTTCAACTTAAAGGCTGAGGAAACAAGATTGTAGGGTAGACGAGATGAGGAACAAATCTAGCCTTCAACTGATCTAATTAACTTATTACGATGAAGTGTTAATATCAAGGGCATGTTCATGTCATTATTTCATACAGAAGTCTGCATAGTTCTGGGTTCTTTAAGTCTGACATATTACACTCATGAGAAGAATCTCCAGTACAATTTGCTTATAGAATAGCTTACATGTACTATCGACATAATAATGACAATCTAGGCCTGTTAGCTGATTCTGTGTTAACAAAACAGGCTGGTATCAGGTATCAGTGTCGCAGTCTTAGTGCTGTATTTTAAAAATTTGTTAAAGCCTTAATGAATTCATTTTATGATTGTAAACTTAAGTTTCATTAAAGTGAGGTACATTGTAGACAATGAGAATCCTGTATCTATCAGTTTTTGATATCATTTTTATGGATTTAATCTGAACCTTTTCTCTCACACCTTTTTGTCTGAGGAGAGTCTTTTACACAGATCTGCACTCAGTGCTCACTGCAGATGACAAACCAAGACTTGATCACCCAAGTAAAATCTGAATGCCCCATTTTTCGTCCCCTTTATTTTAATAAACTAAAGATGTGGTTGCACTTTTGAAGAATTCTGACAAATTTGTTTTTTAAATACAGTGAACAGTGTATGGAGTTGAGAAACAGATTGGTACATAACCACATAATCATACTGTACCAGTGTGTTGTATTCAGAGGCTTTACAAGCACTATATCAGACACTAAGTGGAATATCTGGTGACATTCAATGCGGCCAATGAGCTTTAAGAGTGTCATATTAATATTCATACTAAAACCTGTCACTATTATCAGCTAATTAAACATGTACCTGTGCATGTGTAATTCACAAAACCACTATTATCAGCTAATTAAACATGTACCTGTGCATGTGTAATTCACAAAACCACTATTATCAGCTAATTACACATGTACCTGTGCATGTGTATATATACGTCTCAGCATAGTAATTTGGACATAAGCTGTATTATGATTGTACTGTATACTTTTTTGGTCACTTCTTTTAGGTATTCCGTTCAACCAATTTAATGAGTATAATCTGCTTACCATGTATTTTTCAATTTCACCTCTTTCAACTTCTCTCTAAGGTTTGGTAACAATGTTGGGTTTCATTCCATCTGTACTTAACCATAAGGCTCAACATGAAATATTGCCAAAATAGCTATTTTCAATGAAACACTACATTTTCATAAAACCCTGTATTTTCAAAAGCTCGTGAAAGCGGTCCAAATAAATGTGAATGAGATGTAATTTCAGGAAATTTTTCACCCGCGGATCACAGTGCTATGAGAACTGTGGTACAGAAAGGTGATAAGTTGGTGAAAGGTCAGGTGAACTTATGTTAATCACATGTAATTTCATGAAATTTTTCACCAGCAGATCACAGTGCTATGAGAACTGTCGCACAGAAAGTGATAAATTGGTGAAAGGTCAGGTGAACTTATGTGAATCACATGTAATTTCATGAAATTTTCACCAGCGGATCACAGTGCTATGAGAACTGTGGTACAGAAAGGTGATAAGTTGGTGAAAGGTCAGGTGAACTTATGTTAATCACATGTAATTTCATGGAATTTTTCATCAACTTAGTAGAGCATGGTGATTAGTTGATAACAAATTACATGAAGTTATAGGTGGTGTCCTGTACTCTATCTGTACATAGGGGGATAAAACAAGAAAGTATCCAGTTTGTAAATACAGTTTTTACCACTGCAAGCAGAATCACCAGTCATTAAATGTATTTGGAAAGGATCACCACTGTTTATAACATGCTTGTGAAACCTTGGTTATTTATTCTTCATTCATTCCAGCTCCCTACATGTATATCTGACTTAGAGTATGATGTGTAAGCCAGACCAAAGGTAGATGTGTGCTCTCTGGAATGTAGAAATGTTTTGGGTAATTTTTGTGTAATATCTTCAAGAAAGAATACCACATTCTGATTATGCTATCCATATGTTCTTGTATGGTGATAGCAGCAGTGTTTTTGTTTTTATGTTTTTTATTTTTTTATGTATTTATTTATTTTCATGGTTTATTGTGACTTAACCTTTGACGTAATTCAGACTAAGTGAAACTGTTCATCCATTCTGATGGTTAGATATGTGGGTCTGACTTGTGTGCATTTGACATTTGTACCCTGTCACAAAACATGCTTGCTCGCCCATTTGTGTCATGCATTGGGAAGATGACATCAGGTCCATTCACGGGTTTTCGTCATTATACTTGTGATGTCAGGATATTGACGCTTGTTGGATTAATCTTGTTTATTTCCCCTGATGCTTGGAATCTCTGCTGCCTTTGATAACTTATTCCTTTTGTACTCATGTTTTATGCTCAGATTTTTGTTCAGCAGTCTCAGTATACGTACAGTGCTGGTAGATGTATTTATAACAGTGCTTTGTACAGATGTGGTTTCTACAAACTGTTTACATTTTTGGCTCTGTTAATATGTTATAGGTAGCTTTTATGTGTTTTGTGTAGGTTAAGTTGTTTGATGCATCTCTTGTTTTTATTACTTATCAGCTGACACCTAGACATGGGTAATGGTGGAGTTGACAAAGTTACTCAGATCACCAAACAATGGGTATTCTTCCCCAGATTGTAAATGAGCAGAATCATAAATGTGTCATGGCAAATTAACATTACAGTTTCAGGTCTTTAAATACTGATCTTAGCTAATGTTTATGTTGCTTTACAGCCATAGGTCTCTCTGCCTGATCGTACTCTGTTTGTATTAAACATACTTAGTCCTACATTTGTAATTCAGAGCAGCTTTTTAAATATCCATATTATACATGTTTATCCTGGTGTATTTTTCTTACATTGAAGAACTGGACAGTATCATTTTTTTTTTTTTTTAGTTCAAAAGTTTGTGGCTGATCTAAGTGGCTTACCTCTTAGGCCCATATTACTCTGAAATCATTTTAAGGATCATCTAAAAAAAAAGTTGGAAGTTGTGTTCATATTATAGCCATAAGTATCGCGTTTGATGTGGTGAACCCTCGCTGGTCGAGTGAAGAAGAGTGCTCTGCTCAAAACCATTTGCTCTGGTCATACGATGTCACGAGTACAAATCGTGCACATTCCTACTGGTTAGGATGTGGCTCTGTCAAACGTCTTGTGAGGTGTGATAGTTATACTCCAGTATCTGCACCCGTTTCCTCCACATAGAAATCTGTTGGTTGTTAGGTTTGGTTTTTATGCTGAACTGATAATAACCAATCTAATAAATATGTTAAATCTATAGCTGGTTCATCATGACAACAGAGTCCTGAAAGGGAAATATAAAATGTGGCAAATTGTAGGAATATTTTACTTGACACTTTGTGTGATATTCAAAGTTGTTTTTGCAACTCCTTTGCCATTTTTTTTTTTTTTTTTTTTTGAGAATTGTTTTGTTTTTTGGGTATTTTACCCATGATTTTAACAGTATTTTAAGTGCAATATAATTTGCTAGTTCTCTCCGCTTTATATCTTATATTTCAAAAAATTGGTGGACTGCTTTTTATTTCCATATGGTTAGGGGCCACTTTCACAAATCCTTGTTACTTTCTCTCGCAAATAACACGTCCAAGGCTATAACTGCATACTTGTATTAATGACTTACAAGAGAAGTTGAGGTACCAAAATTTAGTTTCTGAAGGTTTGTGAAATTGGGCCCAGATTTGCTTATATAATGAGATGCTGTGCAGATTGGTGAGATGCGTGTGCGAGTGAGTGGGACACCCAGGACTGGTCCTTAGAAGTAGTTTCCTTGTGAGTGACATTTTGTACTGCACCCAATATGCAAACTGCCATAGACATACCCAGTTAACAAGATGTTGTGTTTATAAATTTATAAGGAAAGTGTCATATCAAATTATATGTAAAGGTGTACATGTTGTAACAAACTATTGTTTGTGTATCTTATTATTTAAACAGGTTAACAACTAGAAGTTGCAGGATAAGTGTTGTTTGCTCTGTATATAACCATTTGTGTAATTTATTAGCATATGTGGAGTGAATGATAAAAATTTACCACTGTATATTGAGTGCATGATGCGCAACTGACAGAATACAAGGCCAAGTGCAGAGTGTACTAATAAATGTGTAAAGAAATAAACATCAGAACTGTGCTGTCATCACAGGTTTTATGTGCATTCATTTAGCACCTATGAGCTCCAAGGAACTACGAGGAGAGCTTCCAGGAACTACCAGGGGAGGCCGAAAAAGTCTCAGCCTGACATACTTAAGGAAGATTCGTCAGATATGGGGATGTGTCTTTGTCAGTGGCTCTGTGGTGATTTTAAGGACTTGTAGCACCCTTTATATATTGATAATGAGGAGCTCAATTCGTTACCCACATTAACAAGCAGATAGGACTCCCACACTCTTTACAGTGTTGCTCTCTATGCTTGTTTTTCACCACTGCCAGGACTAGACAAGCATGACATTTGGAGCCTGTGAATCACAGAGACTTGCTTAGGTTTAGCCTCACCACTTGTGTAGAACTGTTAAATCTATTTTTATGGGGGCGGTAAGGAATATGGAGGACTTCTAATACCCAAAGTGAAGAACTTGTCAGCCTCCCCTTGTAATTTCAGATCTGTCCGTTACCACTGTAAACCATTATTGGATGATATTACTGTCTACAGTCCAATCACATGTACTGTCTCCGTGCCTGTGTTGGAGAGAGTAGGTCTCGAGTATGTAATAAAGGGTCTTCAAGGTCATCAAAGGTAATGTTTGAGAAGGGAACCCTTCTAGTAGAAATGATGCTTGTAACAAATCCATATCAACATAGCTGTTTAACACTTAAATACTGATGCTTAGTTACATGGGTGGAGGGAACCAGTGCCAATGGTAAACCATGGCCGGGTACAAACTTTCCCACATATTAATTTCAAATCAGTGGAAGGCAACTGGTCTTCAAAATGTAAGAATACATGAAAAGCCATTTTTTGCCATCAGTAAGTCTTATTGGATTGTTTGACAAAACTTGCTTTGCTGCCATTTGAAGGAGACTCCAGATAGGCCCCTACGAATGTAAAATGCTGTAAAGAATTACCAATCTCTTTACTAAATTTTTCCATGGACGTTACACCAGGCACATACAGAAATCCTTTGCAATATGGGCCCCTGAGAACTCTGCAACAGCACTGCTTAAGGCAAATAAAATGTCTACAACCCCCTATCCATTCAACTTTTTAAATCAAGATGATTTGTGACACTGACAGCTTAAAATAATATAACTAGAAGTCAACGCTTTCAGGAATCATCTTTGACTTTATATACGATAGGTTTTACTTAGAACTTAGAGTTCCACAAAGGGGGTAAAGGATTTTGAGAGAGCAGTACAAAATGGATGGTTAACTGTAATACCAATTTCAGAGGAATTCCATAATCAGGGTGTCCCCATAATACCTCATTGATTACAGCCACAATATTCTTCTTTTTTTTTTCTTCAAAATAACAAGAACATAAATATTCAGCCAATGACTTCAATCTTTCGTAATTGGCCATCCTCTTCAAGAAACCTCTGAGCAGTAAGCACAAGAATGCATTAGTCACAGTTTCAAATGGCTGTGGATACTGTCCCCCTTCCCCACTGATCAGGTCGGGGAAACAGTTACCTGCTCCACAAATAATCCATAATGTCACAAAATTTGAGCAGGAACATGTGGGGTTTTTCCCTTTCCCTGCAGCCCACAACGGCCTGCTATTGCAAGCTTAGGGAGGTAACACCAAGCCAGTGTTGAGATCAGACAGACAAGAGAGCGATACTTCCTCTCCTATCTGCTTCCAAGAATGTAGCAATGCTTGCTTTCAGCATGGGGTCTGACGTAGAGCTGCGTCATATTCTTTTTTTGGTTTTTCTATTTTTTTATACATTTTGTTTTTTTTTTTTTCATATTATTCCACCAACTGATAGGTTTATTCAGTTGTTTGCTGCTGTTGAAGTCCACCAAGCCACCTCTACATCAGTGATGTCCATCTCCACACCCATCAGTCAGTTTGACAGTCAATCTTCCTTAGAAACATTTATATATCCTTTTATAAAGCATGCAATCAAGTAAACGGAATCAGGGCAAAAAAGGTAACAATAAAATGCCTCACATATGGTTCAAGCCAATGCAGATCTTAAATAGTATTTTGAAAATCATAATGCTATGGACATTATAAAAATATTTTTGTACTTTACCAAGTTTAAATGGAAAAATGCTAATCCCTCAATTCACTTGACTGACTGACTGACTGACTGACTGATGAATTTCTGACAGGAGTTTCAGTGACACATTGCCTGTAACAATCCAAATGCAGTTTTCTACAAAAATTGTTCATGTCTCGCTTCGGAATTGGTGAGTAAAGTTATTGGCTGATGGTTTGCTGTTGATTCATGGGCCGCCCATAGCCTGACCTGGGTCCGCCCCTTCCACCTCCACTGCCACCTCTTGAACCTCCACGCATTCCACCTGCAAACAGAAAATATACTCGTGTGAAACTACAATTAAAACAAATTCATTTATTTATTTATTTGATTGGTGTTTTACGCCGTACTCAAGAATATTTCTCTTATACGACGGCGGCCAGCATTATGGTGGGAGGAAACCGGGCAGAGCCAGGGGGAAACCCATGACCATCCGCAGGTTGCTGGCAGACCTTCCCAAGTACAAAAACAAATTTAAGACTCGCTAACTGGTGGACATCAATATGGTAACCATGTTTAATACTATCATATAAACCAGGCGCGGAAATCAGGGACAAATGGGCAACCCTCAGTATCGATCATATTACACCAATCGAGGCAGATCAACATTAGTTTTCAACAGGAGTAAGCTATTTCAATTTTCTGACTAGTTACTACTGCCCAGGTACCTGGCACATAGAGTGCTGAAAACTGAATGTTCTCACAGCTATGTTATTGCTTTACAGCTGGATCTATCAGTGAAGCCTACCTCTATTTGGCCCTCCTCTCTTGTTATAATAGCCTGAGTTGTTGTTGTAGCCTTGATACCCATCTGGTCGATAATCACTTCTCGGGGGATAGCCTTGATATGGCACTGCAATTTCAATAAGATTATTGCATTATTTACAATGTCACCTCACTGGCATGATTAATTGATCAATTATTGTTAAAAGGAAGAGAGTGCTCAAAATTTAAGTAGGTATCACTAGATAGATTACTTAAAACTATGCAAAGCAACCAGAACCTTTCCTTTGGATTTTTTGAAACACTGAAACATTTGAATTCTAAGGTGGATCATACTAGTGCTTAAGAAGTCTGAGTTCACAGGCAGTTTTTCTAACAACACATTGCAAGCTTGCAAATAACTATTTGAGTGGCACTTTTACAATTTTGTGCCGGAAAATTATTTTTCTGAAATGACCGATGTCAAAATAAACTTGAGGCAGACATCAGATGTTTTTGTACTAGAAAATGTCCATGTCCAGCCGCTTATTGGCAAGCTTGCATTGAGTGTTTTAATAAAGCCCATCATAGAATGAAAGCATATTTACACATAGTTTTCAGTTCTCTGTCTGCTGAACCTTGCTTCATATTTTAGCTTTCTTTTACTTTAATGTTATAATCATGCAAAACTGAGACGCCACATTCTCAGATATTTATCCATGATGTGGCAACTCTGTACAATGCCTTTACCCATTGAACTACTTGTTAAATATCACATCCAGAGCTTTTCCAGATGTCCAATGAAAACCATTAAACATCTTCCAGGAACAAAGTTCCGATTTATTTTTTTAATTATTTTAAGTAAAATGCCACGGAAACAATGCCTCCGTATCCAGTGTGAATGAGACAACATGGACCAATGAAACATTTTTCAGTGTCTGGCCAGTAAAGGCCTTAATCGGGCTTGTTGCATTTGTAGTTTACAAGTATTTGTAGTATACAAGTATTTGTAGTATACAAATGGTACAAGGCTGGATTAAGGCATTATATTACACTAGGCATGATTGTTTAGATATGTTACCTCTATCTCCATCCCGGTTATCTCGATTAAATCCACCTCGTCCGTTGACGCTGCCACCTCTGGATCCACTGCGCGAGTAACCGTTCGACACACCTCCTCTTCCACCTCGGCCTCCTCTAAACCCACGATTGCCCCCTGATCCACCTCGGTAGTTATTGCCTAAAATAATCAATATTTATTTTAAAAACCTGTACACAGTTAACTTACAAAATAGAAGATAAGACAGTGAAATTCATGTGAAACTTTAAAATACGTAAGAGAAACCCTCAGAGCATTAGCCTGTGAATACCAATTATTCAGTGTGTCCCAACCGTCCATCAGTTTTTTCTTTTTAAATAGGGAAGATATCTGATAGTGGTTAGCGGGTGGTACAAGTACTGAACCACCGAAGTAATCATGATCACTCTTTGACTCAGGCTTTTTACATGCCTAACTGACCAGAAGACTGACCTTGATAATTACTCTGGTACTCAGCTGACTGGGGAGAGACAGGCTTGTCTAGCGCTCCAGCTCCACCTGACTGACTGTACATTGACTGGAATACTGCTGCATTAGCGTTCATAGTAAACGGTTTCTTCTCTGGCTGATTGGCTGCTTGTAAATCATCCTGTAAAATAAACAAAGATCTTTATTCGACTTGCATGACCTGGCAAGCGCCTTCTTTTATATCCACAGTATTACTGGATTCTGGTGGGTGGAAAAAAAACTTGGCATATCTATATTATTGTGTAATGTACGAAGTTTCCAATACAAGATCAATATAACGATGGAAAGTCAGACCCTTCTTTCGGAGTAAAATATTCTGCTGGATCTACTTTTTTCTATTTTTATGTTTCTATTTTTTCCATTTTTCAAATGTATGTATTTTTACCTTCCCAGGTACAACTGGAGAAAAAGCCAGTATGTGTACTAATTTCTGAATTCATGTTTAGAATTAACATGGCTTTCAACAAACTCATGATATTACTGATGAAAGTTACCTGAGAGAGTGGATTTGACTGGTTAGGAATGGGCATATGAGCCGGGATGATGCCTGCCACAGCTGGGTCGGGCAGTCCCGCTGATGCAGCCTCGCTCAGGATGGTCTGGTTCTGTGTTGAGTGGGTGGTCACTGCGTCATCCATTGCGAAGTTTGCTGGCGCATGGTTGTAGTTTTGATTTGAGTAGTCTGCCATGGCTTTCTGTGGGTCAGTGGGGTCTAGGTGGTGAGGGGTCTGGGATGGCTGCTGTGTGGGCTGGGGGAGGTGAGCATCAGCCAGCAGGGTCTGAGCGGGGAGGGTGGGACTGTCAGACGGGGTGGCTGAGGGATGAGGGATGGGCGCCGGTCCCATCGCAACCACCGCTGGATCCATGTGTGGAGCTGAAGGAAAGTAACTCAGTTAATCTAGACAGCTCTATTTGAGGGTTACCCTAAGTCCTCAACCTGTTCACATATGCAAGCTACTTTCAGTGCAATTTGTGCACGTTTTTAAGTCGATTTGGAGACAAAACTATATTGGTTGGATTGATCAATTTCAGGGCTTCACAAAACTCGAATTTTATCAGTCTACACAGATTAAGGCTTTCAGAATATGTGTGATTAAACACCTAGCAAACCAGGGAAAAGGTTGAAAAATTACAGTACCAACATTGCCGTCATCAAGTAACCAATGTTTGCTGGAGGAACACGTATTGTAACCAAGCACAGGTCCTCTCCAGTTAAACATTTTAGATTGCATTTCCATGACATATAAAAAACAAATGACAGCCATTTCACAATTAACCCCAGGTGTATATGGCCACACAGGGCTCACCTAAACAATTCAACAGATCTTTCCCACACTTACAGCCATTTCAAATTTAACCCCCAGTCGACACTAACATTAATCCAACTTCACGACCCTGGGGCTAGATACTTACACTCAATGTCGATTTCTGATTCCTGAAGGAAGTTAAAACTGCCCTGTACAGAGGAGACAATCTCCTGGAAGGGCCGCTGTCTGTTGTAAGCTGCGTTGGCTGCACTGTAGGCATGGTATTCTTGGTCCATGGGGGCTGTGTGTTCAGGAGCTTCCGCTTCTAACACCTCTGCTTCAATCGGCTGTGTGTATGCCCCAGTGACTTGATCATTGGGAACAACGGGTGCCAGGATCTGAAACAAAACAGGCTAATTTACTCACAAATCCACTAGATGGGCTATATATGGGATTTTAGCTAGTTGTCAAACTTCTCTGTAAATGTCCAATAATAACCAACAGAGGCACATGGAGTCAGATATAAGCCTTACTTAATAAAAGAGAAGATATCACTCAACCAAATGTGTATATGCATCGACAAGGTATTCCACAGGAAGTTTAGAAAGCTTTCTTTTTGTTTTTTTTGCTGGACAACAAAGATATTCTCAGTTCAAAGTAAACGAAAGACACATGAAATCGCCACCATGTTATATTTAATCAGACAAGAGTTTTATTCAATCACATAAGAGATTTCTAAAACCTGAGGCTGCATCTGTTTCCACATAATGTACTGAAATCAGGAATTTGGTAATTCATGGTAATTAATATGCACACACAGCATCAGCAATGGAACTTTCCCCATAGTGCCATTGTGCACTTTATTTAATATGCATATACCAGATCAGCAATGGAAAGTTCCCTTATATTATTGTGCTCTACAAGTGTGCAAACCCTGATCTCAATACTTATAGTTCTTTTTAAGATACCACCTTTAACATTTCATTTGACACTTTTTGCACAAAAACCTTTGCACACAGAGTATCAGCCATGGAGAATCCCCAATGTGTCATAGTGCTTTACATGCATGTAAAACTTCAGCTCAATACATGCTGTACTTTTTGAGATACCACCACTAACATTTGTTTAACTGCGATTCTAATACACAATACAGTAAGTCAGGAATTCAGTAATTTACGGCATTTAATATGTACATGCCAAATCAAAGATGGAATATCGCCCTCATGCGACTGTGCTGTACATGTGTGTAAAGCCTGATCTCAATACTGGTAATACTTTTTAAGACATCCGTGTTAACATTTTGTTTAACATTGCTTCCCAGGTTATTGAAGGAAGACGTTCAGGGTACGACATAAGCTACGCATATATTTTATAGCGGCCAACTAAAAATGTCTGATCGTTTAGATCTGTTTTCACCCCTCTTCCTAAATAGCTCGGGTAAAATTATTTGTTGACTTTCCTTTTAATAATTGTGACAGAGATCAGACATCTTTCCGACAGATGAACAAGCTTCCCTATCCTGATTATATTTATACCATTCTCCTTTCAGCCGCTAATTTTAAAACCCAGAATGTAAGACCTATATAAAAGGACAGGGTTGTAATTATCATCTCCAACCAGGGCCCTCCAAATTCTCTTTTTTGCTATGTAAAACCACTCCAGACATACTCAGTGACAGAAGAGGAAATGCTTCAGAGTGCTAGCTAGCGCAGTGCTGGTGCAGAGTGAAATACTACTGGCAGTACATTACATTACCCTATAGCGTACCTTCTCAATAATTACTCGCTACTTGAGACACACCAAGAGTAAGCTAGTAGATCATACAAATATCCTGTGAAACGCTCATAGCAGGTGATATTGACATACCAGCTAGCTTAGCTGGAGTATACGCCTACCCTGGCATAAGAAGCCAGGCTTTCCTGAAAGCTTGTACAAGGCAACTCACGATGTCATTTTTCAGTAGACATGTTTGTTTTAAAAATAAAAGATAAATATTGATACCGGAACATCAACATAGTGAAAATATCTCTTTTGCCATTTCCCTACCCAAAACTCTCACCATGTTGTTTTTCCCGCCTGTGTTTTACAAACTATGCTATCCTATATTTAAAGTCGATGGTTGTGTGACATTATTTACAGCGGAACATTCAACATCGTACTGCATGAGGTATTATATCTGCAGGATTGTCTTCAATCTACTGATTGCCTGTTTCATTCCCACTCATGTTTGGGGCCCATATAAGAATAGACCATGGATGATTAGCTTTTGATCATAGAATTAACAATGCTGCCTTACAAATGTGGATAAAACACCCGCAGCACACGTGTCCAACTTGTAGGTAGACTTCCCTTTTATTACTGACCTTGTGTCTGCTTTGGTGGGAAAATGAGATAAATCTGACAGCTCTGTCTCAATGAGGGGAAGAGGAATGGGATACACCCTTTTTAGATTAATTTAAAAAGATAGTTTGTAGCATATTACCAAGGGTATTCCAAGAAAAGTTAGTAGTGCATGTACATTCATGTATATATCTCATTAAATTAACTGGGCTTTATACTTTCATTACATACCAGACGACCTTGAGAGGATATCGTTCACTGAGTATATTATACATTTTGCTGTGAAAGGCATCGTTAATTTGACAGAAAATATATAAACAATTGTTAGCCTGGAGAACAAAGTTCAAGTGCTTACATCCAACTGAAAACACGGTCTGGGAAGTGGGAGGCTCAGGAAAATCATTTCCATACCCAAGATCATACATATATGTTCTTTGTCCAAACAAATGTCTAAAGTAAAGAGAAGAATTGCCAAATTCTCATGTGTTTCTATCTACCAATCTCTCTATAGGCATGCTCAAAAGTTACGAATGATGCAGACTCTCAGTAAATACATTACCATGTACTTCAACATCCTTCCCTTGGAAACCTCATGCGGTAATATTTCTTTTTCTTACTGCATTTGACGTTTGCAAAGTATGTTAGTATTTTCCTTGCAATAAATCGAAAATACATACAATACATATACAATTCTAGTGCTGTTTAGGAGACTACATGTATGTACTTTTTGGCTGTCAGCCCCAACATTCAGCTGGGTTATAGGTTTTTCGGGCAACTGGCCTTGCGATGATTGACCTGGAACACCCTTATTGGTTGATGGCTGGTGTACGAATGTCTGTTTCCATGTATAGATGTAAGAATCATGCAGCTAACGCACACCACATGTTGTTGTGATAGAAATGGCCTTAACAGTGAAAAAAATGTACCAGGAGAAGGTGGTTATTCATAAGCCATTTCGCATACTCATCAAAGATTCCAAACGTTGATCATGTCTAATGCAGGATCTGTAGGCCTACGACTATATAGTACTGTTTGCTCACACAGTACCAGTAATTACAAACATGTATTTAGTCCATCTACATGGACTCGGCCTTGTTTTTTTTTTTTTTTTCAACATCTTAACATTCATCACAACACTGAGTCCATCCCTGCTTCTTACAACCGTTCATTGGAAAACATGAATCTTTAAAAAACCGGCAGTGTTTCTCGGCCACTACCTGTCTTGCCAACATGGCGAGGCCGCTGAGGCGTGACAGAGGTGTATGCAGCTGTCACTGACTGACTACCAGTAATCCTCTACTCCCCACAGAGAGTATACTACTTAAGTAAACAGCCCTCACATGGCATTATGGTATACAGTTTCTTTTATTTATTTATTTGATTGGTGTTTTACGCCGTACTCAAGAATATTTCACTTATGCGACGGCAGCAAGCATTATGGTGGGAGGAAACCTGGCAGAACCCAGGGAAAACCCACAACCATCCGAAGGTTGCTGGCAGACAGGAAACCAGCATGAGCTGGACTTGAACTCACACCGACCGCATTGGTGAGAGGCTTGCGGGTCATTACAAGTATACAGTTTCTGAAATGTGTCTGTAATTATTGAGAAGGTACGCTAAACTAGAAAGCAGGCCTGCTTGTATTTGCTCTAGTCAGCTAAAGGTGTGACAACTTACAGGCTGAGGGTCTTCAATCACAACAGGTTCTGTCACAACTGGACTCTCCACCTCTGTAGACGTCACCTCTGCTGCAGCTGTTATAACAATAGCTGATATAGAGGCTAGCTTTATAAACAGCTTATGGTAAAGCGTAAATATACAAAAATTATACCGATAGAAACTTTATGAGAAAATGAAGAGGAACATTACAACAAAGGAAACAGAAATTTAATATTCAGTTAAAGCTGGCAAGGGTTAGAGGAATTCATGGAAGAGAACAAGACACTGATCTATGCTGTACACTTGTAAGGTTTAAATGGGCACATGTACACAACAGTATTCTCACAAAATCAATGTCTGTGTACATGTATTATAAATTTGAACATAAACTTGCTCTGATGATTTAAAGTAAGCAGCACACGGTATATATTTGATTATAGAGTAAAAATATAGGATTTACTCATATCAGTTGATTTTGGGTTTTAGTATCTGCTTAAGGTTATGGATAGGCCAAAGAAATCAAGAAAGGAGAAATTAGAGATATTGTACAATTTTTCACCACTTCACACAATGCCCACATTTTTTTGCCTGCCTGCTGATTCATCTTGATTGACCAGACTGTTCTCTCTTAGTTTCCAGGTTTTATGGCAGAGGAAACCAGGGTTTTTCACCAGGTATCTAAATATCCCCCTCACTGAATGCCATAGCTCTTCCCACCTAGCCCCAATCAAGCAAGCTAAAACTGACTATGAAGTCCTGATCTCATAGTTGAGGGTTTCTTTAAACTTTAACAACCCAATACCAGAAGATCTGTATGACTACATTGTCATTAATACATACTGTCTTCCTGAGGCTCCGTTTCCCCATAACACGGTATGTTCTCAAAGTAGCCACAGTTGTTAATCAGGTCCATGAGTTCCCGCAACTCTTTGTACGTGGTGCCCACCACTTCTTTGTCCTTGCCGTCCAGCAGGTTGGAAACGTGTTCTGCCGCCTGAGTTAACTGCTCTTGATAATCTTTCTCCCCTTCTCGAGATGGACTGATTAGTTTGTACAGCTCGTCCATTTGATTTAAGTTCTCATCTGTCAACACCTGCCAATAGTACAATCCAATTCTTTTAGCTTTTGCTCACTCCATGACATGGGTGAAATATTGCCAAATTGGCATTAAGCCATGTAACTTTTCATTGATTCAATTTGTTTATTAAGGGTGGACTCTATCCTAGCGGGAAACCTCTTCGGATTATTATTGTTGGTCAGCTTGCAACTGCAATATCCTTGAAACGGGCAAAAGTACAGGAACGAAATTTTGGAGGATCTAACATATGAAGCAACTTTTAACGTTTTGTACTGCTTAAGCCGTCAAGTGACCATTTCGAATCAAAAATAGGTCAGCTCTAAAAACAGGAAAACATATTTCTGTACAAACACCAACAAAAATTTTACAAAACCCTCCCATTTAGCTTTGTGTTAGACTGTATGAAACCCATTCATTGTAGTTTTGCTGGCTGCAGGGCATGAGGTTCAAATAACTGTATATGTACTCTTTGTGTGCCTGAATTTGTGGTGCTGTGACAATAAATACTAGACTTATAGGATTTTAGAACTATTGAAATGGCCAAATTACACAATTAGCACATTCACAAGTGCAAGTTACATACATGCAGTAAATCTACATGAACACTGATGGCTACAATGGACGCTTTTAGATGAGCTGTACAGAGCATCGAGGTCCCTCAAGTGTGTTCATTCCACTACAAACACTTCAGTGTAAATTTTGCCTATATTCTTCTTCACCCCTCTGTGAGAACTCTGTTTGCTAATTAACATTTTAACAGTATTCAGCTCCAATCTGGTCAATTACTACCACCTTCCATTACATGATTTTTCTTTTCCATTATCATGAAATTATGTACATTGGGCTACCAGAAAAAAAAGACTTGTAGCGTGGAACCATGGCAACAGTTTTAATTTATATTTGTTACACTGTCTGTGCTGCCTTCAGTATCATTTTATACACAAGACAGTTGAATTTAACTTAGAACTCGGAGGCTTGTAGCGTGGAACCATGGCAACAGTTTTAATTTATATTTGTTACACTGTCTGTGCTGCCTTCAGTATCATTTTATACACAAGACAGTTGAATTTAACTTAGAACTCGGAGGCTTGTAGCGTGGAACCATGGCAACAGTTTTAATTTATATTTGTTACACTGTCTGTGCTGCCTTCAGTATCATTTTATACACAAGACAGTTGAATTTAACTTAGAACTCGGAGGCTTGTAGCGTGGAACCATGGCAACAGTTTTAATTTATATTTGTTACACTGTCTGTGCTGCCTTCAGTATCATTTTATACACAAGACAGTTGAATTTAACTTAGAACTCAGAAACTTAATTCTGCTATTACATAGAAGACAAACACTCAGTAAACATAGGATTTAGCTATATACTTCTGTGTGTATTAAGAATATAACTGAATTGAAATTACCCTAAATGATCAAAAATTCTGTCATTGCTATCTTACCCATATTTCCTGATTCTGAGAGTTCAAGTGATTTTAGAAAGGTGTTTTGAGGTTTGCTTGGAATATAGGAGGATATTCTAGTGGAAAAGTTTCAGTACCAAAAACAGTATTTTATGACATTTATTTGCCTCTTAAAATTCACTTTTGTGGTTGAAATTTTAGGTCATTAAGGTCTTTAACACCAGCATCTCAATAATTCACTCAGCCAACCAAGTCATATGTGATTAAGATGCTGTAAGCTTACCACAGCCCCATGTTTGCCTGTTTTGAAGTCACTGCGGACCGTCTCAGATCCTAAACTGTCCAGCATCCCTTGTAGCTGTAGCAGCTCTCGAAACCTCTTCACCTCCACTAGTTGTCTCTCTGCCTTCTCTCGCTTGGCTTGCTTCTTCAAGATTTTCTCAGACTGAAACAGAGAACAGAACATGAAATCAATTTAAGTTTTCAGAAGAAATAACCAAAATTACCTTTGAAACTGAAAACTGAACTTAATATATGCACATTAAATGTAATGCTTTGCCTTTTATCACACTTTACTTAATACATTTTTATATTCATACTGATATATCAACGGTTCAATTTACATTACAAATCAAGTAAAATGAACAAAGATGCTCATCACTTCACGTCACATTATTTTCATTTACACAGATCGTGATATTCTTTCGTTTCAAAATTTGATTGAAGTTAAAACTCCCAGTCTTTTGATAACTACCTATCCAAAAGTATGAACCCACATGCCTGGCATGTGTCTCAGTCAGTTCTCCTTACACATATCACCTAATGGTATCTACTTACATCCACACATATGGTGACATACTGCTTCTGTAGATCCTTGGCAAACTCCAAATTCTGTATCACCTCGGTATAGTGGGCAATTGCTTCCTAAATACCAAAACACAGCACACATTATCCCACTACAACTCCTAAACTAGTTGCTCAGCACAAAGATAAATGTAGCTTATGACAAAAACAGCAATTAACAGAACGCATATTACCACAGGCTCAACGAGTATAAAATTACACTGCAGCCAAAAGAATATAAGAATTGCTTTAATTTGAAATTTAACAAATATCCAATCAACTGCAGAATGCTGGATGATCTTCCCACCTACGGTCAGGGAGGAAGCCAGCATGAGCTGGACTTGAACTCACAGCAACTGCATTGGTGAGAGGCTCCTGGGTCACTGAGGCCCCTGAGTGGAGCAAAGATATTTTACAAACTATTCACTAACCAAAAACATTGAATCACAACGCTTACACACTCCTCTTGCAGCATACTTGCTGGTATTCAAAACTAAAGGTAGTTTTGGTAACCCTCTACCATCTGATTAGTTACAAATGGCAGAAACCTACACACAAGATAAAATTACATTTAGATGACTGTTTAAGACACAGTGACAACATGCTAGTGTTATTTTATCGATCTCACCTCTTGATCTTTCTCCAACTGATTCCCCTTGTTGGCTTTTTCCTTGTAGCTGTCAAGCTTGGACTAAAACAAAGATACCAGATAAGATCAAATGGGGAAAATGAATACTTAAGATTTTAATTTGAAAATAAAAATTATATGAAAAAAGATTTTCTCCAATTGTTTTTCAGACTGCCTATGAATAGCAAGATCTCAGTTATATTCATTTACATATTCCAAGTTGCAACAAGGGCAAATGAAAAAACTCTTTTAGTTTAGGAACCACCTTTGACAATGTAAACAACTCATCGGTTAACAAGAAGTGAGTGGGATACACTCAACCCCATTACTAGATTTCATCACTCTCTAGGCACAAAACCCAGGACTTGCGAAATGAAACTTTGAGTTGGTTGCTTTAAAGATCAGGAATCTGTGTAACTCAGTCCAAGTGTAAATTAGAAGTACTTTATCCAATATATATATCTGTATATATTTAACTGCAATTTGGAAATGCAAGTGTGAAACCTTAAGATTCAATTTTATGTTTGGGTACTGTTATGAAGTTCTGGAGACATTACACAAACAAGGTTAATAACTTCATGGCTGTTGGCTATAATGTCAAAATATGCACACAGATGGGAAATCCCCACCAAAAAAGGCAGAAATGTAGCAATCTTCAGTTTTGGTTATTCCATGCAGCTTTAGATAATACATGTAGTATATTTATGAATAAGATGTATAAAATACTTGGAGGTTCAGATTTATATCTTAATTTGATTGGTGCTTTATGCCGTACTTAACGTTTTGCATGTACAACGATAATAAGCATTATGGTGGGAGGAACTTGTGCAGAGGCTGGGGAAAACCCAAGACCATATGCCAGTTCATGACACAGGCAAGTGAACCCTCCTTGGCCATGTGATGTATTTATTATTTGACAATTTCAAACTATCAGCTTGAAACATTGGCGCTTCACTATGACAGAAGAAAAGGTTGAGTGGTACTGATGACTTTGTGATGGTTTGGGTGATATCTCGGGTGCATGCTGTCCCAGCTTTTCTTACAGAAATGCGGAAACAAGCTGGGAACATGGCCAACTGATCTCAGAGCTAAGGACTAGCCTACTACCTACGAATACAGCTCATATCGTCTAACTAAGTCATCGTTTTATCAACATAACATAAATGGTCTCCTCTTGATATATGATTGTCATGAAGAGAGCCATCTAGTTTTGATTCTGCAACTTCCTGTAAGTTGAGAAGATTATTTTTGGTGATTATGACAGTATTTCATGACACAGTAGTCTTAAGTTTGATGGTCATTACATCCCAGTTAGTTTGAATTTGTCTAAAATTAATGTCATTCACTATCAAGTTAACTTCTGTAAGGTTGTCGCTGTTTTACTTCATGAGATGTGATGAATATTTTTCAAATTCGCCAATTTTAGGAGATATTGCTGACTGTTACTTTAACAAGCTAAAGTGGATGGTTTAATGTTATCCAATAATCCACTCGTTCAACATTAGGATCCCAAGACATGCTTAAATTAATAACATTCTGACGGAAATTATTGAGAAACAGCGAAACAATATCTGGACTCTTTATGACATTTGAACCACCAACTTACATTGTGGATGTTAACAAATCCTGTTTGCGTGTGGATCTTCATTCTAGCATCAAGAAAAGTCAAGGGACGTCATCTTTTCACTACTGAACTTCGATTTTCTTTTTCGTTAATATAAGTTCTATTCTATTAGAGTGTAAGCCGGAGGTCAAAACTTTTTTTTTTGCATTCAATATTTCCTTGAGTATCCAAGTCAACCCTCAGAGAGTTCAGACTTTCTTCAAATGATACATTGGTAAATGGTGAATTAAGTGTTATCATAGGCTTCCAGTAGAATGTTGGTAGGAAAGTAAATTTTCAACATCCATGATGAACTGAGTAGTGTCCGGTATATAGGCCTACATGGATTATAGTTTCACAGTAGGTAGTAGGAAGTTATGATAAAAGCGTGAACACAAGTTTATATAATTTTTTGTAAGAAACTTGCAGATCATGCAATAAGATAAGTTGGCATATACGTGAAGTGTCAAGTCATTTGCAGAGCCCTATTTCAAAGATTTCCTGCAAACCGCATGTACCCCGTCTACGTCAAAAAAAAAAAAAAACCAAAGGGAAAAAAAAAAACAAACAAAAGAAAAAAAATCGAATTTGACTAACTTCAAGCAATCATTGATAATATGGAAGCAGTAATCCATACACATGTAGCTCTGTAGGAACATTAGAAAACCTGCAACAAACTTTAGCCCAAAGCTAAGCTAGACATTCCTACTGTAACGCCCAGCTTCGTTCATATAGTCTTCCACATGGACTATTTCATTAAAAAATACGGCTCAAACCCTACCTTATTTTTGCTATCCACTGATTCCCTAAAACACCCGAAAATGTTATCCTACCCAACAATCTCTTTAATAATTGCATGCCCTGTAAACAGAATGTTGGGTAGGATAAAATTTTCATGGCCCATTATCCTGCCTGAAGAAGAAAAAAAAATCCAAACATGGCAGACAATGACTTGAGTGGAAAGATGGCTTACCAATGCTGGCTTTGACATATTACATTTCGGGCAATTTAGAGAATCGGTGGATAGCAAAATAAGGTAGGTTTTGAGGCGTTTTTTTTTTTTTTGAGTGAAATTGTCTGCATGGAAGTTTCAATAGGGACGTCCAGCTTACCTTTCGGCTAACAAACTTTAGACGATTCAACCTAGGTATTGGGGATTTGATTTTAAACGATTTAGCAGTTAGACGATTTGCCTCGTTACCACTACCTACAAATAAGAGAATATTTGTCGGCATGAAGAATTTCGTTCTACGTTTATTCTTATTTAACGCGCGAGTAGTTTATCAAAAAAACTGACAAACTTGCCAAAAACCCGTTATTTTGATTTTAACTGTTAAACTGCATCCTGTTGTCGAAAGCAAAAATACAATTACATACAACAACAACGAGACGTGAGTCGCCATATTGGCTGAGCTGTGTCATCGTTTTTGTAGGTCTTCTTGTAGTGTCATTTAACGTAAACCATTCAAAAAAAAATAAGCACAAGAATGTTATTTTCTAAATAAACACACTAAACTGTTGTTCGTATAACTAACTATGACACCAGTGGTGTCAGAGAGCAGTTTTCAAAACGTCAGAAACCCACTCATCCACACCAGAGAAAAAGAACTGACTGATTTTTCACTCTGAAGTGCCGACTTCTTATCCGGGTTTAACTTGTTTCTTTCGCTTGGCTGAAAGTCGCAAAGCTTACCTTTCTTTTCTCTAGATTGCGAACTTTCTTATCCAGCAGACTGATAGCCTGTTTTATGGGCTCCATGGCCTCCGAAGAGGACTTAGTTTCGGGCTTCGTAGAGGCAGCAGGCATTTTCAACAGCAACAACCAGCATAAAGAATTTTCACGTGGTTTGATTTCTAATGTCGGCCTAGAACCTTGTTCCTATGCGAATAGGCTTTCGATGTGTCGTGTTGAAATCTGCAGCTGCAACAGTATGCTACTTTATCGGATTAATGATTGGGTGTGGAAGTGACTAAAGTGTTCGTTTCAAAAATACGTTAGTGGGTAGAACCAGATTCTTTCGGACAGAATAGTCTCGGATGAAAGTTTCCAAAATCATGCACTTGGCTGTTCTCTCCTGAGTACTTGTGATTATGGTAAATACGTCATTGGTAAGGGGAACTACTCTTGCTGCCAGGTTGACCTGACAGTACCGCAGCCATTGCGTCGTTTGAACGTGAAACTTAGCGCTGTTACTGATAACAAAATGGCTCTTTTTCGTGCACTTGGGCAGTCACTGAAGCCACTGGAGGCGAGACTAATCACACCTACATCCGCATACCACAAAAACGTTATTGATCATTATGAAAATCCCAGAAATGTGGGGTCGATGGACAAGAAAGACAAGGCCGTTGGGACAGGGCTGGTGGGCGCTCCAGCATGTGGCGATGTTATGAAACTGCAGATCAAGGTCGATGATGATGGTAAAATCGTAGATGCGAAGTTTAAAACATTTGGATGCGGTTCTGCTATTGCTTCCAGTTCCTTGGCCACAGAGTGGATCAAAGGAAAGTCTGTGAATGAAGCTCTAGAGATCAAGAACACCGATATTGCAAAGGAGTTGAGCCTCCCCCCTGTAAAATTGCATTGTTCGATGCTTGCTGAGGATGCAATTAAAGCCGCACTAAGTGATTACAGAATCAAGAATCAGAAAGAGGAAGAGAGCAACGCAGATAAAGATGCCGTGGCTAACTAAGCATGACCTAACCTGCTGACTACCAAGTTCACGTCACGAGATTTGCTATATCAACCTATCACCTAGACTCAAAATTAGAGGGACATTCAAACGGAACAGAGCAAAACCATGAATATTCAGAAGTAAACTGTGAAGCTTGACCTGGCTATTGCTGTGCTCAGTACCAGAGTTGAGTATGAACCATAAAAGTAACAATGATTGAGTATGTTTACATTTTTAAACGACTTGATATGGATTGATGTCATGAAAATGTTGAACTGCTTACACTCGCTGTAAAATTGTGACAATTACATGTATATACAGCTAGTGCTATCCACTAATTAATGTATATAGAAGTAAACCTAGCCGAATTTTCAGTGGTGATATACAGCAGTAAAGGTAATGTAGAACTGAAGAAAACAGGTCAACTAAATAGATATAGCCGCACTGTGTCAATGTCTCTTCAGACGCCAATACTGAGTTATCAGTATGTTTTCATATATTTTCCTGTTTCCACAGAGATACATTGGACTTCAGAGGTTCTGTTGCTGGTGAAATCTCTGCAGATTTCAAATCTTTTGCTGTGTGGTTTGAATCTGTAACTATTGTTCTTAAATAGATTTTGACCTACTTACTTTTCAGGATGTGATGTAAAGTAAGCTTTTTTAACAAGCTAAAAATTAGATGCTCTAGCATAGCCAATAAACATATGAAGTCATATAGATAGACCACAGGGGTTAAATTTTCGATATTTCGGAGTGTTCTGTTTTAAAGGTTGACAGGGAAAAGACTCATGTAGTGCGCACCTTTAAATACAAAGTTCAAGGTTCATAATTTCCTTGAACGCTCTCTAGTGTCCGTGTAAGAGGAGCGATAAAGTTGATGGTGGTACCTTTCTTTAGCTGGTTAGTGTGAAAACCAGTCTCTTCAATGAAATAGCGTCAACTCGTATCCTCAACCTCATGACCAAATTAGCAGCCACCCACTTTAGAACTAATTCATTTTTCGCTCGGTAAAGGTGGTGTAATCTGAAAAACTGTATAGGCTGTTGCAAGACCTGATAAATTATTAGAGCTTGGTAGTAAACTTATTGTTACATTTTATGTATATCCTTGGTTTCCGTCAATGCTTTCTTGTGGTTCTTGATTTGATTGCCTAAAGCCATATGTATATATGCTGACTACGATACTGTGCAAACTGTAGCTGTAGTAGTGGCTCTATGTACAGATAATTCAATAACAGAAACGGGTATAGTCACAGTGTTACAACAGATTGTCTTGAATTCTTGATACATGTATATTAAAGTCTCTTGAATGCACCAGTCAGTGTACTGTATTATTCTGTAAGATCTTATTGCCTGAGGCTGAATACTGTTGTTCCTGTGCCAAGTCATGCAAGAAATCGTTTTATTGAACAGTCTATTGTAAAAGAAGAGTGATCATATCTTTTAATGTTTGTGGCCTGGGATTTAAAGAAGCTATACTGGAGAAGAAAAATTAAATAAATATAAATTTGCAGTTCAAAAGTAAAGAAAAGACTAACGTGAAGTGTATGTGAGATGAAAGATCATTATAACACTGTCCATAAAAATAGTTTTATTTTTGAGAATTCTTTTCCACGTAGTTAAATGCATATGAAACAAAGTATTTAACAGGACAGAGGTTAATGGTCTTTCATCTGATATACCCAGTACTTCATTTTAGTGTTTTCTTTACATATAGGGATAAAAATTTAATTTTCTATATTTTTCCTCCAAGAGAAGTCTTTCGCACTTTCAGAAAATGCCACCCTTGGGACCATATGATATTCTATTTTATAATTTGTTTTTTTTTTCTTGTATTTCCTATTCAACCTTCCATGCCTGAATTAAGAAAGGAATTGCATGCATAAAAATTGATGAGTATTGCCATATTTGGATGTGGAAGGCTGCTTTGCAAAGTTTGTGCAAGACGGATGCTAACTTCACATTCCTGGCATTCTCTGTGAAAGGTATTGTAACATGACATCTCAGAAAGAGTGAACATACAGTATGTAATCAACCTGTGAGACACTCATAGCTGACTCACTCATGTACAACAATACAGGCTACAGCTGGTTTGTGTGTTCTGGAGTGACAGTTCAAAAATTGGTCTGCCATAAGGTTGGATATGTATGAGTCCTGTTGGCATTGTATTGTCTTTGTGCATGTCTCAGAAAAGTGCTGAGATATGTGGTTTTCTAACTTTTTCTTAATATACTTAGATCTAAGGCCACAGTATTTGAAGTTCCATTAATAATACAAGCTACATTGTATAGGGAAGCCATGAAACAGAAATTCTCAGGTAAAGTCTACTTAATTTGACTTGGTATCATTTTGGTTATATCGTGATGACATCTTGCAGTCATCACGTATTCTAGTCCTGTATTATGCACATTCTCTCAACGTTATGAGGAAATGCATGGGGTAGTATTGGCCATGTTCAAATCTTAAACGTCCACTTCGGGACCGGTAGATCCAGGATCAATCCTTGGTCGAGTCACACCTAAGACTTTAAAAGAGGAAGTTGTAACTTCCTCGCTTGGCGTTTAGCATGAAGGGGATAGTGCAACGACTGGTTGACCCGTATCAGTATAATGGCTCGGGCGAGACGGCTTACTTGCCTTCGATAAGTCGTCTCAGTGATGCAGCACTAAATAAAAGAGCAGTGGAAATCCGTCCTGCAACAAGGAGGCACATTACACGTGCATGCACCCTAATGATTCCTTCGTCGTCATATGACTGAAAAATTGTTGAGTACGACGTTAAACCCCAAGCACTCACTCACTCAAATCTTAAACGTGATACTCTAGAATGGGCCCAATACTCATCTCCTCAGTGTCACTACACTCTGACTGTTTTGGGTGTCCTCACTCAGGCTGGTGTCTCGGGTATGATGCAGCACCCCTACGATGTTAGCAGTAGGACCAGCCTGGTGCCATGAGATAGTTAGAATTTGACTTGTACATGGGTGAACGGTTTATGAGGTGCCAGTGATTATATCTGATTGTGACTGGCACAGCTAAATGTGGCATGTGCCAGTGATTATACCTGGTTGTGACTGGCACAGCTAAATGTGGCATGTGCCACTGATTACACCTGGTTGTGACAGGCACAGCTAAATGTGCCAGTGATTATACCTGGCTGTGACTGGCACAGCAAAATGTGCCAGTGATTATACCTGATTATACCTGGTTGTGACTGGCACAGCGAAATGTGCCAGCGATTATACCTGGTTGTGACGGGCTCAGCCACATGTGGCATGTGCCATTGATTGTATCCGTGACTGGCACAACTAAATGTGGCAGTGATTATACCTGGTTGTGACAGGCACAGCTAAATGTGGCATGTGCCCGTGATTATATCTGGTTGTGACTGCCACAGCTAAATGTGGCGTGTGCCAGTGATTATATCTGGTTGTGACTGCCACAGCTAAATGTAGCATGTGCCCTTGATTATATCTGATTCTGACTCGCACAGCTAAATGTGCCAGTGATTATACCTGGTTGTGACTGGCACAGCTAAATGTGCCAGTGATTATACCTGGTTGTGACAGGCACAGCTAAATGTGGCATGTGCGTATGACCATACCTGGTTGACTGGCACAGCTAAAGGTGGGTGTTCCAATGATTATACCTGGTTGTGACTGTCACAGGTAATGGGAGTGCCAGTAATCAATATAAGACCAAGTTCAATGCAGGATAAGCTAAATAGTGGTTTTGAATGCACAGGACACATCCATGTAGATAAAGGGGATAAATATCGTGTGAGTATGTTAAAGTATTGTAACTCTCAGCAGAAACACGCAATTCAGTAAATTTCATGTATTCTGTGTTACAATCTTTGACACATAAGGTTGAAACTCTACAATTTGTTTATTTGATTGGTGTTTTATGCCGAACTCTAAAATATTTCACTTATATCAGAGCGGCCAGCATTATGGTGGGAGAAAACCTCGCTCCGGGAAACCCAAGGCTATGCAGAGGTTCCTGCCAGATCTTACCACGTACATGAGACATTACCAGGATAAATCCTGGACAGTGGCGAAGTGTGCAATATTGTAACATAATCAAATACCACCATTTACTTTTCCTTGTTCCCTTTAAGGTCGGTTCTGCACGTGCACAGTGATACACATTAGATGAATTACTGACAGTCGATTACACCTGACTCAGGTTAACATCTCATAACAAGATGATACATGTATGTCCCAGGAATTACACCTGGGGCATATTTTACATAGTGCTGCAGCATTTTTGGCAACCTGTATTGAAGAGATACATCACCACAGTAAATTTTATTTAGTTCATTATTTCATTTGAATAATGGCAGGGAGCATTATGGTGGGACAAAATCAAGCAGAGCCCGCGAGAAACCCAATGACCATGCATCTGCAGGTTGCTGACAGACCATGGTAGTAAATATGCTCGACGTGGTACTATTACAGTTTTGTACAATAACCATTACAGTAGTGGCTTCAGCTAGGCCATCTATAAGGTGATACTTGTTCGTACTACAGCTTACTCCTGGATGGCTAGCAAAGTTAAATGTAGAAGTGGCTCTATGTACAGCCACTTTTAAGTGCCACAGATCAATTTCACTAAGGATGTGACCAAAACAGAGCACCAGCCAGATTTACTGATCCCAACAATGTGAAGTACAATGCGAATAATGGCTCAAAACCGAAGCACTGTTCTTACAACTGACACTTGCAAACACAAACATCCTTTCTTGTACCTTGTATTTTATTGTATCTTTTAAAACAAATTCAACAAATACAAATATATTGGTCTGCGACAGACGCCAACCAATACCTCAATTTAAGACCCCAAAGGATGTGACACAACCACAAATGAAACATGACCCTTCCTCAGATAAAATTATCATTTTATGTGCGATTAATTGAGAAGAGAGACCAGTGAAGCAGGCTAAGTATGTGCGTATACACAACAAGAGCTAGTCTTTAATTAAACCAGGAAGCAAGTATGGACAAGTAACGCTGCGAAAGCTTTTTTTTTTCACCTAGTCCGCTCTTTGTTCATTTAGAGATTACATACATTATTATGGCTTAGAGAAATAAAGCCATAAATATGTAGTATTTTGAAAGCTGGTGTTTGTTACTATTGCTTCATATCATTTCAGATTATTTTGTGGCACATTTTAACCTGATGCTTTTTTAAAAAAAGGCTATGTAGTGATGAAATCATCCCTTTCAGCTTGTCCTGGAAACAAAATGCTTCTTTAAAACAACAAACAATTAAAAGATACTGATTTGACCTAAAATTTCGTCCATGACTGAGTCACACATTTTGCCCTATTCTGAGGGCTCTAATGATCTTAAAATCTGTTTTAAGGTTTGTATGAAAGGTAGGATGATACCCTATGGCAAAATCTAACTTTCAGCACTAAAAGTAGTATGTCATTACCTTTATTTGCTTCTACAGTTGATTTTTAGATCAAATACAGTATGCCTCTACAGTTGATTTTTAGATCAAATACAGTACTTTCTTGACCACACAAGCAGACTAAGGGTTAAGACGGCCTTTCCATGTATATGTATCACTTTTCCCTACAGAAAAAAGTAGCTTTTTAACAAAATCCTATAAATCATGTGTGCTTTCGCACTTTTACAAACTAAGATGGTTTCAAGAGACACAGATATTTGTGTCCTTCATAGATGTTGCTTGAACAACAAGTAAAACCTGGATGATACATGTACGAATTGGCTCAATAGTTGGCTAAAACAAAACTTAGCTTGAAAAAATCAGGGCATGGAGACATACAGTGTCTAACCTGAACTGTAGATGAATGCACAATATGATGTAGCAACTGAAATTGGTGTTTCTAAAACCATATTTGATAAAACTAATCATCTGAACATCTGTCATAAAATGGTCCATAATTCCATGCATTATTATAACACTTTTACACCAGTAAAATTACTGAAATTTTTGAACCATGATGAAAGTACTGTAACAAGTACATGTATTTCTAAAAATAAAAAAAACATCTGAATTACTCTTTCAGGACTTGATCTGTCATAAAATGGTCCACAATTCCATACATCATTATAACTCTTTTACACCAGTTTAGAAAATTACTGAAATTGTTGAACCATGATGAAAGTACTGCAACAAGTACATGTATTTTTAAAAATAATAAAAGACATACCTTAAAACCTGTTTTTGTCATGTTAAAACAGTAAGAACTTTTACATTGGTAAGAAAAAAATCGCTTTGAATTTGAAATTTCATTTTTGAAATGTTGCAATCGATCACATGTAGATAAAATCAGCATTCAAAAATGACATGGTTAATTTGGAAAGCAAACATGATTTCATCTGCTGATTAAAGCAGTCATGGAAACTCAACCACACCCTCTTCTGCACATGAACACACACAATGAACACTATTATCAAACACCTGTTTTCATAAAAACAACACATGATAGCCATAAACATTGGTGACATCTTTTTTCTCATGATTCGAAGTCAGAATGAAGACACCTGACGTCACACTGCGAGACTGACCCATCTCAAGTTGTCCTCTCAGTATGCTGAAATGTGTCAATTGCTGGTTTGGTAAATTCACAAAGGGTTTTCACTGCGAAGACATCACTTGTCATAAATATGTTGTGTGCAGAAAGAATTCGCCCTAGGTGGAAATTCCATACTTAGAGCTGTATTCTTACTTGGAAAGAGGTCAGATTAGTGTAGAAAGTTTTTACTTGCAAAACAGTTAATTTTAATGCACCAGTATGTGTTTTTTTTTTACGGCTTTAGAAATTGTGATATTGTGATGTTCCTTTCTAACAGCAAAAGTAAATTCAGAAGCATTATTTCTACAGTTCCAGAAGTTCCATTATAGTCATGCCTTCGTGGCATCAGTAATCTTGATGCTAACCTGATAGCATTAATGGAATGTGTAGAATAACCTACATGCACACTGTCTGGGCCTGTTGCAAACATGATAACATAACACCTAGAAACTTTAACAGAAGTTTAAAACAAAACAACATCCTGAAAACTTCAGAACTAATAATGTTAACAAGAAAGTACTATTGTGAGCTAAAGATAAGAAGAGAATGAGTTAAGGATGATCCTAGGGACAAAAATACTTCACTTTATGAGGTTAACATCTCAGAGGTCATAAATAGCACTTCATTTAAATAAGTATTTCTGAATATAAGAAACCAGGATTTACTATAAACTCAACAGTTCACGTATACATGGCCCACAACTCATCTACCTGGTTTTAACAGCATATATGTGCATGTGATAATACATATAAACACAAGCAACTCAGTTCGCATCACCCATCTGCTAAAATTGTTAAAATTGCACTGTGCCAGGTCCTGAAACAGTTATTCTTGGAAGAGATACAAGGAGTTCATATCTGGTCTTGAACTGAAGGCAAAGTGATAGCTATAGAGTTTCCTCCAAACTTTAACCGAAGTCTCTTCACACATGGTGTTGTGTCACTGTCAATACTATTGTTATTGTTGTTGTTGCACTGGACAGATGAATACAAATTCTGAGGTTCAATGTGTATCATGTTGTCATCATTATCTTCCAGTTTGATGATCCCACTTTTACTATGTCGAATGTCTTTCTTTGATTTTTTCTTTTTCTTATGAGGTGACCTTGAATGACTGCTTTCCCAACCCTGGCTGTCTGTGTCATCCATACTGAGGAAAAGGTCGTTCTTCTTTGGCTCATCTTTCATCATGTCGTTCACTACACTGTTCATTTCTTCATTCTCCACTTCTCTTGTCATTCGAATAGTTATCTTTGGGACTTTGAGATTGGAATCATGGTGTAATGTGCTGGCATAAATGACATCTTTGAACTTGCGTTTGTTGTTGGGTTTAATCTTTGGTGGAGTCAGACAATCACAGTTTGTTTCAGCAGGAGTGTCCTGTTTATGGACTGATTGAGGATGGCTCGGGGATTGTGAAGACTGGGGACAGCTTAAATCTAAAACATAAGACTGATGAGATGTCTCCATAGCCCCGGTTTCTACCAGTCTGTCCTCCGGCTTTGCTATGCTATCACAGTGTTCTGATAAAACTTCCGTTTCGCCCTGCAACTTTGCCAAAGAGGGAGCAATTGAGGTCGCTGTCTCACTTTTACACACTAAATTTTGAGTCATGCACATAGCAGGATTAGCTGGAGTGCTGCCACTTTGAGCCTTTGTTTCCTGATTGGCATGAACACTAGAGGTCAATATTCCCAGTAGAGAGCTGTCCATGCCATTCTGTTTACTACGCGTCCTGGGACTAACCCTGGCTGGAGGGTCAGCCAGTTTTCCCGCAGAACCCACACAAGGCTTACTGCCAGCAGCGCCTTTTTCACTCGTAGTTGGGCTCTCTATATGCAGGGAATCTGACAGTGTCTCTTTTACATTCTGAGACACAACAGGTGCCTGATCACTGTCTACTGATCCTTCCTGTTCACATCTAACCTTAGAATGTGTTGGAGGGTCCTGGGACATAGTTTTCTTAGAGACCCGTGATGTTGTAGATTTCATACTTCTTCTACGACTGAAGCTTAAGGCCTGTTTGGCACATTTCCCATAACTAATAGCAGATCGTGTACTCTTAGCCGGCGAGCGATCTGTCAGAGATATTTCGTCATTTTCTTTTACTTTCACAGTGTGATGTCGATGTATTGAGGGTGGCAACTTTCTACCAAGGACAACTTTTGGCTCTGGCAGTTTAAGGCCTTGTGACAGTAAAATTTCAGCATCGTAACGGGTTATGCCACGCCTCTTCAACTCTGCTGCTTTTAACAAATGTGCCTGTTTTTGTAAGTTGTTGTCTCTAGAATCCCAATTTTCTGCAAAAAAAAATAAAATAAAATAGGTTCAGTACATTTTCAAACAATATTCAGCCAACACTGCACAATGACGAAAGCATCAGTTAATCTAAAAATTTGTCAGACTCAAACGTAAATCACTTCACTTTAACAGTGAACTTTTTCATAAACTGTCGAATAGAAATGTGCCGCTTTCACGAAATATCCGAGGTCAGATTTCTCATAAAGTGCCATAAGTTGAGAAAAAAATTTTTCACAAAGTTTTGTAAAAGTGGGCCCTTTCCTAGAAACGTTAAAAGAAAAATATATTTCTTGTCATATTGCCAAAAAGATGAAGCATATGAGGTATACAAGTAAATTTTACTGATTCCCACACCCTCACAACTACCTTGCCTTTCTTCCTAATAGCCAACCCATACTATATGTATATATTTATACATACCATATGCAGGATGTAAAGAGGTTGAGAACGATAAAGCTCCATTTTTATTGTTTGCTGCCTTTGCCTTTAATCGACTTAGTCTGTCATCTGTGTCTCTCAGTTTGTACCCGTCTAGCTCTGGACTCCCAGGGGGATTCTTCGGCCGGAAAGCTCCCAACTTCCGTCTACAAAAAAAACCACAAACACTAAAAGACTTGAGACACTTCCTATGCACTGAGAATGCTAGTTGTAAATCTACCACAACATTATAGACTTCATCTACAAGCGAAAGCATGCTGTAAAATCTTCCACAATCTTATTCCACAAAACCCCACAACAATTTCAAAGATGAAAATCTTCCACAATTATCACCCTAATCAATGCCTGACAGGCAATGAGGAGCTACCCAAAGTTCTGTCTTCGTGAAAATGAAAAAGATATATACCTTTCACATGTTTCACATTCACAAAGGGAGTTGTTATCACCAAAAAAGTCTTCTCCATAGTAACAGGTGATCTCTTCTGATGGGGCAATATCCCTTAAAACTTTCACACAAGCAGTATCTCTTCCAGTTGACACAAACTAAATAATAAAAAAAAAACAATGATCAGTCAATAAATACACACAAAACAAGCAGTCAAACATAAATACATGAACAGCTTTAAGTCACATAGGTACAGCATTACAAAGTACAATGTTGAACTTTCCTGAAATCCTATCTCTGATACCCCCTGTGCCCTCTTAAATGTTATCCAAAACACAACTTAAAAGCTTCAACAACACTACAGTAAATGAAATTTGTGCCTACCTTGCAATTTGGCCGGCAATCATGGTTGATAAAGGCAGCTGGACCAAGCCACAGCTGGGCGCAGTTTTTTCTACATGAGTACATAACACTGAAGTCATTGACGCCTGGTCTAAGCAAGTCATCTTCCTCGTCCTCTGTCAGCTCAGCAATACAGCCCACCAGCATTGAGATCTTTTCTCCACTTTTCCTGTAATAGATAAATGACATAAATAAATTATTGTCCTATTGTTTATTATCAGAGAAACATTTCTGTAGTATGAGGAGTGAAAGTTAGTCAACAAGATGTATATGGGATCAGTGAAATCAGATATACCAGACCGATATACCCAAAATGATTAGCACTGTTCCCATATAACTCAATATTAACTAACCATCAGCTGGTTGGGATAAAAGGTCCCACAAAAAGGCTGTGAGTCATCAAGTGCACCAAACCAAAAGTTACATCAACATGTGTGGGTTAGATTCACACATATTCAGCTCCAACAAATCCAGAACAAGGTGCTCCCAAAGTTTCAACAGATGATTTTCTTTTTTAGGTGTGGTAATCTTTCAATGCCCCACTTGCCTTGAGGTTACATGTAGTCTTAGATGTGGTATCTTGGTGTCTTTATCGCGAGTCCTCTGCCATCAGCCACTTCAAGATAGAGGAAGCCATGGTGTTAACTTGTGGCCAAGGTTCATTCAGAGGAGTTATCTCCCCTGATGAACGCCTGCCTTGTCTATACTGCCTGCCATGTACGGAAAAATATTTGGCCGTCACGTGTTTAACCAAAAAATCTCAGAAATGCTTGTAACAATCCAAACTTTACAAACAAACAATTTTTAGGCATGTTGTGTGAGCTATCACTAGCATTAGCTAGTGAACAGTTCTAACAACAAGCACATGCAATGACATCAGTTTACAATCCCCAAGTTTTCCCTATGGTCCTCTACTGAGCAATGAAAACAACTTACTACGGTAAGTGAAGTGTAGTAGAAGTAACTTGTGGTCAATGGTAATATAGCTTTATCCCAAAACCAAGTTCCAAACATGGCAAGTGCTTTAATTCTATTTTATTAATCAGCATGAACAGAACTGTTCTGTTAAGTGAGCAGTAAATGTCATGGTGCAACACTTACCACATTCTTGTAGCACAGATCTTCCCACCCACTTGCCCCTCCATGGAATAGCGATAACAAGGCAACACTTCAAAGCCTGCATTTTGATCAAACATCCTCAAATATCGAAACACCTGTAAAGTAAAAGTGGAGAAACATCTCTCAATCCCATATACAAGACCTTAATACCTTAAAGAGTAATTCAACTGTATTACCAAGCTCAAATCAATGATTCAAATTACTTTGCTGATTGCACAAATACAAAGAGATTTCAGATCATCATTTATTAGTTGCGAGAGGTTAAGAGGAAGAGAAATTACAGCTTACATGCTCTTTGAAGGTTTCCTGCTGTGATTTGGACTTTGATAAAAAGCAATTCCTTGTCTTTTCTATCATTTCTGTAAATGTTTTAAAAGTTTTCTCATAATTCTGTTCCACCATGAAATTTTGCACAACAGACTTCAACTCTTCCTGCTTCTTTATTGGACGGAATCTGAAGTGAAAAAAAAAGCACAAAAATGGCATTTTTATAACTCACATACGTGTACACGAGATACTCACAAATGCACATATTGTATCCAGTTATTTGAAACATACTAGTATTTACCGTACGTTCTCAAAAATTTTAGATGCATTTTTAGAAAATGTATACCATGAAACACACAGTTGTGAAGGTTTTGTACCGGCCGGCATTGGAGTGCACTTCGAGGAAATCTTGTCTTGGAATCTAATTAAGAATACCAATGTTAATAGTTCAGTGTGGCCAGAGGCATCTGGTGTTTGCTCCTGTTGATCAAGCCCCTGTTTAAAAGCTTTTATTTCTACATTAAAAATAATGTGCTTAGTAGACAAATAGAAATGGCAATTGAACAATTCTTCTCTTTAATTTGACATTTTAGGACACTGAACAAATGGTATGTATGGTTTTACGTCTGCAATTTGACCTTCCAGAGCCCCGCATGTCCCAAGCCTGCAGGTGACAGATGAAATCTACATGGTTTGTATTCTCGTGGGGCAACTTGGAAATCAGGCCTTTCATATTTTCGGTCGGATGTAACCACTTGAACTTTTCTTCTGAACGAACACTGTTTATATATTTCCTGTGAAATTACCGATGCAATTCACAGCATTATGTACTCCTCCGAGCTCAATATTCTCTCAAGTTTATCGGGTATGTATATATGTCAGGCAGTGCAACAAGTACCATTTTTAAAGTCTTTGGTATGACCTAATCCGGGTTTGATCCCAGATCTTCCGACTCTGAGGCAGATGATCTAACCACTAGGCCACCACAGTGACAGTGATTCTAATTTATTATAAAAAGCATAATTAAATTTGCACTAATGGTCAATGACTTGGCTTTTATCCTAATTTTACCTCATTAAATCACTAGTCTCCTGAACAAACATGTTTACTTTGTACAATTACAATGTTTATAACAGAGAAATAGGGTACGAATACAACATGTTGACTTGGAAAAAAAAATATCAAACATGCCTGGTGTTCATCTTGTGTGTTGGGAAACCTAGGTAGGAGTCCAAGACCAAACTTGTGGCCAGGTCATCATTTTCTGCCAGCTCCTTTGAGGTCATTCCTGTGGAAGGCATGCCACGGTTTCCCTCTACAACCATGTTGCCTAAAGAAAGAAAAAGCATGTCACATGTTACTGTATTTCTTATGTTGCATGTCGGCTCCACAGGAGCTAAAACCCATTAAACCAAACCATAAACCCATTTGATACTTTTCCCCTTCACCTTACATTTTCCTATCCTGTACATTTTCCTATCCTGTACATAAGAATTTTTTGCTCATGTCAGGGTGGTGAGCTTATAGATAGAAAATACACGTCAGTGAGTCTGCTTGGACCTTTATGTCGTACTGAAAAAATTTTCAGTTCTATGACGATTAGGTGTCATTAGGTATGTGAAGATATACTCGGTCTTCTTGAGGCAGGAAAATTCCATGCTGCCAACTAAAGCATCAAGCCAAAGACACAAAGATGCTGGTTAAAGACCAGTGATCTATGTAAGAACCAAAATCGACATTAACTGCTTATAGTCAGCAATGAACTCTGAACAGTGGATCCAGGAAATTTCCACAGTAGTCTAGACAGATCTGAAGCCATTTAGGTATAAACTAAATCAGTTAAGTTCAAATTGCTTTTGTTACTCTCAATAAGCTTTATGCTATGTTTGTGGATCACTTAATATTGTTGTCATTCTAAAAACTTAACATTAAAAAGAACCTTTTGTGACTTATGAAATGGCAAAGTTTTCAAAATATTTGGGGCAAATGTGTGTGACAAGGCTTTGTATTAATTTTGTATAGACTACTCATATCACAAGGCTTTGGGGAAATTTGAAGCCTGGGAAATAAGTAGCTTTACATTGTCAGATATTGTCAGAAACAAAATCCCACTTTGTCAGCCAAGTACAACCCAAGTGGTGTCTGACAAACTTCATTTGCAAATAACACAGCCTCTTCAAACTCTAGTTGGGTTGAATGGGTTTTGAAATTTGTTGCTTCAAAAATAGTTACCTGTATTTGCAAGTGAACAATGAGAATGAACAGTTATATACCTTTATGAAGTACACTGTAACAACAGTACTTACATAAATCCATCCCTCATCATAAGTGATCATGGCAGGGAGATACATAGAATCTAAGATTCATTTAACTACAGATTTTACGTCATACAAAGCCACCTTGATGCATTCACAAAACATAAAGTGTACTGTGAACATCAACACTTTAAAAGTGCTACAACATATTATACTATCTGCTTAAGTTTTAACACTGCATATGGTTAACACATGTATTCTTGTCCTATAGGAAACTATACCAGTATCTGTGATGCAGTACAATACCAATGGTGCTTTAACTTTTGACACTAAAGTAAAAATTAGAAGTAAGATTTATTTATTTCATTGGTGTTTTACGCTGTACTCAAGAATATTTCACTTATACGTAGGCCAGCATTGTGGTGGGAGGAAACCGGGCAGAGCCTGGGGAAAGCCCACGACCTTCCGCAGCTTGCTGGAAGACCTTCCAACGTACAGCCGAAGAGGAAGCCAGTATGAGCTGGACTTAAACTCACAACGACCGCATTAGTGAGAGGCTCCTGGGTCGTGGTGCTAGCGTGCTAACCAACTGAACCATGGAGGCCCCCAATTTGAAGTAAGAGATCTTTGATTTCTCACAAGAACTTCCAATGATAATCTGTCTGTGTTACAACTTCACACAAAACTAATTCCACCATAATTCTGTTTCAAAGAGAAAATTGATTGGTGGGACAAAAGCATGCAAAAATGTAGGAAAACTATGGAAAGCCATAATAAGGCCAATTAAAACTTGTGTTTTACAGGCAAAATATCATTTTACTGTTTCTGACATTTGAAATTCATTGAACGTCTCACATTGCCTACACTATAGGTGGTGCTATAAGGGGAGGTAATTCAGTCAAAAGAGTCAATCATCGGTTATGTTTCTGAAGATGGCGAACGGATGTATGGAAAGGAACTAAACATTCGATTGTCCACCCAAAGATAGATACTGGTCAATAAGCATCTGGAAGTCTTGAAAACATGCAAATGATGATTAAAATTGCAGCACAATTTTTTACTTAAAAATTTACTATGGGCGATTACTCTTATGGGCATTTATGATCTGTTTATCAAATTTACCAATTCCCTCAGCACTGATCATAAATTAAAGGAGAATTTGTTTACTTAACTCTTGTTTTATGCCAGAGAGGGGTTGCATGACACTTCTGGTCACCATACTGGAGTACTGTGGCTATAGCATCTCATGCTAACAGGACTCCCATATAGCTACCTGGTTATTGTTCTGCCAAGGTGATGATGTCATGTGCAACCTCTCTAAAAAATACTGAATATGTGAAAAGGAACTGTAAAATGGAAATTATAATTTCAAGGAAAACGAAAAAAGCCATGCCCAAATTTTTCTCTCAATATTCCATTTTTTAGGCATATCTCATAGCAGCCCCTTCATTTCATGCATATTTTCTGTTGAAACTATTCATTAATGACGAGCTTACTAAGAACACGGGTTGCAGCTGTGAAGAACAAAACTGGGACCTTTTTGTACTTTTATATAATTGGCTTATATCTTATAGTGGTTATTCTACCATTTAAATGTTTTTGTTAGAGGCGTAGAGGGCAACTACCTCGAGCAAGATGTAACTTTCCGAAATGTTGTCAGAATAATCCATTGTGGGTAGACTTCAAAATGTCTACAGTAAGCCTGATGGCCAATTGTGCTACGTGGCAGGACTTCTGGATTACCAAAGACACAAGCCGCAAGTTATGTCCTGTACCCATGGCTGGGTCAAGCAGGTATGTTGAGGAATATCTACACGCTGGATTTATCACAGGTAAGCGTTCAGGAAGAAAATTTAGAACGGACTTGGCCAAAAGGCCTGGACCTGCGTTGAGTACACAATTAACACTGTTAGCATCATTTACTCATCTTACCCATGAAACCTTTTAAATCTCTGCTTTATGGTCACAATGACTGCCACAACTTCGGCGGAACCGAGTGCCTTGCCATCAACACCCATTCTTAAGTGTCACATGACCTACTTCTGAGTTTGAAATGTTACTGAGTTCTGGATTGAAATCCTTCAGAAAACTACAAGAAGTTCAGTATTCATAATTCAGCTCAGAAAGGCATAAAAAAAGAAAAGTATTATTAGTGCTGGTAAAGCACAGACCTCGTTGAGATCAGCTCCATCGAGTTGGAGTTTGGAAATGCACAGCGATTTTTTTGAGAGGTGGCGATGGATTCAGTGTTACAATGAACGTCAGAATTTTAAAATAGCACACTAAAGTCCATCTACATAAACCAGTCATTTTCAGGTATGTCCTTCATGTAGTACTGAGGTTGACAAATTATTGGATTATAGATGGTTTGCAATGGTAGCCATCTTTGAGGTAAGTTTGTTTATATTGCCCATTGTATGCTATTACCAGCCATGAGCCTCTGCTTAGCTTATGACACCTCCAACAACAGACACCTAGTGGGCAATACACAAACTTACCTCAAAGATGGCTGCCACTGCAAACCATCTGAGGGGTCAAACTTCAGCCCCTCCCTCTCTTGCTTCTATCTTGGTTTGTCTTGACCATATGGAGGTAACTCTGTCAACACCATGATAGCGCAGATCGGAAAAATCCTGGACGTTTCCTTCCGCATTCCATTTGATCGTTCAAAACATATATATATACCATTCAATGACAAATTAAACTTCGTCTTTGTTCACCATTATTCAGATAAGCGTAGAAGTCGGAACGCATTCTTTGTGTAACTCTCCACCTGCAATGGATTTCCGTTCAAATCTTAGACAGGCACAAAACATGAATTGATGACTTAGACAAGCAACGACCAGTTTACCTTTATAAGTCCACCTGAATACCTCCTGGAAGTGTTGAATGCTTGGTTACAACTTATTTCATATTCCACGAGTCAAAATCTAGAATGCTGAAAAGATCGCCCTTTCCCGTAAATATAAATAAGCCTAATTCTGCTCTGCGTCTCTCGGCCCTATTCTCCCAAAATGGCGGCCTCGACCATTACAATGTAAAGGGAATGCGCGAAGAAAAATAGTGCAAACTGGTATCTGCTTACTTGTTTTGAACAATGGAACAGTTATATGAATAGGCCAATGCTATTTTCATTAATTTTAGTTCTTTAACTTACTGAATCACCCATTGATTTCAACAATATCGACTCTTTAACATACAGCGGAGGAACATACTGTGCGTGTTGTATCACTGGGCGGTAATACGGTCACACCAAATTTTCCCCCACTGAATCAGTGTCAATATTGTCATCGAACCACGTCTGTCTTTTCTTTGACAAGGGAAGGCTTGATAGTTTATGGAATGTTTAATGAAACAGTATTTCGTATACTTAAATTCATGCACAAAATGCTTATTAAAGTAATTAAATCTTTTTTGCTCACCTCGCCATAGTTTTTGATTGATTGTTTTCACTTTGTACTAGGCCTATCTAGCCAGTTCCATGTCTGGTATACCTGCATGTTGTGTTCCTTTTTGTACTGATATAGGCTTATGTCTATAGATTTACCTCACAAAACGTTTTTCTTTCTTTTTTTCTCTTTTTTCATCACAGAGTCGTATGAATAAACTATATGTCCCTTAAAAGTATACAACAGGGCGCATGCATGCTAGCTATTGATTGCGGCAACTTTCAACATGGAAAAAAAGAAAAAAAAGGGAGTTATGTCAGAATCCAACCCCACCCCCCACCCCCCCTCATCCCCCTACTCCAGCCTCCGCCCCAACCTGCCCATTAAAAGAAAAGACAAAAATAAATCAAACTGAGTTATTTAGAAATAGGGGAGACTATAGACCTATAAAATAACGGCCACACTGAGGCATTTTTTCTGACGAGCTTGTCAGAATTATAGCCTTTACTGTTTTAATAAGGCACCTGTTAAACTCGATCGTGCGCTATCGAGCAATTGGGTACACAATGTCGCGTCACTAGTAACCCACGCCTGCTAGAGGCCTGTGATTAAATGGCAAAACTGGGTTCGGTTGACGCATGGAGGTATATATATATATACCTCCATAACGTAACGGTTGACTTAACGGTTGACGTAAGCGGAAACCGCTGTGTCTTAGGGTTATAGTATTAACTCGCACCTGATTGGTTAAAATTTTGATTTTCTTAACGTGCGCGATGTTGCTTACTTAATTATAAATGGGGAATATATCTCGGTTGTACAACACCTCAAAAATGATGGTACTGGTGTACCATTACCATGGTTTTCGAGTGACTGCGACATCGGCCATCAAACTCATGCACAACCATCAACATGTTTCTGGAAGATCTTTCTATGTACAGTTGGAGAGGAAGCCAACACGACGTGGACTTGAGCCCAAAGCGGCCGCATTGGTGACAGGCTCCTAACCCTTTCGGTCATTTGGCCCGTTTTATACTATATATGCTATAATTGTCTGCGAATTGTTGCTTCTTGCACATGTCACCTTAAAGTTTATTTATTGTATATTATTTGCTAAATATTCTTGGAAAATATATTTGTGACAGCTGTTGTAAACAATATTCGGACCGATGGAATAAAAAACAAGCAAGGTCGCCCTGATTCCAACTCATTGTATTTTCCAACCTTCCCAAACATGTCTTACAAGATCGCTAGACAAGCCTTCCGCGTATATATCTGTGAAGACAGCGGTTCGTGGTTTGCAGTTAGCTATTCCCCAGGGAGCAGTCCTTATTTTCATGCATATACACTTGAAATCTCACTTTCCAAAAAAGCTTTATATTTATACACAATTGTGTTTAAAACTTACCACTAGGTGAAGGCGTTACCAACCCCTCGCGAGTAGCTAACCCGAATAGCTCACTAAGCGGACAGAGCCACATTTTACACTGAGGTGAAATGGATTAAGTATTCAGTTCGCTATTCGCGGGATTTGGCTATCTGCACCCCTTAGTGGTTGAGGTCAGAAATAACATCTCTGTCTGGTAGCCCTTTGGTTATGTTTTATAGACTAAGTAGGAATATTCTGGCGTGAAAACTGTGGCTCTGTCGGCTCAGTTAGCCATTAAATTGGCGACTCACTGGGTGTTGCTAGCAGACCCCCCCCCCCCATTCTCCCAGTGGCTGAGGTAAGAAATAAAGCTCCTTTCAGGTAGCCCACTGGAAACTCACTTATAATGTACTGAATAGGAATGTTCAAAAATAAATTCTGGCCACTGACTTAATGGATGAAGTAGGACTAGTTTGGCGTGAAAAATGTTTCTTTGTCGGCTCAGTTAGCTATTCAGTTAGCTACTAGATGTAAAGATTTTGGGAACTGAGATTTTGTACTGTCTAGAACCACTTAAATATTTACAGAATAGTTACAATAAAGCAATTATATATAAGTGAAAGTAATTTATTTGTTTATTTGATTGGTGTTTTACGCCATACTCAAGAATATTTCACTTATACAACGGCGGCCAGCATTATAGTGGGAGGAAACCTGACAGAGCCCGGGCAAAGTCCACTTACGACCGGAGAGGAAGACAGTATCAGCTGGACTTGAACTCACAGCGACCGCATTGGTGAGAGGCTCCTGGTTCATTACGCTGCGCTAGTGCCCTAAGCAACTGAAGTGAAAATAAGGACTGATTCCCAGCGAATAGCTAACTGTCTTCACAGACATCCGTTTACCTTCCGCATGCATACATTACGTAACACACGCACAAATTGATACGTATACTGTTTACCAAATGGTAACATGGTACATGTAGAAAACATGTTACTGAAACTGTTAGTGACTTTCCTCCTTTGAACATAAAGTTTAGCATAAAACAATATTTCGGCATTCATAACATAAAACATAACATATATCTATAGCGTCGAAAAGAATGGAAGTACCGGTACACAAAGTGTTTATGACAACTGTTCTGAAATTTGTACGGGTATAATTAAGATATATGGGTGCCCTGGAGATCCTGCCACAAACCAGGAAAGCTGGAGGATACTTCCTCGAAACATGTTGCGAAGTGTTGTAGGCCATTGTAACCAAACCTGTCCCAAGACTTCACTTTCCCAGCGAAGCACTGTTTGGTAGTCACTGCCGCAATGTGCAGAAAGTTGCAGAGCGTTGTGATCAGTTTGAATGTGAAGTTAGCTCCTTGGTCACTGGAGAATTTTTGCACCGCCAGAGTGAGGGATAAATCCTTCTGCAGTAGCCTCTTGATCTGGTAAGGCGTACGCTTCCAGATAATATGTGAATTTGTACTGCAGGATAAGAATATACTTCTTCCCACGCTGAGATGTTAGAAGTGGACCTTGGAATCTGTGCTTGGAGACACTAAGCGTTAACCAATAAGGACGTTCCAGGTCAATGACCACAGGGCCAATTCCCAAAACGACGTATAACACAAACCACCAAAGAGTGAACAAAGCATATAAAGTATAAGATTAGACCGGAAGTCCATCGCAACAAACTGGAACGGTCTACTTGCAACGACAGGGTTAAGGAACATGACGAATGTTACTGATGGCTTTCTCCTGCCCTTAGCGTTCAGAAGTCACATTGTCATGGATAGCGGCCTAAAATCTGGAATCACGCTGTTTGGTATGACAACGAGCCATTCTGTGTTCAGTTGAGAATATTCTGTACCTCGCTTGTACAGAACACCATCCCGAACACGAAACAGTGACAAGCATTTGCAGTAGGTTATGAGACCTCCTAAAGAATACCTATCTTTCTTGCTGGTATCTTTTTGACCACCCTTCACTCAGTAAATCACAGTTCGTATAGCACCGTCTCCCTGTTGGGCTGCCTCGGTCATACTGTGACTTATGAAGAAGCAGTTACATGTACTTTAGGAAAGACTTGAGGCTGATACGTTCAGCATCACAATCAGGTGTCCAAATGAACGGAGCATTTTCCTCTGTCAGTTATGACATCTAGCTAGTATGTCTTGATTACAGAGTTTAGTTTGCGAGAGTCAATGCAGAGCCATCGCTTTTCTTCACAAGAACGACTGGAAACCTCCACGGCCTATCACTTACTTCCACTATGTACACTATGTTTCTTATGTAGTTGAGGGCTGTTTCTTTAAGGGCCCACGGCATCTGGCGTATTGCTTCCTTGATGAGACGAGCATGGCCGGTGTCAGTGGCATGATGGACAAGATTATTCCGTCCTCGGGAACTTGATCCAAAGACCTCTAGCAAACCTTTCAGCTGATATTTCTGGGAAGGTTAAAGGTCGTTAAATCAGGAAGCTCTGAATATGTGCTGTCCGCTGATCTTCTGTTCACTTGAATGCAGTTCACTGACGAATGATCTGTCTCATTAGTTGGGCTTGTAAGATCAATAGTTAAAGTGGAGTGATTCCACGGCGAAACGTCAACTTTTTCGGCCCAAACAACTTGTGTACTTTGAAACTGATGCTAGTTTGTCATATATGGCGTGTAAATATTTCGCCTTGTAGATCCCGTGTGTTGTGTGACAATTTCAACCAACGAAACAATATAATACTACAAAAACTAGTGTTTCAAGGTTATTCCTTCAAACGCCTTAATTCACTCTAAGTTTCTTAAGTTTTACGATGAGTATAATTCTCTTCTAAATAAATATGGACAGAGTGTCCAGAATCTCTTGCTCTCTGCTCCTTTACTGAGTTTAATTCCTCATAACCGGAGGCCAGGGGGCCCCCGGTTGTGAGGAATTAGCGCTTCAGCAGACAGGTTCTAGACTCATAGTCACTTTTACTTGAACTAAACGTAACATGTGGAATAATAAAGTGTGTAATTGTGAGGACCCATATACATGTGCAATCTCACCACAGTGAAGTAACCATCTTTTGTAACATTTTTTTGTTAACTATCATTGTGGCACAACTTTCTGTTGGTAATTTTCACAACCTGTAATCAATAACTTAAGGAACGGGTGTTCGTGTGTTTGGGACAGCGTAACTTCAGACGCAAAGGATTGTGGGATCGTGCACTCCTTTACCATCCTTGAGACGATCGCCACGTTTTGATCATATCCTAAAGAAATTCCCTTTTTATTCTTCTTCAGGTATGTAATCATGCAGATTCCTTTAGCCATATGATAGTTGTTGAATGCATAGTTACTTGTATAGTTATGCCGAATGAGCACATCGTTGTATTAATTAGTAGATTAGCTTACAAAGTAGTTATCAATCGGTCACCTTCAGACGTCGTTGTTGTTTCCATTTAATTAACATTACGTAGGCCTAATGTTACGCTTCGTATTCGCTAGATTTCTGATTGAAATAACAGTAGTTTTACTTGAGTATATTTAACGATAGTTGTGTCTTTTAATAGTTTGTAACTCCAGTAAAGCTAGATAGAAAGCCTGAGTGGCTTAGAGGAATATTTCCTCTAAGCAACTACTAGGGGCAACTACTTTTGTTGGAATAATGGAAATAAGGGGCTTAACTCTAAATGTCAAAAGACAGTATGTGTCTGGAAAGTGTAATATATTGTAATTTTCTTTATTTTTGTTCCAAAACTGTATAGGGGTTTTGCAGAGTTAACAATTGTATAAGTATATATAGATTTATTTCATTTAGTTCATATTTGTGTAAAGCAAACTCATGTCACATTCATTTAAACATGAGGCATCCGTGGCTCAGTCGGTTAGCGTGCTAGCGCAGCGTAATGACCCAGGAGCCTCTTACCATTGCGGTCGCTGTGAGTTCAAGTCCAGCTCATACAGGCTTCCTCTCCAGTCGTACGTGGGAAGGTCTTGTAGTGACATGCGGATGGTCGTGGGTTTCCGCCGGGCTCTGCCCGGTCTCCTCCCACCATAATGCTGGCCGCCGTTATATAAGTGAAATATTCTTGAGTACGGCATAAACACCAATCCAATAAATAAATACATCATTTAAACACATTGTATGACTTATTTTCACTTAATTTACAGTATCCCATGAAAATTAATTATGATTTGTTATTAAAATCGTGCACTCATTGACCATCCTTGAGACGATCGTCACGTTTTGATTATGTCCTAACGAAATTCCCTTTTTATTCTTCTTCAGAATAAAGCCATGTGAACATTATACAGTGTGTCATCTGGGTCTTTTACATAATGTGAAATGCAAAGATTTTTTTCAGCATCTATTCGATCAAATAACTTACAAGTCACAAAAAGTCTCAGGAAATTCTATTAGTGGACTCAACAGAATTATATGAAGGTTTCTGTTCTGTTAGCCAGTATTGTACAGTTAGTAAGTTACGCTCTTTTCATTCCAGATTAATGTACCGTGTTTTGTTTGCAAAAATATTACACATGCTTAAAATTGTTGCAAAATATATTTTAATTGGACTGTAAAATATTCTTTGGAATGTTTGCATTTTGTAGGAAAATGGGTTTTATATAACTGCAAGCTGGATAACACACACTGCCACTTCATGTTGTATGTATATGAGTTACAGCGCATCATCAAGTTAGAAAAATATATTCTCACTGAAAAATGATAACAAGTCACAATTCCATACGACTGTCTTAAAAGAGACACTAGTAGTTAATATTCTTGCACTTCTATATACAAGTGCCTTTATTCTACTTAAAGGGGCCCTCCTTGGCTCAGTTGTTCAGCGCGCTAGCGCAGCGTAATGTCCCAGGAGCCGCTCACCAATGCAGTCGCTGTGAGTTCAAGTCTAGCTCTTACTGGCTTCCTCTCAGGCTGTACGTGGGAAGGTCTGCCAGCAACCTGCAAATTGTCATGGGTTTTCACCGGGCTATGCCCTATTTCCTCCCAACATAATGTGGCTGCCGTCGTATAAGTGAAATATTCTCGAGTAGGGCGTAAAACACCAATCAAATAATTAAATAAATAAATATTCTGCTTAAGCCATGATACTAAAGGGGATGTGTAATTTGCCTCCATGTAAGCGTTTACATGAACAGTTACAATTATACCCTACCTTGCTAATTAGCAGCAGAATTATAGTTTCAAAGCTCAACTTACTGTTCATGCGCAAGAGGTGTGTTGAGCACAGAAATCTCTACAGTTGTTACCCTAATTGCACTTTTCACATTTACTGAAATTACAACAATAGGTCCTAATTTCCACATCTATGGAAAGACTTATACAATAACCGTTACTGGTGGCCACAAATACTGCCTTTTCAAACTGAGAGAAGCACACGATAGAAGCCCATGCACATATTATTAGTTGGAGTACGCAGCTTCTCGAGCGTTACTACAGATCCACTTGGCTTATCAACAAAAGTGTCGTGCCATGGCTGGCAGAAGGTGCAAAAAAAAGCCATTTCGTGGCCCACACAGGTTGAATTGAGTTGACATGTATGTCACTTTTGGGCGTGAAAGAAACAAATCTGCAGATCATTGTTGGTGAATACCACAGTGAGCCATGCAGTTTTGGAAGTTGCATGCATGAAAGGGCACGGTTGCCTTGGTGTTAAAACAATGCATGTCATTGTCTTTTGTTTTACGAGAAACTTTGTTTTCACACAGTGATGTTGAAGAAACAAATGGCAATTTGACTTGTGTTGCGACAGTAGTGCTTACCGAGTATATCCACACAGAGAAGGTTTGGACATGGAGGTCGTGGGTTCGATTCTGGATAGGTTCCCTCCATGTTTGCAGTCAGCTGATTCGTTCTGGGGATGATTCAAATCACCGCCTTACCGCCTGATGCACCATCTTTGTACCCTGATTCTTGAACAATGTACCAACCATAATTTGAGCTCTTGGCTGTTCTAACTTTTTGTAGCACTTGCAAATTTATTTAAGTTACTTAATAAATACACGGCTTCCTGGTGTCTTCGATCTGGCATTTCTACATGGGAGGCAGCACTATATCGTGTCCGACCTGAAGTAAAAAACGTCGAGATAAGACCGAAATATGAAAAAAATATAACATTTTAGCCTTTCCTCTGCACAACTATGATAGTCCGCATGTGCACGACTGGTTTTTTCCAATCATAGTGCAGCCGCCTTTGTAAAAGAGAAATATTCTTGAGAATGGCCTAAAACACCAATCAAATCAAGAAATCAATCAAATATACCATGAACGCATGTAACGAATTGGTTTCAAGCTAGGATGTCGCCAGTATACTAACCTAGTGCTCAGCACCGGCCAAACCTACCTCCGTGTGGTCAATTTCACCACTAACCGTAACTAGAAACAGGACTTAGAGTAAGTTCGAATTCAAAACATGACGAAGGTTGGTTTGACTTGTCGATTCAAATGTTTAAACTGCAGGATGACTGTTAAAAGGTAGTTTAGCGATGCTGACCTTGACATTGCTAGGATGACGTAGGGAACCATTGCATATTCCAAATATAAGGATAGATTCGAGTTGTTTGTCAGTAAAATTTAAAGCTAGTAAAATTGTCTGCGCAGAGGTAGGTTGGACCGATGCGGAGTGCTAGGTTAGTCATGTCTCATCCTGATTAGAGCAATCATGTGGGTCAACTGAAACTATAGAAATGTACGCATTCTTCCAAGCAGGGGCGTTGCAATGGGTAATCATAAAAATAAGTAAAGACAAACAGCATGGGGACTTGTGACCCTCTAGTTCTTTAATCTTCATCTTTATGGCAGATCCTGATAATACATTACACTGGATTTGTAACAAATTATAATTCATGTACAGCATGCAATTTGAAGAGATATTGCTGGTTGTGATTGAGCTTTCGAGAGTGCCTTGGTTCAGATAGCTATTTCCTGAGAAATAAAGTTGCATGTCAGAATCCAGCACACCCTTACTTGGTTGTGGTCTTATGCCAATAGGTTTGCAGGTATCTAGCCTTGCCTAGTTTCCTCCACCATAATCCTGATATTTTCTCAACTGAAATATTCATGTCTCACACACTTTTGTATCATCTGAAGTATTTGTTGAATCCCTTGTCCTATGAGGGTGCATTCGTATTTTTAACACAGCTATACAAACCATTCTAATATGCCACTGTAAAATAAAAATGAACGGACTGAACAGCCAGACAAAGATAACATCATTCCTTTCAAGAAATATATCCTTCTTGCTGGATTAATGGACCAAATTTTTCAAAGGTATCATAGGTAACACAAATTAACTTAAATCTTTAGTTCATGAATCTATTCAGCAGGTATTTGGCATTCATAATACAAGCAATGACCAGTGAACAGACAATGTACTCTTTAACCTTTAACTTTAACCTGAAAATGAACAGGTACTTTTTTAACATAAACCAGTGTCAAATTTTACTTAGGGTCATTTAACTCAGTTTGTAGTTTTAAACTTCACAAAGACCGAGCCAAGGTTTGTGAACATGCCTGGCTTCAACATATTCTACAAGAGTTTTTGGTAAGCTTTCAGAAAATGGAACCTGTTGTTTAACAATAGCTCGTGCTGCTAAAGATTTCAAAGAATAAAACCTGAGGACACATAAGGAGTAACAGGGCTTTCCAGCAATGATATCACAAGGTCTCACACCATCCTTGTTTGGAAGATCTACCTCTGCACCACTTTCCACCAACAAACGAACTATTTCTACCGAGGGTTCTTGACATAACAAACTATTATGAAGTGGTGTGTTTCTCTTATTATCTATGCAGTTGAAGTTAAGTCCACATTTGATAAATAGTTTGGTTGTTTGTAAACACGGGAACAGATTGTGGTGTTGCCATACAAGGCTGTATTTGCAGCAAGGCCCTCCATGCACAGCAATTTTCCACAGCGTAGAATTCAGCTTCATAGCTACAGAGCTGGGCAGCTGGCATAGTTGGCAAAAGTTACGCACCTTTTCCTGATAAATGTCAATGGTAGCTGAATTTTTGACCTTGCACTGAAGTCTATATTTTAGCACACCTAGGAAGGCTTCAATAAGCTGCTCTGCTCGGTCTTTCTTGCACTTCCCTTGGCTCAGCTGGAGATGTGACCTCTTCAAGGCGTTTACAGTGGCTACGCCAGGATCTAGAAGGACTTTTTCAAGGAGCTTGAGGATATGGCTGAGAATTCCATGAAGAATGAGGTTGAGTTGGGTGTCAGGAGGATATAAGGACTTCGTCAGCAACAGATCCAGTAAATCCTCAACCGTCTGGCTGATGTTCTCACAGACAGAGTCCATGTCGACGCTGCTCACTTTGTCTGCCATGTCACTGCTGAACATGAGAAGCTGACATGCCAACCATGCTTTCTGCTGACATAATGCTAAGCTCATTTGGGTTGTGAGGCAGGCCACTGTCTCCTTACCCCATCCAAACACAAGGTACAGGAAGAGTAGAACTTGGAACTGAACTTTTTGAGGATCCAAGGCCAGAGTATCCAGATCCGCCTCATTCTGCAGGTGACAGTGTATACCAGCATTTCTTTGAGCTTCTGTCAGTTTAGTCGCTAGCATGTTGTGATACACACCAAATGTGCTATCCATCACAGCTGCCCACTTCCAGTACTTTATGGCAAGAGATTGATTGTCCAATTTAATAGCACACTCTGATCCTAACAACCAGAACATTTGTATCTGCTCTTCTACAGAGCTATCCAGGTCTTCATGTTGAAGTAGTAACTCAGCCACCGAGCAATTTGCTCCCATGCAGGCCTTGAATGCTGGACAATGACCATCTCGATCCCTATGATTGACATTTGCTCCATGCGCTATCAATGTACGGATATTGTCTACATTGTCATGAGCCAGGCAAGAAATATGTAAGGCAGTTTGCCCATTTCCATTTCTCGATGTCAAATTGACATTTGCTCCAGATTCCAGCAACTGATCGATGATTTGGGTGTTTCCATCCTTGCAGGCTGACATTAAGGGTGTTCCAAAGTTTCCAGCATGGTTAACACTGGCTCCTGCCTTCAGCAGCACAGATACACACTCGACATTCCCAATGGCACATGCAACGCACAGCGCTGGACCTACCGCAGAAAAAACAAAGAAGACTAGTTGCACACACAGCACACAAGGCTCATTTAATTATAATAATTGGTGTTCTACCACCTAGAATATTTCACTTCTATGACATTATTGGCAGTGGAAACCGCATAACTGGCTAACCTCAACACTTAAAAGCACAGTGTTTAGTGAGGGTCTGTTGGACTTTTTTGTAAAAGCCATCAGTCTACTCAGCCAGAAAACCCTCTTGCGAAATTAAATTACATGTATTTACAAAGAATTATAAGCAAACAAATGTTTTGCCTTGAAGAAGCATGGATATTCTATGCTTCATAAAACATTTTCATCAATATGACAAGAACCCTGAGATTTGTAATATAACGTTTTTAAACACACCCTCTCTATTTTTTGCTCATTCCATTACAATAGGATATATTTTTGGTCTTTCAAGCCCACGGCCGAACAAACGGGTGTCAGCTGTCGATGGTTCAACTTGATCTATACATACTTAATACTATGGCGATGACACACAGATTGAAATTCACCAGTAATTATTCTTACCTGTGTCAACATAAGGAACAGGGAAGAAGATATCCAAAGCACACTCTTGTTCCAGATCACAACCCAGCTGTATTAAATCATGCAAGATGGCTGGCTGCTCACACAGGATAGCTTCACACAGCAGAGTTCCTGTTGGGTAATCTCTCCCATTGGATAACACCTCATCCAGTTTCTCAACTGGCAAGCTTCTTGCTATCTCTTGAAGACTTTCACGGTTTCCTGAGCTACAGGCATCTCGCAAGCCCTGTTCAGCCCTAGTTCAAGAGGAAAAATTAGATCTTTCATACACTGCAGATACTGGCATGCTGAAACCCACCAAAAACTGATCTCTAAACAGTAACCTACTTCAGTTGCCATATGCTTTCCTCCTATCTACCTAAAAGCTTGCGCTGTCATACGGTTTACTGATCAAGTTTGTATGAAGTGTACTTTGAAATGTTGAATTTCCATCCAAAACTAACAGCTCACCAATGGCCAATGATGTCACATGACAAATAATTGTTTACCCTGGAAATGAATACCATATGTTATAATAATAGCTTGATAAATTTTGCCTTTTCATACAATTTTCATACGAACTTTGCAAACCTGTTAGCATTCAGATATGACACAATATACTGCAATGTGTAATTCATTAATGAGAGAATAATTCACTTATGTGACAACACCCAACATTATGGTAGAAGGAAACTGGGCAGAGCCCTGGAAAACCCTTCTGCAGTCTGTTGGCAGACCTTTCTGCACATAACCTGAGAGGAAGCCAGCATGAGCTGAACTCACTGTGACCACATTGGTGAGAGGCTCCCGAGACATTGTGCTGTCCTAGCACACTAACCATTCGGCCACAGAGTCTCTCAATATACTGCATTGATGTACTTATTGACATAACAACTATAAGCCATAATAAAAGCCAGAATGGAACTGAAGGACCCATATTGGGGGAAAAACAAGCATTTGACCATTTCAATTCCCAAAGCGGGTACTGAATGCTATGACATTGCAAGGACATCAGGTTTGACAATATTTAGTTTGGCCAAGAATGGCCCTAAACTAGTACAATGAATCATAGAAACATTTTTTTTTTTTTGAAGACACTTTAGTTTTACCAACTAAATGATCTTGTAAATCTTTTTAACACCAATGTACCAGTAACAGATCGAGTTCTTAGTTGCAGAGTGGCATAACTCTTTAAATTGAGCAAACATAGCCTTGTTTGGGAAAACAGTCAATTAAAGTCAATCTGTACCTCACGAAGATGCATTGCACGATGAGAATCATCCTATTCCCCAACTGAGTTCTGATCCTTCAAGCTCCTTAATCATACGGTAAACTCTGTGGTCTATTCTAAAAATTCAATTTAGTTCTCTTTAAATACGCCTACTCACTGAATGATTGTCAGAAATATAAAATATGGAGGCAGTACATTTAACATTATTGAATTAAGTCAACCATAGCTATTTGATTGTAAATCTACTTAAGTATTGGAACAGAGCTGACTAAAATCTTGGTGGAGTTTGTTAATTCTGGATATCACTCTCTACGGGAAGTGATGTAACCTCGACACCAGATATGTCACCTACAACTGAGTATCAATGTCTTGAGTGCAATACCTCCCGAGGCTTCTAACCTGAGCATTTCAAATGACCCAACGAGGCCATCCGTGATCCGCCAGCCACGGTGTGCCAATATTCGATTATCCATTCAGGAAATCCAAACGCATATAACGACTGAAAATACCAGCATATGCAACAATATACAACAACTATGGATCGACGGTTTTAAACAATTTTCCATTCGTGCCAGGAGAGCGGTATTTCGAAGGGAGACAAATCTTAACGTACCATTTCTGGCCTGGACAAATTTTATCTGCATCAGCAATGTTATGAGATTCTGGACCATGATTAGTACTTTAAAAATCTCATCGGTGCCCTCATTATCAATGAACGGTAAAAAAAAATTAACAGCTTGAATTACTTCAGCCTACTTCAAAAAAAATTTTGCAATTCTGATTCCAAATGCTGCCAGGATCCATTTCAGTCATACTGTACGGTTACATTGTCTGCAAGCATAGGGACAGAAGATTGATTTCATGCATTCAACGACATACTCAAGAATTTGTCACTTATGCAACTGCGATCAGTTTCGTGGCTTCCCATGCGTGTCTAATTGCCAGACGATTGATTCCATACACTGAACACCATACTCAAGAATATGTCATTTATGCAATGGCAATTAGTTTCATGGGTTCCCATGAGTGACTCATGGACTGCTTCAGTGGCTTAGTGGTTAGAGCGTCTGCTTCCAAGTCAGGACACCTTGGATTGAACCCCTGATGGGTCATACCAAAGGCTGTGAAAAAGGTACATGTTTCTGCCTTGCTTGACGCTCAGCAGTGGGAGGTTAGAGCAAGGGAACAGGACTGGTTGGCTCCGTGTCAGTCTAATGTGACTTCGTGGGGTCTCATGTCTGGTGTTGCCGACTGCTTATTGCCACAAGGCCTCACACTGACCAGCAGTAGAATCTAGAAATTCTCTGTCCAATGCTGGCACTGAACTATGAGGAAAGGTCAAGGTTTGACAACATTTAACAGATTGACCACTTGGGCATTGATTTTTGAACATAGCATTATTGGTAAAAACACCCGATATGTTTGCCAGCAAAGGTCATTACCAACAACTCTGAAAAGGCAATATTCCTATACGTTCCCAATGTCAAGAAATGAACAGCAAAATAGTAGGAAAGAATTTTTCACTGATGACACGATAGGTATCGTTTTAATGAATGGTGGAAATCAGTGAGCTTGGAGTAAACCATTAACTTCTTGCAAATTACTGGCTTTCCAACATCCAGTAGATGTAAATTTTCCGTAGATGTCCGGAGCAGCCTGCATCGGTATTCAAACGCTGAATTTTACACAAAACTATTAGCAACATGCAGAGATTTTCATAACAAAGTGAAGTCATTTCAAGAGTGGATGAATTTTCCTTTATTTCCATAAACTGTTATTTCACATCATCCCAGTTTAAATTCTCTCCAAAGATTCTCAAGTCATTTTAGAAGCAACGCTTTTAATCTTGATCTGACTAGATACTCCTCTAGGATACATTCACATATACAGATATACACCGACACCCAGAATCTGTGTCTGTATTGTGTGGTACTGCGCTTTCAACTTATAAGTAAACTGATATTCCACCTCACTCTTTACTGAAATCTTTTAGGCTCTCGTTTTTTTTTCTTTTGTTCAAAACTTTCAGAAAGTTACAGATTTCTAGTATCCTTTTCCTTCAGTTCCAGCTTAGGGTTTGCCCATGGGAAAAAGTGTACATTTATAGGCCTACATACAGCTAGGTATCTCCATATTGAAACAAAACATTTCTTGCAACAAAAATGAAAAAGTTGGGGAACCTAACATTGGGGAATTTTAACCACTTTGTAATCGAACATCTGCCAGTTAGTTAACTACTACCCTAATTCTTCAACCTTTTCACCAACCTGTACAACAGATGTTTTTAAGACATTGTAGGAAAACTACTGGGTGTAGAGAACTCACCTGCCTGTACAACAAATGTTTTTAAGACATTCTAGGAAAACTACTGTGTGTAGAGAACCAATTGGCACAATTTTAGGAAGATTGCCCATTCAGTGACACAAATAAATCATTTTAGCCTCATTTTCACAATAATTGTATGCATACTCACCGGAAAAAACTGCTTTATAGGTTGAAAAGATTTCAGATTTACAGTAGTTCTTTCCCCGCCCACTAGTTGATGCACATTTGTTCATGGACCCAAACTCAAAATTGGACAGTATTTGTTTTTGATAACTTTAAATTTTCTCTAATACACATATTTTTAATATTTTCTCATCTGTCAATGACAAATGCATGTAGACCCTCCATGTAACAGCTAAAACAATTACACTGTTACTGCTAGCATATATATATAATTTTTAACATAAAGCAGTTAAACATGAGATTTATGTCTTTTCAACGAAAATACGAATGGGCACATAAACCTAAATAACTTATACAAAAATTGGTTTCTTTTTTTTCCCCCACTCAACAGATCAGGGAAGACTACTTTTCATGACCCTTCATCTGGTAATTAACCTTAGTGTGAAGTCAAACAGAAGCATTCTTCAAGATATCTTGCTTTGTAAAGTGAACAAAATAACACTAAAATCAAACACATGTAGCACACAAACACATGAAAGGAACAGGCTTCCATTAAAAAAAATTCACCTCAGAGAAAAACACACCAAACTATAAAAACAGTGGTTAAACTGTGACAATACAGTTTGTAATGCACGATGTACTAACCTGGAAAAGCTGCTACTCTCAATAAGAGAACATCATGTCTACTTTACATTAGACACTATTAAACGGTTGACTACTGAGAACCTGTGGTTTGTAGTGACTACCACACTAAGGAAGACAAGGTTGCTAAGCCAGGCAATTCAGGTTTTTCAAATCTGACAATACATATACTATACTACAAACAATGCATAGTGATCTTTCTTTTTTAAATCAGTCACCACTTATATGCTATTGACAAAATACGCAACATAGCAAATATTCAGTGAAACAATCATATACAGGATTTCAGAGCCTGCCTATGCTTATTAATGTTTACTTTTTTTTCTCTTTAATCTTTTTTCTTTGTTTATTTTTATTTTAACACGGTACAAACCATTTTTTCACGATGGCAAACAGGAATAAGATGCTGGAGGAAACCATGCCATGTCTGGAAGGACAATCATAAACAACAAACATGTCTTCACAGGCAATCCACCATTCATTAACACAAAGACTCTGCTTGTGAACATTTTCTAACACCATATTATGCAATAATGTGACATACAACAATTTATTGTTGTAAAAAACTGGTTTACAAAGACATTTACATCAGTTGTGTTTAATAGAACTCTATAGAATAAAAACAACTCAGCCCACTCTAGTGCATTGCACTAAGTGGCATTTGACAAACCCTCACAAACATCTACAAGAGCCAAACCATTACAGAATGACCTGGTAAATGTTTTAAAGTTCAATCCCTTGAATATGAAGGACCATAAACTGTACAACTGCAAATAAATTATGATGGGGGTGGGCTGATGATAATGTGGATGAAGATGATACACTTAACAATATAACGACAGCAGCAGTCGCCCAAACCAGGTTTACTGCTGGATAACAACGCCACCAAATCCATGAGCTAGGTAGAGCACTACCCAAGTACAATTCAAGCCTCACGCTTCAATCTTGCACACAACTTTTTCATAACCTGTTCATCATTTATCAACTTGCATTCTTTACCTCACATCCTTGTACACAGTTGGAACTAACCCCCACGTTATATATTAACATCCCTTGTGCATAGTTCATAATCTGACTGCAATTTCCAGGATTATGAGCAACATGCGTGACACTGTGGGAGCTATAGTCTACTGGACATATTCAGACACACACACACACACACAAAACTGGACTCTCACAACATTATCATAGGATTACCTATATCTAAATAAATCCACAATTCTACTAATATCACATACCTACAAAGCACTCAGTGAACAGCATACATATTACAGTACCAGAGGACAATTGTTCAGTGTGATGTTGCAAATTCTACACACAGACCAAAATGTATCTACAGTGGATATGTACTGTAAAACCTCTGCTCTTTTGATTTATTGTACATAAATTCTGTAAAACTTTTCTAAGTTATTAATTCCCTGTTATTTATTATTATAATATCATTGAAGTGAAGTCTTCACAGGACTAAATTCCCTGAAGCTTTGACAAGCAACTACTTTTCTTCGACGTGACGACTTTCTTCAAAAATTTAAGGGTATTAAGCATATAAACTTGTAAGCAAGAGACGAATAAATTTAACACAACAGATTTAGTGCTTTACTCTTGAATATTTTACTTTGGCGACTGGGGTCAGGTTTATAGGTTAAGGAAACCCCTCAGAGGCTCGAGAAAACCCCCAAACTTCACCAGCTATACATGTAACTATTAAACCTCCTTACATAAACCCTAGACCGCAAGCAGCAAAACTAGCTCTGGTCAGGCATGTGACCTCTTTGGTCAATAGAAAATCATTTCTAGTAGAATTAACAAGATGGCACAACCGTTTAGTACATTTCTACAGAAGAGAAAACAGTTTTAGCCTTTACGCTTCTCAAAGGCTCCTATTAACCATTAACCTTAACCTATCCAAATCACATTCCTCCAGAGAAGCTTGGTGATACGTTATTAACCACAAAGACATTAGTGAAATAAACATCCAGCAAGTAGTTGGTGTCAAGGTTGTCTTCCACTCAGGTCCCTATGTTAAAAAATAGAACGTCCACTGACAGACCAGTATGCTTGCGACAGCTAAAATGTGACGTATCTTTACAACACCTTGTCAATTTCAAGCATATCAGGAGATGAACAATGATCTGTCAGACTACACTTTCCAAAAACTACTTACATCTACAGTGCAACACTTACATACTAATTTACATACATACATACAAATCCCAGCACATGTCTACAACACACAAGTTGCATACTGGTCAGATTTGCTATGCTTTTTAATGCACATGTAATACTAATCACTTCAAACACAGACATACAAGAGCACGACGCAAGAAAAAGAAAAAAAAAAAAAAAAATACAGGTAACCCGACACACAGGACCAGGCAAATATATTAGTGAATAGCAGCTCAATTGCTCATTTTATGCATTTGATATTTCAACATTGTTTGCTCTCGGCCAAAACTGTGGGCTTTGGATTCTGATGAATTGCATAGTATTGTTGGATTCCTAGATCTGAACACTATCTACGCAAACCACGCAAACAACACTAAAAACTTTTGGGAACGGTTTAGTTGTGCTGCTGAATTCTAGTGGGGAAAAAAAAAAAAAACCTTAAAGTTGGATGTCTTGTTACATTTATAACTATTTTTAGACTCAAGTTATCAGAATCTTCAGCAAGCTGAAATCTGCCACTTCGCTGCGGTCATAAAACATACAATTAAACAGTAGCAAAGTCACAGTTTCAACTGCACCTGTTACAGTGTATCATACTGGAAGAAAACTTTAATTATTGTTTCTTGTCTTTGGTATCTACACATAAACTAGGAGTACAACATGTAGTGTTGTGGGAAAAAAAAAGGGTGATATGCTTTACTGTAAGTTTAGCAAACCAGCTTTGGAAAACTGATCATGACAGTGTTATCACTGTATACAAATGCAACTTCCTCAATACAGATAACAAGTAACTCTCTACTACTACAACAAAACATTATTACTTGTAATATTAGTCTTGTGGGACTCCACAATCTCTGCCCAGACCCAATACAGTTTCAATATCTAGGCTAGATATTGGTAGTCTCAACATCAGAGATCTTGTTTAGAGCCCAATAGCTCTACACTGAAGTTTACTACACTTTCCAAAAACTAGTTACATCTACACTGGTAAATTTTACCAGGTGTTATGAAATATCCATTTTTTCTCACACATCACACCTAAATATATGCTAAATGACCTGTAACATGTGCTGACATCAAACAACAGCAAACTAATTAAAACGACATTGTATGTAAGTCACTATACCAAAGATGATTTTCCCTACACTAAACATACTTATACTACTTCGATCAGAGACACACTGCTCTGGTTGAGACTGCAGTGAGTCTAATGGTGGATTCATCATCTATCAAACAAAATTATGTTGAAAGACATGAATGAATTGGTCAATAGTAATAGTCCTCTCTTCTCACAGATAAAATATGTCAGACCACTACAAGCCACCAGGTACGTCAGAATGTCAATTGACAGAGCAGGGTGTAAAAGAATGTTCAACTAATGTTTACAGAATAGTGGCTTACAAACAATATTATTTTAATTACATTGCAACCAACAGTTAGTATGTTTAACAATTGCTCACCAAGTGTAGGCCTTTCCCCATATAAATATTGGGGATTTACATACCAACGACCTTAACAATATTGGACAGTAGAACACAAATGACTAACATCTTTAGTTAAACAATTCAAACATTTACATCTACATTACAAGTACATGAACTCTTGTCCTTTGAATCTTCCAGAACATATGCAATTCTAGGACTTATTGCTTTTCAGTACATGCTCAAACAAATGGTACATGTACTTCCTCCTCAGCCAATTATATCTGTGAAAACAATGCCATGCAAAGGTCTTACAACATTCACTTCTGTCTTCAAATTGAAAGGTTTCCGCATATGAAATAAGCTTTATTAACTGTCGTCCAAGCCATCCTCTTAAGCCTCTCGACACTGTAAGGCTAATCACCAATACAAGCTGGGTTTGAACCTGAACCTTCTGAATAGTCTGCTAGTTCGACCCAATAGACAGATCTAAAGTAAAACCTTACAAAGTTTAAGAAATCCTGCGATGAATACAAGCACAAGTATGAAAGGTTATTTAAGTTGGCAAAGCTTGTAAATATTATGTTGACATGGTTGACAACAGATAATTAAACCAGCACATCAGTAATATTCCTGGATGTTGCTCAACACTGGCATTAACCAGAGACAAGCTTGTACTAAATAAGATGGCAACATCGAGAGATACTGACAGACATACTCTGTGCAAAGAGAATATGCTACACTGGTCATATCGTTGCCATGGAATCCCCAAAATGGACAACTGCACTTTCACATGAATATATATCTACAAGACCAGATTATAACTGCTCACTCTGTCTTTCTAGTTTCACACCAATGTCGGGTGTAACAGAACGCAAATGTCCATCTGGTTTTTGTCATGACGACATATTACATTGGGAGGCAGCAGGTTTCAATACATCACCTCATCTATATGCATACAACAAATATTAAAACTATCCCTTCAAAACACCTAAGTTATATTCTGTACAAAAACATAAGCCTATATTTGCTGTCAGGCAAAGATAAACAGCCATCAGGTGGCCAAAACACCCTGGACAGCAAAATACAAAATGATGACGGCACACATACATGCACTAATGTAAGTTACACTGTGCTTGTAATACAGAACAATCTTTATCAAAGTATTCATGTACATGTACTATACCAACTTAAATTCATACCTCAAAGCAGTCAATGTGAGCCCAGCTATAATTGGTTGAGGAGCCTGGACAAAATGACCGCATGTCCGCACTAATCTACCTTATAATACAACATGTTTAAATCATAATAAATCACAGAACACTTTTACCATGGACATACTGCACTCCTATGGTATAATATTAATACAACTCCTGCAACGTATAACCAGTAACAATGTCTTGCTCCAATCAATTTTTCCTTGGAATGAATTCTCTTTCATCTTTCTCAATCTCTTTTGAAGTTCCTCTCAAGTTTCCAGATCCACTCCAACCCTTCTTGATTATAGCCGCTCTCTTCACAGCTTTTAATAAACTAGTGTTTGCTGTCTCATCTGATGGCATCTACGTAAACACAAACAAATTTAATAAACAAAAGCAGAGGTTGTCATTCACAAGACATTCACAAGCAGTAGCAACTGGTTACCTCTTGTGTGAGTTTTAGATTAGCAGGTTATGCCGTGAATAATACTGCACAAGCCAGCAGTAACAAAAACCATGCACATCAGGTCTTTATAATAAATAAACCATGTATTTTCTGTCTTGAATGCGAAACACGCATCCTGAAAATCTGGGTACCATAACTGTCTTTGAAAACTCAAATGGGAATTTTTATATGTTGACAAGAAGCAAACTGATTACTGACCACCCCAATGGGTATTGAGTTGAGTATACATGTACCATAAATCACATAGAGTTTAGCCGAAAATTTCAGACCGTAAAGTTTAGCCAATTTGAGTAGCCCGAAGAGAAGACACGGAAGAGCCTCCAGCTGTGCAGTAATCTCCAGTGACAGTCTGGCTTCTGGCCCTCGCCACATGGAGCAAACTCCCAGGCATGGACTGAGAGAGGAGTGTTTATAGACCAACTAGTCCATCTAGACTCTTACTGAAACGTTGTTGATTGCGCTTAAAAGCCTGTGACTTATTCTCAAGAGTCCGTCGGTTGTCAAAAAAATTTTTTTTTTTTTTACCCAACAACTTGCGGAAATTGATCCAAAAATTCCCCCGTCGGTTACTTCCACACAGTCTGAGTTGGAGGTGACATAACATATGATATATTAGCAACTCTCACATTAAACTGTTTGAAGGCTTGGCTGCTAATCCACACCATATGGGTTCAACAACAGTACTTGACAGTGATGCTTAAAGATTTCCAGACCAGTCACACCTTCGTTTTTACACATGAATTAGAGTGAACAAACCTGTATAATCCAAAAATGTCCACGCTAAACATGCTCCTTGACGTATTATTCCTCAGGCTGACAGGCTAAATTTGCGGGTTACACTTGCTGGCCTCAATTAAATGGGTGAATGCTTAATTCTTCAGATTATAGATTATTTTGCAAATTATGGACTATATTTTAAGTCTGAATTACAGATGCTTTAATATGCATGCATGTATATTGAATAGTATGCTTGCTTTTGCAAGAAATATCTGCCCTTCACTTCTGTAGTGCGACACATTCTTTGACCCGGCTTTGGCTCAGTCAAAAAAAAAAATGAACGCCATACATCATTATGCAGGGCTTTCTCTGGGACAGTATTTTTAGCATTTTTTTTCGCAAGTCACTTTAGCCACTCATCAGAATTTGTAGTAAATACTATTTTTCTTTAGCCATACTTCTTTAGCGGCCATGACTCTTGTAGGTCTCCTTCTGTAATTCATTTTTAACTGCCTTGTTGCAGCTGCTAGAATCAGTTTGATCTCTTCCAGCTATAGCTGGAGTTTATCAAAAGTTACATTTAGAACAACTCCCCTCAAAATAATGAACCAATGCTTGGCAGCACGTTTTTGTTTTTTGTGGGAAAAAAATCAATCCTTTCTCAACCTATCTGTAGGATTCTAGTAAAATGTAATTTCCTCTATCAGAAAAATTTGTTACGAAATTAATTTGCAAATTCAGTTTTAATAAAATGCAACATTATGATCAGTACAATGGAGTAACACAGTCTGACACGAGAAAACCAGACGGCGTACACATTTATGTAACGGCACATATTAAGAAACATATAATTTACTTCGGATCCCCAAAAAATAGTTTATTAAGTGGAAAAGTTTAAATTTTTAATGGGAGGTAATTTCATTTACAGGTGTAACTCTATCTTGATTTATTTCCCTTGATAATTTTTTTTTTTCCCAATTGGCCATGAAAGGCATCCCACAAAATGCCATGATTCTCAAAAAAAATTGTGAAAATGTGCTAAAAACCCCAGAAAACTCTCATGGTAGATTCTGTATGACATTTGTATTTTTTCTTACGTAAATAAATTTGTCGCCAAAAACATTTGCATTTCTCCAAATTGTATTGCCATTTCAAAAAATTGCTCTAAATTTGCGACAATGGCTAGTGCGAGCGGAAGCCCTGATTATGGGAGAATTATCAGATATACTCCATATATACAGACTCGGCGGTCAACAGACAATATTTAAGTTCGGGACAAACTAAGATTTTCAAGGAGTTTCCAGGAGTACTTGTCTTTTTAAGAACTTTCAAGTATTTGAAAATGAAATTGTATTTTTCAAGCACTTTCAAGGAGTTTCAACGACTGTGCTCACCCTGATCAAGCTCTTGCAAAATAGAATATGAGTTTGCCAAGTCTCACACACATTATTTCGTTACAATCAGAACTCTCCCCCCATTTCACAAGAATTCTATTTTTCCCGCCTCATCAAATCGGGTACCTCCAGTTCAACACAGAAAATACATTTTGGCAAAATTTTCGAAACTAGATATACCACTTGTTCTAGCCTTGTCCTCCCATTGTTGTGACAGCCGATTGCCATGCACAGGACTAAGAACACAAAGTCATGTGCGCATAAACATCTACAGGTAATTCCAACACTGACCAATTAGAGGCATTTACTTTCACTGACCCACCCCTTGGGATAGTCACAAATGTGAAGTCTCCCACCGAATCTAGACTAGAAGACGGACGTCAATTAATTTACATGTACATACAGCCACGTGCCCAGTGAAATGTATGTACAGTAATTTTCATGAGACCGCTTTGGATTTTGCTGCTAAACCATTTCAGTAAAGCCATGTAATCATGTATTTCAGTGGTCTACGCAGCACATGTAACCCATTTAAAGCGATTAGAATTAAAAACAATTGCCAAAATATCAGGTGGTCGGATCGGACTCTGCTGTGATTGAGGGGTCTCCAAAACTATGTTGAAATTTCAAAGAATACACCCAGAGCTGTGCAAATGGCTGAGATTAGCCATCATACCAATACAACTCAGCCATTTATATCTGAATACTCAATAGGTTATAGTCTGGCACCTACTCCCCTATAATTTCCATATAATGAGTGCTATTGTTAGGTCATCAAGGCCTACACTGGTAAGGTGTAATCATGAGTTCTGATTCAGGCAAACTGCATGAAAATGGATTTTCTTCCTCCAACAAGGGCAAACCTGTAAAGCTGGAACTAACTGCGGTGGAATCGGAGCAGTGAAGTGTAGTATCTGTAAATTAGTTTCTAAACCGCATATGGGTATTTATTTACTTTAGACACATATTCGTTGTTCGGTGATGTTTTGAAAGACCTCACTGAAGCATTTTGGCACAACCCATTCGGCAAACCATACAGTAGCTGTGCAGTGATTCTACTAGAGCTAACAGATGCATGCTCAGTGAAGTGTACTGCTCAGTGTTACTGGTCTCCTCACAGGCATGTACAATCTTGTGGACACACTCCTCAGATCCCCAGCTGTGGCCAATTACCAAGAAACAACCAAATACCAGGAATCACAGGATACACTTTTTAAAATCTTTGGCTCAACTCTACGTGATTTACTGCACATATACTATATTACCCCTGTAGTTTACCACTTTTCAAAAGAAACATTTTGCTTGATTCTAACTGATTCATCCAGCTTATATGGCCACTAGAAGTTGGTAAAGTTGGATTTATGTCTTGTCAGAGAAACTTAAAGTTTTTTTTTTTTTTGCATCAAAAATATCATTCTGAAGTCTTCATGTGCTTCTGAGGCTGCATTTTTACATAGCAAACTTTACGTTAAATACAGGTTAAGAACTTACTATTGATTTTGAGGGACTTGGGAAATCCCCACTTTTCGTCTCAGAGGAGATGTTTCTGGTCGCTGACGGTTTAGTGTCCACCTCATCACTAAAATAATATAAAGACAAATTAACACTTTTCATGACACTGGCAAGATTTTGTGGGTTACTTAAAAAGTGAGTGACATACAATCTCATTCGCAGATTAAAGAGCTTCTCATGAGCAAAAGTCTAAAATAGTAATCTGCAAGTACCACTTGGTTACTTTTGAAGGCAGAAAGTAGTTTCAACATTAGTTCAGATCTGGCAGCAAAAATACCGAAGAGCTTGCCTGTAGCAGGTACTTCAGCTCAATACCAGTACATATACCGAAGTCATACATTTGGTAAATTATGGTCATCAAATCCAGGGAGACCTGCTCTAACCATAAGGCCACCAAAGGGGTCACACTCAATGAGAAATCTTCATCTGTAAGAGTTTGATTTGTGTTATCATCAAAGTTTTTCACACAGATGGATGAACAAAGAGATGAACGGATGGATAGACAAAGTGAAACTGCTACAAGTATCTCACTATCACCATGACGTGCTATTCCATGTAAAAAATTAGTTTCTAGGCAACATTTCAGAAATATGGTGTTTGTTCTAAAAATTTGCCCAAAATGTATATTATTTGAGGCAGATAAAGATCATAAAACAAATTATACAATGTATTATTTTTTGGTGCTGAAACTTCAAATTTTCCCGCAGGAGGATATCAGTCTCTTCTGAAGAATTCTCAACACCTTTTTTGAACAAAATTTTAGGTCAAATACAGTACATCTTTACTGATGTCAATAGGCATACAAATACTACCTTAACAAAAATCAACAAAACAAAATTGCTCAGTTTACCTTATTTGTAAGTCACTTATAAACATTCAGGTTATGAGAGGAAGACAGCATTGTTGAAAGGCTAATACTTTCCACTGTACCCCAAAGAGTCAACTGCAGTATTTTATTACTACCATGCTGCATCCATGAGCCATACTGATGTTACCTGGGGCCGGTTTCATGAAGCTCACTTAGCTAACTTTGCCCGTGAATACCATGACGACGCATGTTGTAGAGATGTAAAGTGCACTTAGCTAAGGGCTAGTTAGCACTAAGTATGCTTCATACAACCGGCTGCAGGCCATGGCATCCTTTCTTCTAAGAATAAAAGCTATCATAAAAAATGCTTAAAGGAAATTAATACCCAACAAAAAAAAAATGTAAACTACAATTTCTAGACAAATTCTACCCTATACATGATCCAAAACAAAAATGAAGTGTCCTTTACTGTGGAAGAAAGCACCTTCTTGTCTCAAATCAATTAATTCTACATCATTGTTTACTTAGGGAAGCCTGTCATAACATGTATCCTTACACACATCTTTGGATAGTTCTTGACACTCTTATTCTAGTTTAAACTGGAATATATTTAAGTAAATGATGCTCTTGTTTATAAGTAAATAAAAGAAATGATAAGGCTAGTACTGTTAAATTATGTATATTCTCACCTTGGATAACCATGTAAAAATGGACACGTACTGCCTTTAAAGCAGTCACCATCTTCCCAAAAACGACAGGTGATACTGGACATGTCATGTGCAAATTTACAGTCAGATCGTCTACAGTGACCCTCAAGAAAGAAACTGCACGGCTTCCAGCTCCGTTCTAAATGGAAAATGGCAGGAATTCAGACAGGTACATGTCACTGCTCATGTGAGTAGAATAAACATTTATTTATCATTCTATTAGAGTATTTGAGAAAGGTACATGTACTTGTTCAAGGGACCTGACTTGGTATGGAACAAGGTTCAACGGTATCCCCTTACACGACAAGGTACCAGGAAACAAGACAAAGGTGATAAAGTCTATTCTACACCAAAAAATAAAACAAACATTTCTTTTTCCAAGCTCTGACATCTGGGTTTAAAAAAATCAAAAAAACGTAAAACAAAACGCGATATGTATATAAACTGAGTGAAGAAACACTTTTTTCACTAAGGAAATACTAATAGTTCGCCTTTATATAAATCATAAAGCAAACCCAACACGTAAACAAACTTTAATTCTTTTATTTCTAGAAATAAACAGGATGAACTAATGTTATTCGTGGAAGTAAACACATGTTGCAGGACACACCTGATGTTGTTTGAAAGGTCATTTCTATTCCATATGTATATTTGCACACGGCCTTGAACATACAGCAGGGAAGCATACTGCTCATGTGAGTAGAATAAACATCATTCTATTTTTAAGAGTATTTTAGGGCACAGGATCAGATACAGAACGATCTTCATGTCGGATACCAGCGCCCAAGTTAAGAAATACCCCCTAACGCCCAAAACGCCCATGAGACCTAGATAAACAGGTACAGAATACTTGTTTACTTCCACTGTGTCATTCAGAATTTTACGCTCCTTTTCTTCGGGGGGGCTTTGCCCCCTCCCAAGCCCCCCAATAGGGCACTGCCCTGGACCCACTGGAGCCAGCGGCCCCAGCTGAAAGGGTGCCCAAATTAGAAGGCTCTATCTGACCCTGGGGCAAGGTTTTCCCCACACAGGCAGCACACCTTGCCAGTAATTTAGCATTTACTGCTTTGTTTACTTTTTGTTTAATTCCATACTCTAGAATTTTTCATTTTTCACTTGGCAGTCAGCTTTTTGTGTGGAGAAATCTGGAGTGCTTATGGCAATCTACTGATGAATTTTTGCCCACCATATAAATGACTGTTAGACTTCACTATCAGCTAGATGAGCATCGTCGACCAATTACTGTCTTTCAAGGCTTCACAAACAGAGAACCAATCATCTCGAACATCACCCCTCAACTAGACTAAGTGGGAGCTGGATTAAATCACAAGACCTAAAGGACTCAAACAACGAAGTCTTGTCAAATCATTCTTTGAGGTAAAAAGACATATACTACCCAAGTATATGTATCCAGTGGTTTCACAGATCAATTTTGCATAAAATAGGAAGAAAGTAACACTGAATATTGAAGTCATATTATCAGCCTATATTTCGGTCACTATTTCTGAAAATACAGGGACTGAAATACAGGGACTAATTGTGTGAATTCAATATTTGGAGTTGTCTTTCTATTTTAAGTACATGTATGTGTATATGCCTTTGAAATCAACTGTAAACATAACTTTCTGTTCCTAATGTCTGAAGCATCTGCAGAACAAAATAACTTACTTTTTTTGGTTCTGTTGTCTGCAGAAGAAACATCACTTGTGTTATCTTCTGAGTTCAGCCATTTATGCTCCAGCTCCGAAGAATACACGGCTTGATCTGGTAGAGGGGCAAACTCTGTCCAGTTCAGCAGCTAAGAAGAGAAATGACACACCAGTGAACACAGTTAATGGTTATTCTAAATAAAATGGAAAGCTTTCATAAAAAATCAAACTTTCCTTACAGTGGCATCAAAATTTTCCAGTTCATTCTTGTCACCTGTACCTACCAGGTATGTACAAATCAAACTTTGGTGAAAAATTACACGCAAATATCGACCTTCTAGTTAATAAACCATTCCTTTCTCAGGGCTGTGATGTCCAGTTATTGTCTGCAAAATTTTGTTGGATCTTCTGACCTAGGACTAAGAAAGCTAGTCTAATGTTCTGCATTAGCATACCAATTTTTTTTAATTCTTATTACTTGTTAGGAAAAAAGTGCTTATAGTAAATGACCTAAAGTTTCGCCCTGGGGCTCAGAAAGTGTATTCCAGGGCTCACTGCGTTGATTGTGGTTGTTACTGACTGAGTGCTGCAGGAGAGCATCAGGGGTGGTCAGGCGGATAATATTGCCAGTACAACAATATAATAAACAAGTTTACACTTTAATGAGCAGTTAGTCTATGCTCCTACCACCAACAGTTCAGGTTTACCTCAGTTTTAATCATAATGATTTTAGTACATGCACTTCTCAACAGGTTTATTGAATTTGGGAGAAAACCCTGGACATTAAGCGTGATAACCCAGTACCTTTACGCATGTGGAGTGTCAACTCAAATATCTGTTTTTAAACTGCAGGGCTCTCCGTACACAAAGCTGTACAGAATTTAGCTTACCTGCAAGCTAGTCCTACCAGCAGACGTGATAAAGATGTCAAATTGTGGTCAAAGCCACACCTACACGCCTGCATTGGCACCACTGCAGCTAAACATTTCTTGTTAATTCTTGTATAATTTGAAAGACTGTCAACTTTCGCCCTTCTGTCAACTTCTGGCTTGTGATGGTGTTGAGTGAATTCCTAATGTGATAACTCAAACAAATCCTGTCTCCCAATATCCCGCACTGTCACAGTGCTAATGAAAAGGTGTAAAAGTAAGTTGCTGTAGTTGTGCGGAAACCTTGCATGGAGTATGTTTTCTGTATTTAATGAGAGGTTCCCGATATAAAAACGCAGGAAAATGAACTGCAACAGGAGATCTGACTGTAATGAAATAAAATTTGCATGTAGACTGACATACTAAATTGGAATTACATGGACTTACATCAGGGTCCAACTTGAATCGTGTGACATTCTGATCATCGTCGTGGTCTTCACTCGCTGGACTGTTTAAGCATCCAGCACTATCAGAGACCAGGGCTTTCATTAGGACTGACCCCACTTTTGTACTCTTCTTCTTTGGGCTTTCTGTTGGGGGCCAATACGACCCTTGATTGACCATATCAATCTTAGGTAGCGGTGGGATTTCAGCGTCCTCACCAGTACTCCATATACTGATGGGGTAAGGTTTATTTGGCATGGTGGGCTGAAATATAAGTTCATTTTCTGTGATTTCTAATTCTGAGTTATCTTTCCACAAGCTTCTTAGATTCCACTCTTCTTCAGAAAACTGGGCAGACACTGTATCGCTGGTGTCAGATGCTCCACCATCTGCCAACTCTGAGGCTACAGCCCCTTCACAACTTTCCCCAATATCTCCAAGAACCTCGAGTACTATGTTCAGCTTGTCATCAATCACATCCTCACTTTCTTCCTCCTCTTTATTCTCTACATTTTCCATGTTTTCAACAAACTGTCCAGTTTGTACATATTTCCCACTATTTCTCTTGACTCGGAACTTGGGAATGAATGAAGCCTCTAGATTCTCCATCCCCATGTAAGCCTGATACGGTGTTTTGGATGTGGCCATGTGACCTCCAAACAAGTCCTTCAGATGCATCTCCACACCTTCATTAGGAGAAGCTCCATGGGTCTGACCTTCTGGAGTTTGGATGGGTCTAAAGTGAGTTTTTGAGGAAAAAAACAAATGCTCTTGAGAGTCTGCTCCCACGTCTGACTCCACTGGACTTTGTTCATCCCAGTCCCCAGCTGCCAGTCTAGGACTGGTTTGGCAGTACTTCATGATTGGCTCACTTAGAACATGAGACAGCTTTCTTGGTACAACATCCTCAAAGGCTGAATGCTCAGATGGCACAAGCTCAAAGCTCTTGGACAGCTGAGTGGTGTTCTCCAGACTGCCACCTTCCCACACTGTCTTGGACAGGTTTTCCAAGGACACACTTCTCGGATGCTTCCATAAAGTACTGCATGGTTGTAACATACTGTCTCTTTGGTCAGTGTCTTGTGGGTCACTGTGATCTTCTACAGTGATTTCTGCAGGAACAGGTTTATTATCATGAAGCCAGAACGGAATGTAAGGCTGGGGTAGGTCTTCAGGAATTGTGCCAAGCAAGGAAACATGTAGCGGAGAAGTTATACAGCTGTACTGTTGTGAGTTCCAGACTTTTTGTAAATAATTATCTTCCAAACCAGGTTCATCAGAGGTTTTTGCTGCAAACCACATAGAGGCAGATCCCAATGGAGACGCTTTACAAGTTAGGTGATGCTGGCTGTCCCACACCTTTTGTAAACTGGCATCATCCAGGAAATGGGTCCAGTACCATGGGCTTGAAACCAAATAGTGATCTTGTGAGAGCACTGGTGAAGTCAGATCTGTGAAAAGCATTGCTGAAAACACACCATGTTTCTTAGGAGCTGTAAATGTCCAGAAATCAGAATTTTCCAGGTAAGTTGGTGGTACTGGGAGTTGCTTAGGCTTAGAACTGAAGTCCCCAAATAAATTCATGGAGGATTCTGACAGGAAACAATTGAAGTCATCACCAAAACAGAACAGGGCCTCTTCAGCTAAAGGCTTCAGAAGACCTGGTGAACTAAGTTGCGATAAGCTATAGAAATTTGGGCTTGTATCACTTGCCAGGTCATAGGGCTGTCCATCAACAGGTGAGGTTACATTGCTGGACGACCTTTGGACATCTTTTCGAGAGGTCCAGCTTCCAGAAGGTGAAGGAACAAAGGAATCAGACAGATTCGGAACAAAGTCATCCATTTCCAGAGGGAGAGATCCCCAGGCCTTGTACTGTGATGGAGAGCTCTGACTACAAGGTTCTTCCAGAGAATCCAGGAAGTGTATTGGGTTAACATGGATTTCTGCTGTTACATCTGATTTGGCCGCAAGGCTAATATCTTGGAGCTGTGCAGGATTAGGATCATCCGAAGGACAGCCATATGAGGTAGTAGTTGCTCCTGTTATAATCTTAGGCTCGGACATTCCAGGTACACATGGAGTATCAGGAAAGGGGAAACTCCAAGGCTCTTGTTCAAGGCAGCTGAACTGCTGAGGCATCACATGGTCTATATCACTGCCAGTCATGAAGAATGCTGGCAGGCTGAGCTCTGTAAAGCGTGCTGAAAACTGCTCATTATCCCCCATATCCCATACATCATCCACTGACGCTTTCAGGAGGGCATTGGGCGAGTCAGGTGGTGAAGACTCGACAGAACTGGGGAGACCAGAGCTGAACTGATCTGATAAGGACAAACTATGGCGATTAAACAGCCGACCTTTGGTGTCTGGTATGGAACTGAGAATACCATCCAGAGGTTGAGTGTACCAGGACTCATGCTCCTTCAACTCTGGGCTGACAGAAGAACTAAAGCCACGTACATGTCTGGAACTTGGCCGTAAACTCTGTTTTTTACCTCTTGGAGTGGATGCTATTGGATTATGGGGACAGACATCTTCATTCTTCACATTTCCAACCCTTGTTTGTGACATGCTTCTTGCCTTTGAGTGGTTAGGATACAAATGCACAGAATCATTTCTCTGGTTGTCTGGTTTCTTGGGGACATCTGGTGGCCAACTCAGTAACCTGGCTGCTCTGTTTAGACCCTTTTCCTTTTTAGATTTTCCTTGCCGATGATGACCCTGTTTGTTAGCTTTCAGATTAATTGTGGGTTTACCTGCTGCAGATTTCTTGTGCATGTTGTTTCCTTCTTTCCCTGACAAAGTTTTCTGAGATGTTCTCTGAGATTTCCCCTCACACGATCCTTTCTGTCCGCAAGTTTCACTTGCATCATCTTGAGTATCGTGTGAAGGCTCACTCAGCTGGCTTGTAATGGGATTTTTACTCCAGACACTTGTATCGCACTGTGATGGGGAAATCTGAGCCTGACTGCCATGACCTTGCAGAGCTGGAAAGGCCGCATAATACCTGCAACAGACATATAACATTCCATGGTTCATACAGGTATATGCAAATGAAATTCAAGGGGTTTTCAAGGAATTTTTTGTCGTTTTCAAGGCTAGTTTAAACATACCATGGTGCAAATCATAGACTATATTTTAAGTCTGAATTATAGATTCTTAAATTTGCATGCATGTATATTGAACAGTACGCTTGCTTTCGCAAGAAATATAATGTGTCATATATCGTTATGCAGGGCTTCCTCTGGGTCAGTATTTGTTTTTTTGGGTAGTCTCTTTAGTCACTCATTAGATTTTGTAGTAAATACTATTTTTCTTTAGCCATACTTCCATAGCGGCCATGACTCCTGTAGGTCTCCTTTTGTACTTCGTTTTTATACGACTTGGTGCAGCTGCTAGAATCAGTTTAGTCTCTTCCAGCTATATCTGGAGTTTATCAAACGTTACATTTAGAACAACTGCCCTCAAAATAATGGACCAATGCTTGGCAGCATGTTTTATGTTTTTGGGAAAAAAAATCAATCCTTTCTCAACCTATCTGTAAGACCCTATTGTAAAATGTAATTTCCTCTGTCACAAAAAAATTGTTACGAAATTAATTTATAAATTCAGTTTATTTAAATGCAACATTATGATCAATACATTGGAGTAACACAGTCTGACAGGTGAAAACCAGATGGCGTACACCTTTATGTAACGGCACATATTCTGAAATAATTTACTTCGGATCACAAAAAAACATAGTTTATTAAGTGGAAAAGTTTAAATTTTTCATGGGAGGTAACTTCATTTACATGTGTATCTCTCTTCATAAATTTTTTTTATACAATTGATGATGAAAGGTATCCCCGAAAATGCCATGATTCTCATTTGTTATTGAACAAAAATGATTTCAAGCATTATATAATGTAAGTGAACTTGCAACGATGCTTAACTTGCTTTGTAGATTTCTGTCAAGTAATCACCATACAACTATGTTGTTGTTGTTTCACCGAGATGAGGCCTGATAATGGGGAAATTATCTGCGAGCTCTCGATATAGACTCGGCGGTCAGCAGACAATATTTAAGTTCGGGACAAACTAAAATTTTAAAGGAGTTTCCAGGGGTATTTGTCTTATTTAAGGACTTTCAAGTACTTGAAAATGAAATTGTATTTTTCAAGCACTTTCAAGGAATGTGTGCACCTTGCATTCATACTGCTGGGGAAATGGGAGTTTTCGTCCAAAAATTTTGGGATTTACCTGCACCGGGGAATATAGTTGATGTAATTTGTTTATTGACCAGGGGCCATAATAACATAATCACAATATTTATGGCACTACGGCACAATATTATGGACAGATATTTGTAGTGTTGAAAGTAGAATATTAGATTTCTTTACCAGCATTTTGGAAAAGGAAATGAGTAAGTTGTTCATTAGATGGTCTAACCAAGTGAGAAAAAAAAAGAAACTCAATATTCCTGCTACTATTACATATACATTGGCTAAAATGAGCAGACCAGGTGTCCCAAAAATTATTAGAAGAAATAGGGTATGTGCAGATGACTGCCATGATGACAAAATACTGCCAGTGCTGATGAATACAGTTGGATGCATAAAATGCTACAAGTGATTTCAAAATTTTGACAAAATTCAAAATTTAATGGAGTGAAAATGTCTTCTGGAATTTAATTTTTCCAGAAAATCAAATTCTATGCATAAATGAAAACTGTTTAGCCTTTAAAATACATAAACTTGTTGACAGCAGCCATAGACTTATGATTAACATAAAAGTAGTTCCAGTACACAATACAGCATTTTATTCATTCTCAGCACTGGTAGAACTGATGAACTTAACACATCCCTCAACTGTAGCTATACGATGAAACACTATTCACATTCCATAAGATTTCCTTTGTACTCCCTAAAGTGCTGATACCTTTCGGCAGGATCTTCACATGCCGAAGCAGTCACAGAACCATCTGGGCAAGATTCTTGATTTGATGGATCGATGGGAGGCTCACAATTTTCTGTCAACAAACAAAACTATCAGTTTAACAGAGTAAAGTTTATAACTTAGAATACTTAGGTGGAACAAATACAAAACTGTGTTGGTTGACATCACGAGCTCTTTTCAAATGTTAAACCCCTATGATTAAAAATAAATTTTGTAGACTTAAGAAGATGTATTGTTGGTGTAGAAATTGTAGGATTTAGGTCTTTATATCTTTAATATAGGAAACTTGAAACTATTTATTACTTTGCCATTAAAATACCTTTTTGAGCATTTATTTCTTTCAGGCGAGTGAAAAGTTCTTCCACAAGATCTTCAATATCAGTTGCCTGCAAAAAGAAAAACAAAATGATTGTATATTATAAAGAATGACTACTATTTAAATGAATCCACAAAAATCAGCATGTTAGTTACTGATTGCACTATCCTCAAACAAATATTCGTGATAGATTTGACAAGATACAGTTGAGTAATTGTGTTAATTAATGACGTACCAGGGAACCTGAAAAAGCTAGGAAAATCTCACCTCATCTGAGATTGCCATCAGGCATTCTACAGCAGCATTCTTTTTCAGGTCTTCTTCTGATGCACCCTGCCCTTTCTTCCTTTCGCTTTTCTTTCCACGAATCCTTCGCAGATCATATTTTCTGCCCCATAAATGATCTGCATCTGCCTCTCCTGGGTCCAATTCCACCTGGTCCTGTTTGAGCAGGCTGATTATGTAGCGGGTGTAGACGACAGCGTCAATCCCTCGAATCTCAAGCTCATGGCCAAACCAACTCTGCACAGAAATCGGCATGGAGGCCTCGACAGACATTCTCCCCTCTGGATACTTCATTGAGACAGACAGATTCTTCAGATGAAAGCACTAAAGGCAGACATCTGCTTCATCCATCTTCCCCACATATAAGTGCTGAGCACAAAGCAATTTAACCCCATTCTCAGTTGCCAACTGGCTGTTTCATGTCCACCAGGAACCATACTGTAAAGGCAGAGCCACTGGCCACAAGTTGGTATATCTAGAAGTTCCCCATCACTGCTGACAGCACAGAGTTGAAGAACACGCCACTCCCCAAGCCAATATCCTATAAAACACAGAATGTAACATAGGATATCTATATTATACTCTTTTGTTCTAAAAACTGCAGCTTTTGTAACGATTACCAAACAACTACATATATAGAGTAAAATTTACCTACAAGTTCTCTTTCTTATTTGAAACTTTAAGAAATAGTTGAAAATACATATATAAATAGGTCAGGCCATATTCATTACAGAAAAGTCTCCTCCAGTTTTTATTCCTAAACCTGACAGCCATCATACACCAGGGGTAGAAATAAGTGCCGAAAATCGAAAGGCCCTTTAAACGGGTGGAAAATCAGATGACTTGTAAATCAACTTGCCCTTCCTGAATTTTAAAGGCCCTCCGAAATAGAAGTTTCCTCATCATGGAAATAAACTATAAGTTGTGCAAGAAATACAAGGCGCAAATCTCGTACAAAAAAACTTTCAAAATGCATGGATCACAGGCACACCGAACGTGAAGAGGGGCTCTTGACAACTCATTCTAAAAATCAACCTGTTTCGCTAATATTCAGAGAGGGTGACAAATATATTGACTGCCAGACTGGAACTTTAATACTTTGAAAATACAAATGTCAGAAAAGAAACATTCCCCCGTGTCAGAGAATTGTTTCATTACAGTAACGAATTAAAATCTCTCCTAACTAGGCAATCAATCTTAAAAAAAATTGCAAGTCATCAGATATTTGGCCTGCTAAAAGTTTATGACTGGTAAAAAGTAGAAGGCCAAAGGAGATTTTCTTGCCACTTGTATAGGTGGATGGGCAGCTGGCTAACACTAACATCTGTCACAGCTATGCCTGTATCAAAGTTTCACATGTGTATTGATAAAATTATTGTCTAGTGCTTAATGTCATGATGCTCAAGTCTTTTTCACTGCTATGCCCTTGGTCTGGAAAAGGAGTGGATAACACCAGTGTGCCTAAAATACATCTCTGCAATTTTGCCAGGCACTTGACAAACCTCTTGATCCTAAAGCCACAGGTGCAACAGCAAGAACTGGATTTTAACATGCGACCTCCTTGATCATTCAAGTTTGAATGTAAGTGACCTGTATCAAATCCCATCCTGTTTGGTACAAACTAAGTGGTGTATTTGATTGGTTGTTCTTATGCTGTACTAAAAAATATTTCTCTTATACAATGGCGACTAGCACTATGGTGGAAGGTAATCAGGCAGAGCCCCATGGAAACCCACAACTATCTGTTTGCTAGAAGATTTTCCCAAGTTTCAAACATATAGCAAGAGACGGACGCAATGTTTGTTATTAATATAATAACACGAGGAATCTACAAAACTTTTGTCAGCAATGCCTCAAAAAGTTATTTGCGGCATCATTCCGATAGTCGTACCGCTTTAACCATCTAAGCCAGCCAGGCCCCAAATTAAACTTGATAAACTGATGTAGAAAGTCAAATCATGAACAGGCTGTCTGTGATTGTCGTGTGCTCACTCAGCCCTCTCAAAGAGCATTATTTGCAAAACTTTCTCAAATGAAAGGGATGCCTTAATCTAGGACTATCACAAATAGTTATACATTATATTTGCGTGCTTACTGCTGGGAAAGGTTCCACCAGGTTCAAATTTTTGCCTTTATGGACCAGAGGAGCGTATGTGCAAAAGGACTCTTCTGCACAGTATCAGAAAAGTTCTCTTTACTCTGGTACCCTTCTGCCTGTGTGTCGCAGTTCAGCTGTCAGGAGAGTGAAAATGTCAGAAAACAGTCTAGTAAAATAAAATGTGACCTTCTCAGTGCTTTTTTTTCTTCGCAGTGAGTACTTAAATAGTTCAACTATCAGTGACAGTTGTAGATGACGATGTCGCTTTTATTTGAGGAAATCACACACGCACAAAAATATTCTTCTGGATTACAAAAAATTATGTCTTGTTTGGCATGCCACTCAAATCAAGAGTTACATGTCAGCAATTAGTTTTTGAACTTGATCGTTTGATGTTCATGACGCAATTTTAGTGTAATGATGGGTGCTACGACTCCGTTGTGATGTTTAGTTGCTCTGTAGCGGTAAATACCAAATTAACTGATGACAACCCTGCCTTTAAGTAACACCTTAGATTTGCAATTAAATCTGAATCATCTTATATCAACCTTTTAACACTGACAGAGCTCTATATATGCTATAATGTAATCCAACCGGAAGTGTTCATGCAGGAAACGGGTTCACAAAACGAACCGGTTACGCTAAGCCTAATGCTGCTTGAAAAGGCTACCGTGGAGAGCAGAGACAACATGCACTCATCGTGAACTGTAATAGTGCCACTCTTACCTGCGACAAACAAATGTCTTTTCGCTCCCCAAACAAGCAGCAAATGCGTTTTAGCTTGTTGAAGTCAACCTCGTTAGCATCCCAGGAAAACGGCATGATCGGATCGGAGTGTCTTCGCAACCCCGTCAGTCTGATCTAATTATCAGCATTGCGGGGAGCCTTTCAGATGCTTTCCCGTTAACAACGTCAACTTAAACTTTCATCCTTGATTACTCAACGGATACAACGAAACTAAATTGACGGAAATCAACGTAGTCGAAATAGTTTCGCAGCCGAGTGGTCGTAACCTCAGCTGGACTTTGACAAGTCTTGTCAATGATATCAGTCATCTGCGCCGGATTCGGTTCCGCTTAACAAATAAGTTCGACAGCCAACGAGTAATGCCACGATAATACGGCCACCCTGAAAGGATAATATGAAAACAATAATCTATATTGTTTATAAATCCATATTTTTTACATAAGTATTTCTCTTTTTAATATCACTGTCAGCGTGACACCCTGGCGAATGAATACAGCATTCCATGCACGACGGTCCAAATGTCCTTCTGCAGACGTGCAAATATGGCAACCGATATTTGGCGGGAAATGCGAACTCGTCATACATAGCAACTCGATGCAGAGCTTATAGTAAACAATGCAGATTAACAGACGTAAATGAAATTGTTATAAATCTTATGTTTGTGAAAAACTTTTAATGCTTTTAGGTCTTCCAAAGGTTCGATAGTAGACCCGGAGTACATGAAGACAACTTCTTTAAATGTTGTCGAAGCCAACTTGTTGATCTATGCCTTGCCCAGGCTCCGGGATCACAAAGCGAGCTTATACTTAAGTCAAAATTTCAATCATTAAATTTGGTATGTTCAACTTCTTTACCGTTACTTTAACTGAAATTTGTTTTGGAATAACTTACCCCGTATTCACATTGTCATGCAGTGTTTCGACCTTGTTAGGTAAGACATATATATTTTAAAGTGACTTGAAATTTTGACTTATAAGTCTTAAGATCGTATCATGATCCCGGGGCCAGCGATAGCTATAGGTCGGATTTAAGAAAATGTATGGTACAGATGGTTTGGAATGGTAGCCATCTTTGAGGTAAGTTTGTGTATTGCCCTCTGGGTGTCTATTGTTAGAGGTGTCATAACCTGGGCAGAGGCCCTTGGCTGGTAATTAAGGGCATGTAATGGGCAATAATATACACAAACTTACCTCAAAGATGGCTACAATTGCAAACCATCTATAACGTTGACTTGTAGAGACACAGCGTATTACATTTGTTTAACTCACGTTTATCGTCAAACTAAATAATACTTAACTTACACAAAGTCAGCCATTTATTGGTTTATGGAACCGGACAGGGGGCCTGGCCTCGCCCATAATGTGCAGGCATACATGCATCATGTGGTGCTGTTAAAATTGACCAGATTACAGATCAACCGAAAAGTTAAATTAAAAAAACAAAAAAGAGAAATATGAAAAAATGAATAATAAATGAAGATATTATCACACTGTAGGCCAAAACATAATAGAAGCAATCCGATTGATGTGATCTCGATTCCGCGCCGATATAGGTGCAAGCCTACAGGTGCATGTGAAGTGGTATATGAAGGCATACACATGTATAGGCCTATACGGGCCTGTGTAGGCCTATATATACCGATATGGATGTTTGCAAAATAAAAGATGATGTGTAAGGTGGATGCCCACTGTTCATTTTTTAAGATTTGGGGGAGCTCTAGTGCACGTAGAAAACTGTTCTAGAATATCCTAGCTGATATCGATATAACGTCTGAGCAAGCATTTAAACACATACATACACGCATATCGGCCTTCACACGTTGTATATATAGTAAAACCTACCGTTTACATGTATATGTATCTTGCCTGATTTCGGGAATGAAAGTATAACAACACTCCCATCAATTTCACTTAGTATTAATTCGACAAAACATTCAAAAGAGGAAATTAAGTTAATTCTATTTGCAATAATAATCAGGAAGAACTGCAGACGGGGGAGAGGGGATGGAAACAGCAGCACCGGGAACTATAGGCCTAGGCTTTTCAGATAGCTGGGGCAGTTTCTGCCTGGATTTATTTATTTTGCTGTCTTTAAATAAATGTATAGCATTTTAAATTCCTGCCAGCTTGGGCCAATTTAATGAGACAAATATATGATTTGCATATAGGGATATATGTATATAGTTCCAACTGCATAACTGATGGCAACACTGTGAAATACACAGCTTTAGCAAGAATAAAAGCCACTCAACACTGGTCATACGAAAGAAAACACGCAATAGCAGCCAACTGTGTTGTGTCCTATTTTCAGGATTTCTTACAACAGAGGTTTCAGTGATTAAATCATTGCATGCACAATATAAGATAACAAATCAGAGACTTGAAGATTGCATATAAATTCTTAGTGTTCGCACATATGTACATGTATATGTATACATATATTCAGAGTTTTTTGGGGGTTTTTTTGGCTAGCAATGCCTCAAACAGCCGCCACTGTGTGGATATAATTCTACCTCTAAGCTTACACAAACAGGGTGAAAACTATTATTAGAGATTTTATTAGCTTTATTTTTTTATTCCAAATGTACCATTTAATTTTAATAAACGAGTTGGCGACTGGGTCCAACTTGCTCGGCGCGGACATTCTTTCCGCTGTTGAATATACTTCCGGTTCCTTAATAGACAGCTGCTGGTGGCTGAAGGAAGCTGTGCAGTGAAGATTGAGCTACAGTGAAAACATGGCGGCCACCACAGCAGCGCCTGCGACTGACAGTGTTCGCGAACGAGCATTGGCAGATTATAGAAAGAAATTGCTGGAACATAAAGAACTCGAAGCGAGACTTAAAGAGAGTGAGTTGTTTATGGCGTAGTTCTTTGTGTAAACCTGTGTGGGGGCTTTGAATTGCACGTATTCGTAAAGCCGTTCGTAACTGCTGATTCATGTAACAACAACAACGCTTGATGAGTGTACTCTTTTTTTTGGTTCAGTTGTCGTAAGGTGAAGTTGCTATCCATTGATAGACGACTCCTTTTCAGATGCTCATTGTGAAAAGTAGATTCTTCATTGAACTGAGGGGAATTTTATAGTTGAGGTTACTGTTACGTGGTAGAGAAACAGCTTGTCACAATAACCACCTGAGGAGGGTCTCATTGACTAAAGAAAAGAACAAACCTAGTCTTTACAACTGCCAACTGATAGGTGTTTTACTCCGTACTGAAGAATATTTCACTTATACAACAACAAAACTGCCAGCTGAGATTATACCTTCTGCGATGTGCCATAAGCCAAGTCGGCATTTCAGAAGTCTCGCAAGTTTACGTACATGTAGGTGTGGATGACATAAGGTGGGGGCTCTTGCAAAATAATACGGCTACAGGGCAAGGTTTCACAATAGCTGCTAGATTGAATATACATCTTGCATAGTGGTGTCTATCAGCTCAATAGCGCTGCTAACAGTTCTTATAAGATAATGCCTTTCATTACCCTGAGCATTGCAGAGCCCAACAATGTCTTGACCAACCTGTGTGAACTCACGAGAGTTCTGAAAAGTAGACCTGGCTTACAAGACTGTAAGTACAGACCTCATGCGGTTTGGCCCATCATACATTGCATACCATACAGAGGGCTGGCCTAAAGACCGAAATGAAGGACCAGACAGGTCTAAAGTCCAGATTTGAGAGAGTCGGCTACACATAAGTGACCATGGCGCAGAAACTATTGCCTGGATGTTTATCAAAACAACACAGTAAAAACATCATACACATATCCAGCTATTCAGAAATATAACTTTTGAATTTCAGTTTGTTAAATTTGGGCTTTTATGTATCCTTGTCAATATCAATGCCGTTTAGTTTATTTTGATCTTATTTCTCTGAATGGACTGAAGATGGCAGTCTCGATTGATCTACTCAGCCATGTTGCTTCTACACTTGACCACATTTGGCAGGGCAAACAGGGCAGATAACCCATGAAAAATTCATGTCACATTTTTGTTCAGTGCAGCCAAAGAAAGAGACTCGAAGTTAAACTAAATTGCCATGTATTGTATAGTTGAAATGTGCTCTTTTTGAATCTGTTGACTTGTTTTTTTTTACCACCATTGTATTTGTATCTAATTTACAAATGCCAGTTTTGAGTCTGTCTTGTTGATTGCCATTCAGATTGATTTAAGCGTGCTTGCATTCTCTTGAGAACGACAAGCATGGGGTGCAATAGCGAATAAAACACAGAAACTGCTATTTGAAATATGATTAGCAAGTTGGATGAGCTGTACTTAGCTTTGAAAGGAGTCCTATTGTGAAGAACTGCTTGACGGGATATGCTTTTATGAGTGAAATGATTAGAATTTCAGAACATACATTTAATTGAAATTTAGTGGCAGTACACTGTTATATGTTGGCCATGTGGTAGGGGAGAGACACACGTAGCAAAAGTTTAATACTCTTTAGCAATTTTAAGCTGTATAAATTTTTGCGCTCCTGTAAAATCAGCAGAAAAAAGTGGCAGTTGTGGAAATGTGAACATCTGCAAGTAGCCTATGGATGGCCATGGGTTTCCTAGAGCCTGGTTTCCTCCCAATGCAGGCCTGCCATTCTATAAGTGAAATATTCTGGAGTCCACGTTAAACACCAATGAAACAAATCTAGATTTGAATTGATGAAAAAAAAAAAAAAACCCTGTACGTAATACATGTAACTGCATATGGTATTTGTCTTTTTGTTAAGCAGTTTCAACTTTTGATTGCAGTGCGTGAACAGTTGAAAGAATTGACGAAACAGTATGAGAAATCTGAAAATGATCTGAAAGCGCTGCAGAGTGTTGGGCAGGTAACTATCCAGGCATCATAAATAAAGTTACTGTGAAGTTTATTTTGTTGTAAGTTTCATCAGGTTGGAATCATTTTAGCACTACTGTATACCACATCACTGTGGTAACATTTACACATTGAAGTTTCCTATGGTTTGAGAATGTGTCTGAATTTGATACATTGCATTGCATTTTGTTGTAGACTATTGTTATCATGTGAATCTGATGAAAGAAATCTTTTTATTTTTTCTTTTACATTTGTAGATTGTAGGGGAGGTTTTAAAGCAGCTGACAGAAGAAAAGTGTGAGTACAACTCTTCTCTGATGTGTGGACCATGTTCAGACAATACAGCAGAAATAAGACCTTGTGTTAATTATGGAAAATACATGGGCTGGTCATCATTAATATAGAAGCTCAGCTATTGTGAAATGTGGCTTACCATGTGTTTACATCAGGTCAGGGGCCTCTGTTGCCGAGGGGGTTAGCACTCCAGCACAGCGCAATAACCCTGGAGTCTCTCACCAGTGCGGTCACGGTGAGTTCAGGTCCAGCTCATGTTGGCTAACTCTCCGTCCCTACGTGTGAATGTCTGCCAGCAACCTGTGTATGGTCATGGGTTTCCCCAGGGCTCTGCCCGGTTTTCTACCACCACTATGATGGTGGCCATTGTATAAGTAAAATATTCTTGAGTATGGCATAAAACACCAATCAAATAAATACTTCAGGCCAATCAGGAGACCTCATTTCTCCCAAATGAAAAGCCTCGTTATAAATGTTCACCTGAAATTTTCGCTGATCATACGCGTTTTATTCACAGTCATTGTAAAAGCCACAAATGGCCCACGGTATGTGGTCGGGTGTCGTCGACAGCTGGACAAGGCTAAACTCAAGTCTGGGACAAGAGTGGCCTTGGACATGACAACACTTACAATTATGAGGTTAGTTGTTTTGTCTAATAGTTATTTGGACATCTTTAAGCCATGAGAAAATACCAATAATTGTGCATTGAAGTTGAAAACCTGAAGTTAGTATATTTCAAGCGACACATTTTAATTGATTTTGATCAATTATTCCAAGTTATAAGGGCCATTAATGAGGTTTTTTTATGAAGTTTGACCAGTTTCTTATCAGAAAACCTTAAGTACTAAAATACCATAAAAATAAATACCATGATGTTTGTATTGAGTTTACACTCTGCAGAACAGCCAGGTTAAGGGATGGTAGACCAAGTGACAGTAGAGTGACACGGTCATAATGATCTTTATGTGTGGTGTCTTTAACTTGGCATTCAATAACATTTCCTGTTTTAATCCAGTGGAAAAGAATTTGTTAAAGTCTTGACTAACACCCATTGGTGCGAGCATCAGGAAACAATAGATAGTCTCTCTTGCCATTTCAAGTTACAGGTTATTTAAGGTTAAGTAAGGCCTGCAAACAGGTGTCATTTTGTGTTGATTCATGGCATGTACATGTATGTGTCTGCACCGTCAGGTATCTGCCTCGTGAAGTTGACCCACTGGTATACAATATGTCCAATGAAGATCCAGGGGATATCAGTTACAACCAGATTGGTGGCTTAGGGGAGCAGATCAGAGAACTGAGAGAGGTAAGGAAAGCAACTTTTACAATTTGTTAAAGTGAACAGAAAGTCTGCCTCTATATATTCATAGAAAATATGATATAGGACACGGTTATCACAGAAAAATATGTAAAAAATTCTATAAAGTTTTGATGGCCGAGAAGATGAATTTCAGCACTGTGGACATGGCACTGACAGACAATTCACTCAGAGTAGCCTTGTTGTAGAAGCCCTTATGAACTTGGCCAATCACTAGTGCTGAAAGTGTCATGTGGTAATTTGCTATCACATCGAGAAATCTATTAGCTCTTGATTGTGAGTGTGGTTTCTTATAGTGGATAAACAGATATCGATGCAATAAATTGGATTTTGCGGTTAGTTTAAGTGTTAAAACTGATGCATTTTGAACCATACATTTATGAGCAGGGAACTGAGAATGGCTGCCCGTGTCACAATGCAAACAAGATGGGCAGGACACTGCAGTAACTTGTCTGGGTGAGCTGGCAAGAAAACCGGCCTTGGGAGAGTCATAGCTTGAAGAAAAATATTGTGACTTTGCATTATTTTTCCTTAGCAAAGTCAGATTTATTGCAAAAATATCTTCCCAAATCTGATTGAAAGAATCTGTTATCAATCAGAACGTCCTGCTATGTTCAGTAAATTCTCTGAAGTCAGTTTTGTCAGCTAGTCCAAATGCCTACACCCATGCCGGATTTGGACGAACAGAGCGCTAAAGAGTGCATGTGGCCTTGACTGAATGCCAATTTAAAAGAAACATCGGTTCTTTGAACATGGAACAGAGCTGATACTTTGTTGGGTATTAGATGTTTTTGTTTGTTTTGTTTTTTTCTCATTCAGACATTGCTTTATACTGATGGTATGGGAGAGCTGCTAGGTTTTGTGACATCAGTCTAGATAGCTATAACATGCCAAAATAGCGTCACCAGATGGGTGGCTAGGTACTGATGATTGTTTGCTATTTATTTTGTTGATAAACGGTGTAGAATTTTTAAAATAGTTTTCAAACATTTCTGGAATACTTCTTCATTAATTAACTCAGCTTTAGTGACTGACTTTATGTTTACTTTAATTGCCTATACATGTATTGTTGTACTATACATGAATTTATAAGCTTTTAGCTCTTCCATTGCCTGTGACTGAGTTCTCAAGAAAATGTGTTTTTAAGTAGTTTTGTTGCCAAAGGAAACTTTATCCCGGTCTAGATGTATATGTATGCTGTTTATGTAAACTTATATTGACATTACTTCATAGCTGTCTGAAGATGAAGGTGTGTTACACTAATTGCACAGATGTGTTAAGCTCAATATTTACATCAGTCTTGACATGCATTTTCTGACAGGTGATAGAGCTGCCATTATTGAACCCAGAGCTGTTTCAGCGAGTGGGCATCACCCCTCCCAAAGGGTGTTTGTTGTATGGACCACCGGGTACAGGGAAAACTCTCTTGGCAAGAGCTGTGGCTAGTCAGCTGGAAGCTAATTTTCTCAAGGTGTGTGTGTATGTTTTCTTTGATCCTTTGATGGTGTAAAACACCAATCAAATAAATAAATAAATACATCTTTAATCCTTTTAGGCATCTGTTGTTACCTCGGAGGTATCCATAGACAAATTCTGAGTAGAAGGTCTTTGTCACCATGAATTAGCAGATCGTGTAATTAGAAATGCCATTCTCAGTCCCGTATAAAGATGTTTATTCTCTTTATCTTTAGAATGGAATTTTTTATTTTGTTTTCTGACAAATTTTGCATAAGTGATTGTGATGATCAGGGCTCGTAGGTTTATGTCTCATGGCCTTCTCTGTTTTATGTTATAATCAATAAAGCAGAAGGTATATTGTACCATCTCGATTTGACGGACCGAAGGTTCATAACCATCCCAGTTGTTGTTGTGTTGTACAAGGACTTTTGATTACATGTAGTACCTTGTTGCATGTCAGTTAGTGTATAGTGTAATTCAGTAAAGGCAACAAGCTACTAGTCAACAACACTGGAGATTGTTTTATGTTATTTTGATGTTGTTTTGAAATTTTTCCTGATTAGTTTTATTCTCAAAACTATTCCGTTGAAAATAGTGTTTAGTGTCACTTGAGTTCTATCTTTGGCAAATGGAGCAAATATAAAATCTGTATTGCCCAGTGATGTGAAAATACTGTTGAGGCACCAATGAGTGGACATCTCTGAGATTTCCTTTGTCTCTCCCCTCTCTCCTGCCCTGTCATTTTTCTGTCTGCTCTTGTCCCAGCCTTCTCCCTCCCCACTAAATTCTGCTCCTCTCCATCATGTTGTCTCTCTGCTGTCCACTCAAGCCAGTGATCAGTGATTATGAGAGCTGAGGGCTATTACTAATTTAAACCACAACATGTCTTTACATAAACCACTGACACTTGTAATAGTTCAGTTATCACAATTTCATTTGAATATCTTGGGTTAGCCTGTAATATAGGTACGACAAATAGCCAAGTCAGTGTTCATTGATAGAGTATCTTACAGCTGCCCATGAAGAATCATGAAGGAGCCTTAGACTTAAGCAGTCTCAGACTCAAGTGTTAAGTTCAGAACAGTTCACTGTGCTAATATTGTGACTCACCCTGAGAATGTCTACTTTTAATTATTAAGTGTTAAACTTTCATGATTAAAATGAAAATTAGTGTTTAAATTCCAATCTAAGTTCAGGAAAAGACTATATAAAGTTAAAGACTAAGTCCAACTTCAGTCCATGATAGCTTTGTGATGCTGTGGCCAGAAGTACAATAACTAGAAGTGTGCAGTTTCAAGGTAAACAAACTTTTAGGGAGGAAAAAGAGGCTGCAACATGCAGATGGCACCACTTGTGTCGGATGATCCATTAATGATTCTCTGTTTATATCTGTCATGCAGGTGGTGTCCAGTGCTATTGTAGATAAATACATAGGAGAAAGTGCTCGGTTGATTAGAGAGATGTTTGGCTATGCTAGAGATCACCAACCCTGTATCATTTTCATGGATGAAATTGATGCTATTGGTAAGGAGATAAGTCACAGTGAAAAGTGCAAAAGATCAGAAAATATCAAGATGTGTGCTGATCGTAGATACAGATTGAAATGGTAAAAAGTTGGTCTTTCTACATTCCAAAACGCTTTGTAAGTATTAATACCATAATCAGTCTTTCAAGACCTCTTTGTACAAAACACTTTGGCTAGCAGTTTGATGAGTTTATTACAATGAATCTACTTTTGCACTCAGACCTTTCTTGCTAAGTAGCCTTTAAGCACTAAGCCCTGACCAGTGAGTTCTGTGGATATTTACTCAGTAATGAGTGAGGTGTATACGTTTTTGTCCTGACCTTATTTTAAAATATGCGAAATATATAAGGGCATAACTCTCTTTCCTCTAGTAATGTGTCCAACATTTGCTTTAAGGAGACTATTGACATAGTAAATACATAAGTTATCTGCTGAATATTTGCTGAACACATAAACGCTGCATATGTCATATTGGATATTTCAGTTGAATTAGTCTGTAAGAATGAGGTAGTGTAATGTTTAAAACCCTCGTTATCTTAACCTCGTTATCGAAACCATATTGTCTGCTGCCAGCTTGGTAGCACTGAGTTTGTAGGTTTGGGTCTAGCTCTTTTTTTGGCTGGAGCACAGCTATCTCTAATGGTTTTGCTTGAACACTGTCTGATCTCCACCCATAAACTTGACCATTGTCATATCAATTTTGAATGGTATAAAAATTTTCTTACTAAATTTCATTTACTTATTAGCTTGCCTTACAAAGTAATGAGAGGTATTGTGACGGTGATCAGATGCTGTCAGTGTCAAGTGTTGCATATGGAAGACCAATGAAGTCTTTTACTTCATAGCTCAACACTTTACTCGGCTATTCACAGGGTTCCAGTTGCCTCCCATAATATGTGAATTACCAAAGGCAGTTCGCGATTTGCATATCAAAGACCCCTGTGGTAAAGTTGTACTCAAACATTATGCAGCTTTACAAACTGCTCAAACAGGCGAGCTATCGGTGTTCTATGAATGCCTTGTTTTTCTTCTTTTTACGTTATATTTTTTTTTTGCTCTGAACATAAGCTTGATAGGCTGCGACTCCAGCTTTCATTGCACATGTCTTTGAAGTGACTTGAATGCTTTATACAGGTGGCCGAAGATTCTCCGAGGGAACATCAGCAGACAGAGAAATACAGAGGACTTTAATGGAGGTAATACAGCCAAGGGGTAACTTTTTTGCTTATAACTAAGCAAGTGAATTCATTTTACTTATTTCAAAGATTTGTTAGATGAAGAAATCTTGATGTAATCAGCCTAATGCTTCTTGTATCAAAATTTGAAACAATTGATCAGTGGAAAATCTGACTAACAGAATAATAACTTGTCTTTAACTTTACTAAGGGACTAAATGTATTCTTGTTGCAGCTGTTAAATCAGATGGATGGATTTGACGCCCTAGGCCAGGTGAAGATCATCATGGCTACCAACAGACCAGATACTTTAGATCCAGCTCTCCTTCGGCCGGGCAGATTGGACAGAAAAATAGGTACTCCATTTGACCATTCCCATGCTGCTCTTAAATACCAGTAATGGTTATTAAAGCTAAAACCAAACAAAATAACCTTATGTTTCATTATATTACAAGGATGGGTCATACACATTTGTCACCATGAGGATCCTTCAAGGGACTGGCCAGCCTTTTGGTCATTGAATCCTAAAACCATACAGAAACTCTCCCTTGTTTTTTCATGGACAATTTAAGGAGATTGAGACTTGTTCACTCTTCTACTCTGCATCTTAACTTGTCCACACTTCCAATGTAAGTCCACTCTGCTTACAAAAGGTCTGAGCAAGTGATACTCCATTACATTGTGGTAAACATTATGTGTTTTTCAAAAATGTACATACCCTAAGAATGAATGAATGATTATGGCTTAACGCCACATCGGCAATATTTCAGCCATATCGTGGCGATACATACCCTAAGTGACCACAAAATTCGTCTATGACTAATTTGCCCATTTTTCATGATTCTGAGAGTTCTATCGAGTTTAGAAAGTTGTTTTGAGGTTTGCTTGGAACATGGGATGATATTCTACAGGGAAATTGTAAAGTTTCAGCACCAAAAATAATATTGTGTGACATTTATTTGCATCAGAAATTGCACTTTTGTGGGATGTAATTAACTTGTCCCTTGCATGTTGATCCATCCAAAACATATCATCACATGAACTGCAATTTAATGTAGAGTTACAGATTGTTCACTCATCGACTCCTTCAGTGGCCTAATTATAGCATCCAACACAGGACCAAATCCAGGTTGGGTCATACCAAGATTTTAAAAATGGTACATTATTTCTGCCACGCTTAGCGTTCAGCACCAAGAGGTTAGAGCAAGGAAACAGAACTGGTGCTCAGTTTCCTTCACTGTAATGCTGGCTGCCATCATATAAGCGAAATATTCTTGAGTATGATGTAAAACACCTATCAGTTAAACAAATTAGCAGGACTGGTTAGCGTGATGTCCGTGGAATGTGGAGTGTCATGCCTGATGCGTTCAGAATGATGCTTCAGTTGCGGCAGCACTTTGGCAGCATGGACTCGTCCTGCTACAAAAAGACACAATATGTGTGCATGGCGGCATATAAATGTATCTACACCAACCTAATGACTCCTCGTTATCATAGATCAAAATAGTACGAAGTGAAACCCAAAGCCTGCATACATTCATATATTATCTCGCCAATGTGTGGAAATGTTTGTATTTGTCTTCCACAGGTGACTAACATTGCGAGCATGTGCTGTCTTTTTCTTTTTCAGAAATTCCATTACCAAATGAACAAGCCAGACTGGACATCTTGAAAATCCATGCATCCCCCATAGCCAAACATGGAGAAATAGGTAAACATTTATACATGCTGTGTATTTGATAAACAGTGAATTGTTATCAAGTGTCAGTCTTAAATCTATCCCTCAAGCATCACTAGGGCAGCAGGTGAAATAAGATTGCTGTTAAAACTAATCACTTTCTCCATCCTCGTCTAGTGTTTTCCAACAAATTTGTTCACATTAAATCATCTCCCCATAGTTGTGCTTTCAGAAGTCTACTTATGAAAGTGACATATAATGACATTGCTGGTTGACTGTTTCACAACTAAAGCAATTTTAAATCAGACTTTACAAGACTAATGGACCTAGGAAGACACAGTTACAGACAATAATGGTGCCATTCCTTGGTGAGACTGTCAGTCCAGCACTTGATTTCTCTGTTATGACTTAAAGTCTATGGGATTGTCTGGTACCGTAAATCTACAACCTTTTCAACCAATACAGCGCTTTTTCCAGAGGAATTTATGTTTACAATTATTATGAAAATCACAAGAAATGGATTAGTTTGTGTCATCAAAGATGCAAGCTTCATAGAACTGTGCAAATGTTTTCTCTACACCCCAGCTCTCTCACAATGTTTCAAAATATTGGTTGCAAAGGTGGTTGAAAAAGTTGGAGAATTAGGGCACCCGGACAAGTGTGATAGAAGACAACATTATAGAAGGGAAATATCCTTGTTCAGCATGAAAACTCAAATGATTAAGCAAACGAAGTGAAAGGCAATATTGTACCTTAGTATCTGTATTTTTATTTGACCAGGTAGCTGTATACGCCATGTTTGTTTATTGTGTACTTGTCATTCACTACTGCTAACGTTAAATTGAACAAGGAGGACCGAGTAAGGTTAATCTGAATACACTAATTGTAGTGGAATGTTTCAAAGGATTTACGAAATGTGTCAGCTAAATATAAAAATCACCACTAATACAGAAAAAGTTAGGATTTTTTCTACCTTTTTAGTTAGTGTCTGTTTATGCATTATTTCCCTCTACACTTGATAAGTTGATCAGGGTCATTTTCACAACAAGCAAGGCTTATCAGTAGGTTAATTTCCTTTCCTTATTCCACTGTTATGTTATTTTGACAGTGTTCATAATCTGTGTGACATCATTACATACGAGAGCCTTACCTTTAAAGCCATGATGAAGTGTACACAATAAGATGAGGACTGGAAAGTTTATTTGCACCTTAGCATGTTCATAAAATAACTATAGAGCACTGATTAAAACCTTTAAAAACTATAGAGCACTGGTTTGTATGAATGCCAGACTGTCATTACATGAAATGTGGAATAAAGTGGTTATCATGCTGTGTGGCCCTGTTAAGATAAGCAACTGTCCAAACACGTTAGGACAAGTCAGTTCATGTCACTATAATGGAGTTATTGTTCTAGCTTCAGCAACCTGTCAGTTAAAAGGATATGACCATGTTTAGCCCTTGTGAATGGTTAACAGCAAGCCAGTATATAAGAAGAGTGTGTGTTTTTTCTTTAGATGGTGGCTAGGTGCTAAACTAAGTGGACATTATATGTGAGCTATGCTGATATGGAAACTAGTGTGTAGGTACTGGTATATGTAGTCCTGCTGTAGAACCTGGACAATAGCATTCAGATTTTCGTCATTATTATGATGGACATTGCAACTGTATATTTCGGGTATAATAGTTATGCCTCTTGCCTGTTTGTAGACTGGGAAGCTGTGGTGAAATTGTCAGAAGACTTCAACGGAGCTGATCTACGAAATGTATGCACAGAGGCAGGTGAGTCTTGAGTTGATTAGACCATTTCCTAAAGACATTATCTAGAGGCATCTGTGGCTTCTCAAGGATGTACTTTGCTGGCCCTGCGTTCAGCTTCTGTCATTACTAACTGTATAGCAGGAGACAATTTTTGTGTCTCTCAGATATATATTCCAGTGAACAGCCCAGTGATGTTAACTAGCTGTTGAGGCACCTATGAGTGAACATTGGAGATGATCAACCTCTAAGCTACCTCTGCTGTCTCTCGACTCATCTCCTCTTTATTCTGTCTCTATTTGTCCCAGTCTCATCCCTCCCCACTAAATTCTGCTCCTCTCCACATCTGATGTGACTCTCTGATGTCAACTCAGCCTGTGATCAGTGATTATGAGAGCTGAGGGCTGTATCCAACTTAGTCTGAGCAGGAAAAGAACCCCTACATATACTAGATTTGTCCAGAAGACTGAAGTAAAATGAAATATCCATTCACCCTTTTTGTAAAATATTTAAAAGATCTTGTGTAATCATTAAAGTATGGCCCAAACTGGACATCATCTTATTATGTGAAATGGAATATAATGTAATATAAAAAAAAAAAGAAAGCAATTGTGATCTGGGCTGACTGAAATGGACATGAGTGTTGTGGAACAACACACTCAGGGTGCTGTTTAAAAAATAATCAGTTACTGTACTAGTTTTTTTTTGTTTTTTTTACAGTGTATAGTGTGTGCAAGCCTCGAGCCATTATCTTAATAAATGTTGTGAGATATCTCAAAGGTGGTCTTTCGTGAAGTTTGAGATCACTTGCCTTCCTTAAGTATGGCATGGAATTAGAAATCATTGTGAGAAACTTTGTGGCAAATGTGAATAGGTTTGCTCTGGCAGTTCTAGTTTCCTGCACATGCAAAGAATCGTGTCACACAAGTGAATGAGCCAGTGCTAAACGTTACAAATGCTTTGTTTTCACCTGGTAATGCAAAGAGAAATGAAGTTTCTTAACTTCCCGTTGTTTTTTCCAGGTATGTTTGCCATTCGGGCTGAGAGAGATTACGTTATTGAGGAAGATTTCATGAAGGCTGTGAGAAAGGTGGCAGACAACAAGAAGCTGGAGTCTAAGCTAGACTATAAACCACTGTAAAGGCACACCATCAAAGTAGAAAACAGCGATTTTGAGGATGGTTTTTAGCTGTGAAGGAAATACTGCAGGAAACTTTACTGACACATTGATTGGGAATTTTGTGTAGCAATGTACATGTTTAAGAAATAATATTGTACCTGGAAGACAATTAAACATCCCTTATCCCCTACTCTCGCTTTTTGTTCCATTTTGTATTTTGAACATCATTCCATTGTCAGGACACGTGGGAATAAGGCTGTATGGATATATGCAACTCAGAAATTGCAATCTTAACCCTCCTGCATGATAGTGGAGCGCTTTTCTGTGATAAGGATTTCTAAAAACCAATTATCAAAGAAATTTCCTCGTTACAATATCTACATGTAGAGTTATATCCTTGATCTCCCTGCAATTATGATGTATATAAAATTATATTTATCAGTTTTCAAAATACAGGATTTTCGTACTTACACTGATCGATGACCTGATGATAAAAATCAGTTTGCCTATAATTATGATTGAATGAGACATTTTTTAAAAATTCTTGCTAAGGATACCATTATGTCATCACTTTGTGCAGTCGCTGGCATATATCCATTGAACACATGCGTTTCCTGTGTGTGGGTTAACAATGTAAGCAGCCATATAGGTTAGTACGGATGAGCTTATCTTGTGACATATTTTCATTGTAAGGAAATTACGCTTATACCACCCCTTTTGCTTTTGTTAGTACAGCGAAATAAACTTTTTGATTCAAAAAATGGAGAAAAAAACAACACAATTTACTGAAATTTACTGCACCTGCAGCATGCAGGTCCTTGAATTACGCTGAAAGCAGCAGTTTATTTGTGTCAACGCAACTAGTTATTGTATTTGTATCCACAGCCTTGAGAAAACTTCCTTTTTAAAGCGGTCTTGCTACAGTAAGACTGATAAATATAAAAAAGATTCAGGTATAGGCTGATCATATAGATTTTATGACAAAATTCATAGGTACAGTATATACATGCAAGTGTACAGACATATACAGGTACAACTAATGGCCATATGTACACATTCTTATACAATTATTAATATACAAGTCATAAGATGCATGTTGCCATTTGCTTTGTAGTAAGAGAACGTAAATATCACAATAAAAAAGCACTTAATTCAATAGACAGATAAATATCACATAGAAATGCCTGAGAAATTAAAACATTTCCTGCATTTTATGTACAATATAATATGCATCCATATAATTTAATAGAAACTGTACATCTCGAGGAAATTCACATACATGTATATGTAAATGTTGCACATATCAACTGCAACATTTACATTTTCCACATTGTGCTACACACGATTATTGCAATTGGTACTTGCACATTTCCAGGTTGTGACCTTGAAAATATTACATTCCCAGTATTTATGGAGCTTAATATACATGTATGAATGTGTGTATGTATATGGGCTTGTTAAAAAATTTGATTGTCATTTTACTTCACACATATAGATCACTTGTATGGTCCATTTTTACAAAGCAGAGAAATACTGCAAATGTTAATTCCCACAAACACAAATAAGCTGATTTAGATAAAGTAATAAGAAACAGAAATGGCACAAAGCAAAATAAGGTGTTCCATAAATAAGTAAACTTAACCGTCCTAATATAAGCTCTCTCATTGAAGCAATGAATTTCCAACAATGAATCGCATGCCCTGTCACACACACACACATGTTGTAAAGAGATTCTTTTTCTCTTCACTAAAATTGGCTAAAAAATTCAGAATATTCAAAAAATAAATTGGGTCAGTCAAGCTCTTCTCTAGCAACATCTTCATATACTGAATTTGTTTAAAAAAAAAGTGCAAATAAATAGGAAAATAAATGTTACTTTTAGTGCTGGAACATACATTACCAGTGGGATCTTGTATGTATCTTCCAAACGAACCTCAAAACACCTTTCTAAGACCAATAAAGGTGCCAGAATCTGGCAAAAGGAGTAACTTAGTCATGGACTGAGTAACAATAGCTGAGCTAATACCTGCAACAGCAAGAGAAACATTCTGTCTAATCAATTTGTACATACATATACTTGTGATTTTCAGGGATTCCTGATAAAACAAAGCACTGCCCGTTCCATCCAATCACTAATTAATACATGTGCCTACAGAGTGGATTGATACACATGCATATGTATAATACATCTGTGTAAAAATCACCAGCAAATAACTCTACATTTCTGTACACATTATTTGATTATTTGAGTTTGTATGCGCCGCGTTATCCTGCCCTGCAAATACATGTATGTACATATGCGTACTTCAAAAGTTTTCCATTTATTAGCTAAAGCATTACCTGTCTCATTTTATTATTAACAATGCCCATTCCAGCTGACCATTCATCATTTAGTAAAATCCCTCAATCTAACACATGATTTTGCTGGTACATGTATACACAATACTTTGGAATATTATTACAGAACATTACACAGCTTTTTCCCTATGTACTGAAAATGTGCCAACAGTATACTTTGTGTCTTAGTAACAACAGTGATATTTTCTTTTTACCATGTCATTATACAGCAAAAAGCAGTTTTTACTAGTCATTAGAAGATTTTGAAGTCTGGAAAAAAAAGGTTAAAGGTCTTTTAAAAATGCATGCTAAAAACCTGGATGAACTAGATTCCATTCGTCATCGCAATTTTCAGTAATATGATTATAGGTAAAATTACAGCACACCTTCAGCATTTATGATGTTCACATATCAGCTTATTAGATCTAAAATCAGTGAGTGGAAAGCTAAATGCTGTACTTAAAATAAAAATTGTATTGTTGCGTAGAATACAATCATATTCTATAGATTGCAAATTTGAAAAATTAGTACTGTTACAGATCCTCCTACAATTCCATGTGCACAACCAATACGTATCCAAGTTCCCTAACTTGGCTGAACGTAGTGCGTCTGATTCCCATTTTTTCACTTTAGTATTTGATTTGGGATTTAAAACTATTCCGGCTTACTTACAGATTTGCCAAATATACACCAAATGAACATCAAATGTTTAGTTCATTAAACTATGCTTAAGTTCACTGTATAGACAAATTAAAAATACAAAGGCATGAATAAGTACAGCAGTTAGGTGTAAGTAACATGATGTTTTGACATTCAAGGTTACAGTCAGACTAATTAAGCCACATTTGTTACTACAGTTAGGCCTAACCAACATTTATGGGTTCTGGAGTCAGACCTAACCAACATTTGAAGGTAGAGTCAACCCTAACCAACATTTGAGGGTTCTAGAGTCTGACCTAACCCACAACTGAAGGTACATGTCCAGCGAGACTTAAACCAACATATGAGGTGCAAGCAGACCATATTAACCAGCATGTGTCAATAGTCTAACCACCATCTGAAGAAACCAACACTTAAGCAGGATTGCCAAATTTTCTGATGGGGGAAAAATTCATGACATTTCATGACCAAATCTGACAATAATTCATGATTTCTACCTTAAGAAATACTAGTACATAACCTTAAGATCAGTATTGTCAGACTTCACACTGCATAAAAAGAAAGCCAGGTTAAAGCACCTTGAGAGAAAGGTCAGAGCAAAACATCGACCATAAGACAGGAAGATATGAGGGCAAGGTCTGGCTAAATCAATGTGTGGAGCGTAAGGTCAGACTAAACCAAATCCTTGGTTTCCCTCAGTGATGGCCAGCAGAAGAGCTTTGTGGAACTGTTCTATACTGTCATAATCAGGCAGGCACAGCTGGTTGAAGCTGAAAAATACACAAGAGCACATGTATGCAGTGATTTCTTTAGTTTGAAGCAATACATGTTAAAGAGACAAATATCAAGATGTATCTTCTGCATCAGTGGCATGAGAAAAAGGATCTTCAATGCAAAGATTGTTTACAAAACCGTAATGCTAAAAGAATTGAATGAAAAAGGATCTTCGATATAACAATGTTTACAAAACCATAATGTTAGCAAACTGCTCAACCTGTTATGTTCATCAATTTCTACTATATTAAAATTGTTCTTTCATGACAACACAGATCAGATTTAGAGAAAACTCTCAACAAAAATTACTTAATATGCTTCTTTTGGCAATATAAGACCGGATGAATTTTTTTAAAGGATTAATCATTCAAAATAAGTTTTGGTCTGTGATCTCATGGAAAACAGACAATGAATAGCTAATATAATGTTTTATTGTAATTCAGACCTAGGCAAAATAATTTCTAACTGAATGATATTGTCAAGTTCAAGAACATCTACATATTAACATCTGACATAAGATACTTTTTCTCATATCTGACTCGTGCGTGATGTAAATTCCACAGATTTCCCCGAGATAATTACCAGGTGTGGGCTGTGGGCAGATTGCCATATGTCACAGCAGTTGTTAGTTGAATCTTGGGATTAAGCTCAGCAAATCCACCAGGGGGTAGCAGAGAACTGCCTGTGATGAACTGAAGGAGACGAGCCATCTGCTCCTCTGTGAAGCTTGCAACAATTGTCCAGAACCAGTCCAGTACCTGTCAAATCAAGAAACACACAAATGGAAAAAGTGTTAAAGACACCTGAGCTTTTATAGGTGCAAGGTTCAATCATAAAGCTTCTTATACATATGGAAATGTTTGATAATATAGATATAACCATCACATTTCTGTTATTAGTTTACAGACTCATTGTTTCTGCTGTAATATCACTGTGGTCATATAACAAGGCCATATTTCCTTGTAACCTACGGGTGGCCAAATTAACATTTAAAGTTAATTGATAATTCATTTAGAAATATCACTGTTTATCAACTTAAATCATCTTAGCACAAATGCTTTGTAATACGGGGCCCAGATGACAAGTCACATGTACTTACCTTAAGGAAGGCCAAAGAGGATCCGCAGACAACGTGGTGCACTTTGAAATCAGATATACTGTAGTTCCCTGTGCCGCACATCAATAGCTGTGAACACACAAAAAGCCAGTAAATACCAGTAGGCTAGCTTAAGAATTTATAGATACACTGTTACTAGTGCACACAGGGTTTTTCTGTTATTTTAAACACATTAACACTATAAAAAAAAAAACTTTTGACGTGATATTCATTAAAGGGGCTGAAAACAGGTTGACCACATAATGTGAGTGTATATGTACATGTACTTGCATTAACAATAGGTTTTTTGTGAGAATGGGCCCCTATAATTGCTAAAAACAGCTTTCAGCCACAACTACTGCCATCATCGGATAAAACATTACATTAATGTGCAAAATTGTCCAAATAATCCCACATGTTTTGGTTAAACCTCTCTGTTGTAGAACATAGTAGAACTTACCTCCAGCTCATTTTCATCAAATATACTGAGGAGATTGTCCGGGATGAGCTCATTAAGTCCCCGTAGGAAGTACTCCACCTCCTCCCTCACGCTGTTTGTTAACCTCTGCTGTGCCAGGAGATCCAAGTACTGCAGCTTGTTCTTGTTTGTCACACGAACCTTAGAGCCATTGGGCACCAGGTCAATCATCTGACAAAATACAACATGATTTGGAACATTCTGAACAGATACTCCCAACACCAACTGTCAAAGTGCAAGCCATGTTCTACTTCTCACTCATAATTTTCGTACACAATGATTGATACCTCATATATATTTTTAATTATCTGACTGCAGTTTAATAATGTACTCAAAATTTTCTTCACTGGTACGACAATGGTTCTGTTGGTGGTTGGAGACCACCACATTACATTGATAACTGAACCAACACCTTCAGGGTCACCACAGTTGAGACACCACTGATTCCACATGGTGAGTATACTGGCTCATCAGATCAACACTTGCACCTAACAAGGATGTCTTCGAAGCCAATACATTTATACTAACTGAATCTTAAATCTGCTGAAGATCCAGCTGTCCAGTATCATTGTTTTTGCTTTAATCTTTTTTTATTTTTTTTATTTTTTATTTATCTTTGTATGTTGATTCAAGGGACACCAAATGCAAACACACTAAATCTGTTTTATAACAACATTACATTTTTGTCCTTCTGATCATTAAATCCTTCACTCATATGCTGTCTTTATATCGACAGACACCATAGAATATACAGCACGTGTACCTTGATGAGATGCCCTGTGTCATTAAATCCTTCACTCATATGCTCTCTTTACATCGACAGACACCATAGAATATACAGCACGTGTACCTTGATGAGATGCCCTGTGTCATTAAATCCTTCACTCATATGCTCTCTTTACATCGACAGACACCATAGAATATACAGCATGTGTACCTTGATGAGATGCCCTGTGTCATTAAATCCTTCACTCATATGCTCTCTTTACATCGACAGACACCATAGAATATACAGCATGTGTACCTTGATGAGATGCCCTGTGTCATTAAATCCTTCACTCATATGCTCTCTTTACATCGACAGACACCATAGAATATACAGCACGTGTACCTTGATGAGATGCCCTGTGTCATTAAATCCTTCACTCATATGCTCTCTTTACATCGACAGACACCATAGAATATACAGCACGTGTACCTTGATAAGATGCCCTGTGTCATTAAATCCTTCACTCATATGCTCTCGGGGCCTCCGTGGCTCAGTCGGTTAAAGCGCTAGTGCAGCGTAATGACCCAGGAGTCTCTCACCAATGCGGTCGCTGTGAGTTCAAGTCCAGCTCATGCTGGCTTCCTCTCCGGCCGTACGTGGGAAGGTCTGCCAGCAACCTGCGGATGGTCGTGGGTTTCCCCCGGGCTCTGCCCGGTTTCCACCCACCATAATGCTGGCCGCCGTCGTATAAGTGAAATATTCTTGAGTACGGCGTAAAACACCAATCAAAAAAAAAAAAAAAAAAAAAAAAAATCATATGCTCTCTTTACATCGACAGACACCATAGAATATACAGCATGTGTACCTTGATGAGATGCCCTGTGTCATTAAATCCTTCACTCATATGCTCTCTTTACATCGACAGACACCATAGAATATACAGCACGTGTACCTTGATGAGATGCCCTGTGTCATTAAATCCTTCACTCATATGCTCTCTTTACATCGACAGACACCATAGAATATACAGCACATGTACCTTGATGAGATGCCGTGTCATTAAATCCTTCACTCATATGCTCTCTTTACATCGACAGACACCATAGAATATACAGCACGTGTACCTTGATGAGATGCCCTGTGTCATTAAATCCTTCACTCATATGCTCTCTTTACATCGACAGACACCATAGAATATACAGCATGTGTACCTTGATGAGATGCCCTGTGTCATTAAATCCTTCACTCATATGCTCTCTTTACATTGACAGACACCATAGAATATACAGCACGTGTACCTTGATGAGATGCCCTGTGTCATTAAATCCTTCACTCATATGCTCTCTTTACATCGACAGACACCATAGAATATACAGCATGTGTACCTTGATGAGATGCCCTGTGTCATTAAATCCTTCACTCATATGCTCTCTTTACATCGACAGACACCATAGAATATACAGCACGTGTACCTTGATAAGATGCCCTCTGTCATTAAATCCTTCACTCATATGCTCTCTTTACATCGACAGACACCATAGAATATACAGCATGTGTGCCTTGATGAGATGCCCTGTGTCATTAAATCCTTCACTCATATGCTCTCTTTACATCGACAGACACCATAGAATATACAGCACGTGTACCTTGATAAGATGCCCTGTGTCATTAAATCCTTCACTCATATGCTCTCTTTACATCGACAGACACCATAGAATATACAGCATGTGTACCTTGATGAGATGCCCTGTGTCATCATACTCCTCCTCAACCATGTACAGCTCCAAATCCTCCACACTGTTCTCTTCTATAAACTTGATTTTTGTTTCATACAGCTCTGGGTCATCACTTTCAAAATGCTGAAAGAACAACAAAGAACATTCAAATCATTCTAGAGAAGACCAACATATTCTTATTTGTTTCTTCAGTAGTTAAAGACTTGGTATAGACATTAAAGGTATTCATACATAAAAACACAAGAATGACGTACCAAATACTGGTATACCTGTCTAATATTCTCAAAGGTTGAGCCATTGCGATGGAGGCATCAATGCCAATATTCATTGAAAAAAAAAACCCTGTTACATGTACTTGTGTCAGTTATTAATACAAGAACAGAACGTCAAATGACAAATCCATGAAACATATGGTAAATTTGAACTTCTGACACAAACTATCAGTTGACTTGCCCAGCAAGGCCTCTTGTTATAATTGGGGACCAATCCAGAACTTGATCAAAAACAGCATGACCTTTAAAGTTAACAGGCATATGCGCATGATTATGGTCACAAAAAATTATTTGAATCATTCTAAAACTCTGTTAGTTGTGTTGCCAAGAAATGTTGTCATGATTTCAGATAGAAAGGGCCATAACTCTTCCAGCACGTCTACTGAAAACTCAAAAAAAAAAAAAAAAAAAAAATTGGAAACTCGCAAAAAAAGAACAGTTTATGTGAAATAAAGACAGACAGACAACATTGATTGTCATATTCATAACCCTACAAACATATATATCGTGGGGATAAAAAGGGATTTGCTGTAACTTCCTAACTTCTTTAATCATCAAAAAATGAAATTTTTATAAACATCACAGAAAGATGTCATATTCCCGAATATTTTTAAATATACGACGAGTGGGGAATATGTACAATACAGAATGTTTAACTGCATAAGGCCTGGAGGGGATAATAAAGGTTGAAGCTTCTTGCCTTATAGTTTATCCGCAATCCAATCAGCTGAGCCAGAAAGGAGCGACTGAAGCGAGCCTTGACAAATTGTTTATACGTCCCACCCAGAGCTGTCTCATACAAACATTTGCCCACTATTTTCCCAGCAAACTCGTAATACTTCAGCTTCAGCTCAGGGGGACGCTGAGGGTTTGGGTGAACCTGAAAACAACAAAGTATAAATAGCAAATATCATCTGTGGGGCTAGATATGATTTCTTTCCCGCTTCACTGTACAAAACTGAGAAGCGAGAAGAATTCTGAAAGACATTTTTTGATTTCTATTTCGATGTCACCCCATGGAAAGTATTTGAAATATCACAGAGAAAATATATTAAAAAATTTAAATGAAAAAACCAAACAGCTCACCCATCCATATAAAAGAAGACGGAAAGTGCAAGAAAAAATTAATTTTGCAGTGAAAAATGTTCCTCCTGTTCTATTTGTTTTTTGGTGGAACATACTGTTACATATCTTAAGGCCTTGGGATTTAATATCTGACTTACTAAGGCCTGAGGAGAGTCAGTAAATCGTGTGAAGAGCCCTGACTCTGTGGGATCAAACAGGTCAGTACATAACAGTTCAAACCATTCCCTCCTGAGCCCTCCCCAGTCCAGACCTGCCAATACAAAAACACATTAGTTACACGTTTATTTATTTGATTGGTGTATTAAACCGTTCTCAAGAATATATCACTTATACGACGACAGTCACCATTATTCATTGAAGGAAGCCAGCCAGAGCCCGTGGGAACCTACGACCATCTGCAGGTTGCTGCAGACATTCCTACATACGGCTGGAGAAAAAGCCAGCCTGAGCTAACAGTATGGGTCATAGTGTCATGCTGTCACACTAACCAAAGCCACGGAGGCCCCCACTCATTTATCACGTGACTAGTATAGGCCTCGGAGTAAACCATGAAAATGAACAAAATAGCAATAATAAACCATGAAGAAAAAAATTGCATACCGATAACTATTTAATGCAATACAAATTCTTTATCAATTTTTTCCAAAGAAAAACACAAAGTTCTGTAAATTACGGAAATAGTGTTTTCTTTTGCACGGTTAAGATTTACTTGAAGTAAAAATATTGTGGATCTCTCACATCCAGATGTTTCTGGCTTTGTTGCAGCTTTATTCCAAAGCATACATGACAGATGGCTGCGGTTTAACTTTCTGGATTTCCTACACCCATAAATCCACTAACAATGTTAATGTTATCTATATGACTGGTGGGTGATCATACTGTCTTATGCTTTATCCAATGCTACTTCACTGATGTCGTTCAAAACAGTTTAGAATTTTTGAGTTTTGAAATACATGTAGAAATGTGTACCATCAAGAGCTTTGTGGGAACTTCTAGAAAATACCTCTTGCAAAACACAACTGCTTGATTGCAAACTCCACTGAGATCTGCTGATCAATTCAACAACCTCACCAATGTCATACGACATCACATCATCGTATATAGCTAAAATAATATACTAAAATTTAGGATATATCTTAAAACAGACATCCTGAATTCCGACTTCAGCAGTTACCTTTCCTATAAATTTATTTATTTGTTTTAATGGTGTATTAGGCCGCATGCGTGAATATTGTGATAAGAAAGATTTGGGCTATAATAGATTATATCCTCAAAATGAAATAAATCATATCTTTTAGTCAATACACGGTTCTTTTATAATATTATATCACAAATTTTTGAGAATTAGGGTTTATGCATTATGACACCTTCAAAAAGCGTGCTGGACCATAATGACTGAATAAAAACTATTTCATATGAATCGTACAATTTAATAAATTAACTGACTGTTCACTTAGTTTGATTTTGCTGAATTCTCCGAAAATCTCTACTATAAATCATGCTGTGTTTATAACAAACATCAATCAGACACATATTAATACATAATGAAAAGCCCTTACCTTCTTCTCCCTGAAACGTGATCTCAAAGTTTTTACACCAGTCTTGCAAATCAAAGGACTTTGTTGCCTTATATGACTGTTAAACGAAATACACTTTCTCGTCAATGGAAGTTTGTAAACAGAAGATCAATAAAACAAATATGTGATGTCAAAATGAGAGTATAAAGTCTAATATACAATAATTAATAAAGAATTACTACATGAGACAAACTAGGAAACTATCTGTGTAAATGTCTGTGTTAACCTTAGAGATTTAGAAACTGATGGCACACTACATGTAAGTAGTAATTCCATGTCATTACCTTATACGGTGTTAAATCCCAGACATTCATTCATGATATTTTACATTTGCTAGCTTGGTAAATAAGAAGCATATTACTCACTTTTTATTATGACAGACACTAGGGTACAACAATTATACAATACAAAAGTATTCTATTTTTTTCACTAGCGATGGGCCTACTAGCTGGGGTTTTGAACCAGTGATCTCTGAGTTTCGAGTCCATGCTTCTACCACTAAACTAAACGGAAATTCCCTCCAGCCCGGAGGTAGACAGCACTGAAATCGCTGAAATCCAATAGGAATTTCCCTTTAGTCTAGTGGTAGAAGAGTGGACTCCAAATCTGGATATCACTGGTTCAAATCCCTAGCTGGTAAGCCCCTTCACAACTAAATCAGGAATAGGCACAAAAACTAATCTGTTTCAGGATAAATTAGACCAATAGTGCCACGCATATACTGAAACTGCTTACACTGTATCTCAGTTTGGATCGGTCAATTTTTACAGGTATCCCACTGTGTTTTCTCTTGATGTGAAGCTGTCTGATCTCGTGCTGGAAAAACCCTTGTTTGTCCTGAAACGTCTCTGAGCCACCTGGAGAACAACACCAATCAGAATTTTTAATTATGTTAAACCTAAGTTTCTTAATGTGATGTCATTTGGAATTTAGTTTTAGTTCCATACAAGGTTTACTTAGTGCACATTTCTGATAACACATTATACTACTTTACTAAAATACCCATAATACTCCTGTCACAAGCACACCTTAATTCTGCGCTGAGCTCATACCAAATTTGGGGGATCCACTAAAGCCAAGATAATGATGCTTGAACCTAATATTCCTTGTTAACAATGAAAGTTGACGGACATCCACATAAATAAATCTCTCAAATTTACCTACATAAACTGACAAGGCTTTCAGAGAATACCGATAGCTCGCCTGACTGAGCAGTTTGTAAACCTGCATAATGTTCAAGTCATGTGATATGTTCAAATATTGATCTCTAAACCTCAAAAAAGAGTAGAATGATTACACTGTCATACACTGATATTATACTATAATTACAGTGCTTAGATATTGCCAATAAATCAACCATACCAAAATTATTATACTTTTACAACTATGACCGTTTATCCTATGAGTAAGGATTGCAGAGCAGTGACTTCATATGTTATGGGATTGTAAACCACCGTGGCAAAAAGACGTTGTCGGGAGTCAGTGCACAACTTTACCACAGAGGTCCTTGATATGAAAATCGCAAATTGCATTTGGCTATCCATGCACAATGGGAGACAAAATGTTGTGCTATGATGTAAAAGACTTCATTGGTCTTTGATATGCAAATCACTAGCGATAATTGGCTATCTGTGTACTATGGGTGGCTACTGCACCCTATGACTGGCTAATAACATTAACCAAACTTGACATCGAAACCGATACCACCGCTGGCACATTCGTAAGATGAGCTAAAAATCCAACCACTACATAAATATATACTTTTCTATACACAAGATGGCCAAACACATTAGGATAATAGTCTTACCAATATTTTTGAGCAAGAAGTTGGTAAAGGTAGCTGCTATGATGTTTCTTTCCTTAGCAGCTAAAGTTATAGGAGGTTGAGAGCCATCGTCTATGGTAAACACTGGGGCCTCATACTGATTGTTAAAGCCATTGAAATGAAACTGGAACAACAATATACAAAATATAATAGCTGAAAATGAAAATATTCACAATAAGTGTAAGAAACAGATAAACAGGAAAATGAACTTATTCCATACTTATCACTCTAATCTGTCTATCTCTAGACAAAAACTATTCACTATCACAATTACATTACCACATATATGAATAATAAGTTGAAATCTATTGAGATATATAATATGCAAACAGAGGCATCAATTGCTTAACTCTTACAGTGGATTTCTCTTGTATAATCAAGCTTAAATGAAATTACTTTAGTTTGAAGGCTGGCAGTTTCTATTGCCTTGATCAAGAATAAAACTTCACTATGATAAAATGATACACAGCATAATCGCAACAACAATGTGCTCAATGGCAATGTATTTCATAAAACATTTGGCATGAACAAGGACTTCTGATATTTACTTGTTTTTAATTTCCCCACACAAGCACACACTTTGAACCCAAGAATTCCATGCATTGACCCTTGGTCTCATGTAATACGAAGGGCAAATAATAACTATTTGATTGCAAGAAAAGCTGGTCACAATTGATTGAAGGAAACGACATGGACATGTTCACTACCTGAATGTAGGAGTCAACTGTAAACACTCACCTTTGTAGATGGACAGACTCGGAATGTGAACAGCTTTTTGCCAATAAATTTTAAGTAAAATTCCTTGAGTGTTAATTGCTGAAATTTGTAAGAAAACAACAAGCCGTAAATACATACAATACATTATTAAAAATCAAGAAAGAATTGAATATGAAGGAAAAAAATTTACTTCCAATAAAAATTTAAGCCAGGATGATGCACTGAAGCCAAGTTTTGTATATATCACTTCAAAACTCCTACAGTGAAGCTGTAGAAGAAATTTTAATTCCCGAATAGCCTTCAGGGTCCTGTCTGGCACAATGTTACATCAGGTAAAATGTGATCATGCTGACGTAGAAGTATGTCTTCACCATAGACATCATACTTTGTATGATGGGCCCCTGTTGTCTTATTAATGACTTGGAGCTCTGACTCCTCCAATCATTCATACACCTCAGCCATGAACACACATTTTTATCAGGCAAATATTGCATTCCTTACCTTAGGGGAAATATATACATAAACTTTCTTGGCTTTCTCGTAGACCTCATGGTTACAGGAAGTCAGACGAGCTTCGTACCACAGGTTGTGACTCTTTTTGGCAAGTGCTTTGCATACTTGAGCTGTATCATCAGCTGAAAAAAAAAATAAAACAAGAATGGCCGGGCTATATATGTACCTTTAAAATTGTGACTGTAATAGATTAAAATACCCAATGTACACACTGGAAAATGTGAGCTAATTATAAACTGGATGGAAGCAACTAGTTAATGTTTACTGGATACAAATATGAGAGTGGACTGTATTTGTGCCGATGAACTCACCTTCTTCCATAAGTAGTCAGCTACAGACTCATTCATACCTTAATTACTCTGACTGAGGGTGCAACCTGATACACCATCCACAAAAACACTGATCACCCAAATTAGTTAACAATTGTTTACAGAAACCTGACCCAAGATCGATCTAAGGCATGATGCCATACTTTTATAAACCTGTAAGTTACATCAATGAAGGTGTAAATGAAATGGATTTACTTTCACGTACAATCATGCTACATGTTCACTACAGGTATCGCACCATAGTACACACACGACATTCATCGTATTAGCAGATACTGCACTTTGGAAATTTAAATGCAACTAACAGTGATGCAGATGAAAGACACTACTACCAGTGATCTGGGAATGTTCTTCCACTCCTATGCTGATGATCACAATACAATCTAGTCAATCTTGAGGCTTTCTTCACATGTACCTGTAGCGTGGTAATTACTTGACTGTGTAATACATGTACTCAATACACTTATTGTAGAGGTAGCCGTATTCAAGTTAAAAGTTGCACTCTAGTAACAAGCCCATCCTAGACAAACTACTGTATACGTATACAACTTTAATGTTTATCAAGCTACTGTCATAATCACATGAAGCGGTGAGATTTGGTAGCGTACAAACAGTTCAGAGATATCAAAAGTATAAATGGAATAGTGCTAATTGCATGATTTTGACAAACTGTACTGTATGTGATCGCAAAGAGTAAAGCAGCACTGAAGCAAACAGCAACACTGATGCCATGGTAACAACATAAGAAACACCAAATTCTTATCATAGGTAAGAGATTTACAATGCAATTCACAAAATATCCCTCAGCCACAAACATGGTTGAAAGAGATGGAGGCAGAGGTCTAAATGGAGGCAGAGGTCTAACAACTCTCAAACATGTCAGGTTCAATTAAAAAACAACATGGCTCATTTACATGTCTACTGTACAAGTTTGCTGAAAATTGCTTTGAGAGTTCACAGAAGAGAACAAGTGGTTACAAAATATAATGTCAATGACCTACTCTATGGAAAATGAATGTGGGGTTAAATTTTCCCTATGCATTTTAAGTGTAATGTATATATGGTGTAAGTTTAGTAAACCTGCCTATGGGCATGGGCGGAGATGTAATAAAACTATGCTGGAGAAACTTCAGTTCTTAGCATATTAGCTAATACAGACTTCAGGCTCCGTGTCTGTGATTTAAAAGGCCATTCTTGACACAACCTGAACGTACAAAAATATGATAAACTGTCAGGTTTCATATGTCAACCCTAAGCCCCAACTTGTGTATTGATCAGGCTTGTAGATTGGGTCGTCTGATAGAAGCAGGCAATAATGGATGTCACATGAAAAAAAATTGTTGTTAAAAAAAAAACATCGATCAACTATTTTATTTTTTTCATGGAAATTCACTGCCAATTTCAAGACCATTTCTTGCAGAAAATGTACATTCTTAGATGCAAAGCTGAAAAATTGTTATGGTACTACAGCCAAAAATCAACACCTCTTTTCAGATTAAAAGCCATGTGATTTTAGAAGTATAAACTACTGCTTCTGAAATAACATAATTTAGCTAGATAATATGAAATGTAGTCCGGCCAAATCTATAAGTAGTCTTGAAAAACACTCCCACACAAAACTACCTAACTGCCACCACAAAGGGATATAAGATAAAACGATATGTATATCTGTATATCATCTATATACTGATAATACCCTGTCCTGACATCAATGAGCCAACCCTTCACCTTACTAACAGTGATGAACAGCCCCAATTCTACGGTGTAACTCTAGCTGTCCTTGGCCTGTAATCTGACATGTGTACATGTAATCTGGGTGGGAGACCCCAAACAGAAGTATTTCTGGTTGTCATATTGGGCAGGGTGGCTGTGTGTGCTGTAGGCTCCTGAAGGCTGAGTGCTAGCAAATGACATATCACAAAACAGTCAGAATGTAAAGACGATACACAGGCCCAACTCCAAATCCCTGTAGCTGTATTGATTGCATTTGGATGATTAAGTCTGAAGAAAGCATTCACGAACATTAAAAAGAATACAAATATCCAAAACCATCCATCTGTATATTTTTTTGTTTGTAAAAGAAAACTCACTTCATCAAGTGCATTATTCCAGCAGCTTTTGTGTGCTTTATTCAACTCCATATAGTTTTATTCATACTGATAACATACATCCTAATTCTTCAACCTTTTCAACTGCCTCTTCTACCAACACTTGGAAGCATTCCGCGAGAATTATGGAGTGAAGATAAATAATTTGCACACTTTTATGAAGCTTGTATCATCAATGATACACATAAATCATTTCATTGTTGTTCCATGCCTAAATTTCCACCGAAAAAAGTACATCAGATGTTATGATATGTACATTCACCCCCCCCCCCCACACACACACCCCATCGCCCCCCACCCCCCACTGTGTTCATACCAGTGTGAACACATAATTGAACATCAAAACAAACTGTACCCCCTTATATTAGTTTCCAATCCCAGATTAATGAGGTCTCGTGGGTTTGACTGGGGCTTTAAGATAGGAGGTAAGTCGGGTACATGTACCCTGAGAAAACTGGTGGTTTACCATTCAGGATCTTCAGTTCTCCCATAACCTCACCACTTTCATATAAGTGAAAATTTATTGAGTATGACATTAAATATCAATCAAATAAATAAATAATTTACTTGCATTTACTTTTACTTGCACAAAAATTAGAATCAACTGTTCATGCCATGGATATGGAAAGAAACATTATTTAAGATACTCCTACAAAATACAAAAAAAATGCATTTCACCTAAAGTATGGCATATAAAACTGTACTCTCTGAAGCCTTAAAAAAATATTTTTCATACCAACACCTAATTATTTCTGATAATAAAACTTCACCAAAGAAGCCTACGAGGCCATATAAGGTGGATAAATCATCAGTCATGCAAAATTTGTCACTTGAAGTAAGCTGAAGTTCAGGTGAAATACAGTATACAGGAAAGAGGTGTAAGCAGCAATACTACATGTATTCACAGCAGGTTGTAAAATTATTTAGGTGTTGGTTTAATTGCTGCACTGGGTAGCTAGAGGAAATGTTTGAGAATCCCCTGACAGTCATATGGTAGGTGTTTTGGATGAAAGACACAGACTGTTGGTTAGCAAACTTCCCTAACACCTGACAAGATCACAAGACAAGGCAGGGAAAGGCAGAGAGAGAAGCAGACAGAGTTCTTACTTAAGCACAGCTAATAGAAATGTGGAATTAGTGCCCTGGCACCAGAGAGCCCACCTCTCACTCAACAAAACCAGCTACTGGCTGTCCCACACCTAACTGACCCATGTTCAATCTAAAACCCAATCAGATGCAGGAGCCCAAGCCAATTAATAAAATCACAATGGAGTGGCAAAACTATTTCTCAAAGGGCTGTGTATTTTCTATGCTCCTTGTCTTCCACTTACAAATATCAGCCAGAAAGAGTCAGCAGACGGGTAATAAACTGGGAGGTATTCCACTGCAAATCCCCAAAGCTTGCTGAACTGATCAGAAAACTTAGGCAAATTCCAAGAACTTATATCCCATGACAAATTTATATACCAAACTTACACAAACATCAAGCTGGACTTCGAACTTGATTTCAAGGGTCACAAAATGAACCCACTCACACGACTTTAAAAAAATCTGACAGTAAATGAAACAAGGATTGCATCAGCCAATGAGAACAACATAAATCATTAAGTTATTTATGAATGGATTTGCCTGATTGATCTGAAGTTTCTCAAAGTGAAAGTGAAAGTTTTCAAATGTTTATGAAAATCAGATCCTATTTGGAGCAGTGAGAAAAACGAAAGCATAGCCAGATCCAATTTAATATCTCTTGCACAGCTTTTACATAAACATGGAATATAAAAATATAGTAGTTGTCTAAAGAAGTTTCAAGACCTTTCCAAACCATCACATGCATCTTTATTCCTGTTTTCAAAAAAAATCCCTCTTCTGTCCTTCTTTAATATTTAACTTCACAAGATAAAACATTCAGTCAGCCACTTCTCAAACACAAGCTTACACGGAAGAAGAGAGCACATAATTTATTTTCCAAATATTTTATTTCACTTTAATACATGTAGTTGTCACCTTAACTAAGGGTACATTTACCATTCAAGGACACAGGGTATATAAAAATAAATGGAAGTTTGTTTCTGACAAGCTCATCTATATCCACCTATTAAAATCAACAGAGAGGGCAATATCAAAGAGAGAAGATGAATGGGAACTGTAAATTATCTATGCACAGATAATAACATGAGGAATGAGTGTACTGGCACTGATGAGCCTACCTATCACCTTCCTGCCATTTCCTGACTGTCCCACATCTGACTGACCCACGGGTGCATACTGATACGCAGCTAGATCGAGGAGACCAAACCAATTAATAACACTACAATGGCCAGACAAATCCCTCTCTCAACAGGCTGTATATTGGCTAGGCTCTTTGTCTGTGCTCTAACAAATGCCATATGACAGAAAAGAGCTGGGATGAAGGTGATAAACTGGCAGATCTCTGACTCCGAATCCCCACAGCAGTATTATTGATCACACTTGTAGATTGAGCTCAAGGAAAAAAAAAAAAAAGACACGCTCAGACTACCCCACGGAAAGACGAACGCATATCGTAAAGCATCAATTTTACTCATGAAATATTCACTTCCTAAGAGATCAGTCCATCAATTTACTCCAGAAAGTGACACTTATTTATCAGCTGAATTTTCCACCATCCATGTATAAACATAGACATGATGTGATAAAGATTTCACTACCTTTCCTCATAACAAACAACATAAACAACATTTTCTTTAGGACAGATACTGATATATGTGCATTTCTGAGGTTGCACATGTGACACCATCCCAAAACATTTCCTACATCTATATACCGATTAAAAGACAGAAGTTTGTTTTTAGCCACAAGTGCAAAATGCCATCATTTTTCGGGTTACTTTCGAGTTAATCAGTGTTTTGAACTTGTAGCAGGATATACTAACTGCTGCCTCAATGAAGCCTAGTGATAAAAACACCAGATATCACACTGCAAACTCTATGTGTTGGCAGTATCGTAATATCAATGTAGGATTCATTGTGCTTTCTCTTGCAAATGCCAATGGAAGATTTCATAGTTACATCTATATACTGTAAGCAGTTTCTGAACTAAGCCCATGTTTCACACACACATGTGCTAGGCAAAATCTCCCACCAACCTCTATGCCACAGAACCGTGGTGCAAGTTTTATTCACGACAGAGCAAAAATGGCAATGATTTCAATGGAAATAGAGGAAATAACCCTAAGTTTTACCTTGGTTTGAAAAGAAGTCTGAAAACTGTCACATCACAAAAGGGGTCAAACATAGCAACAATTTTGTTGAAAATGACAAGAATAAGTCTTAATTGAATTTTAATTGTTTTAATTGAATACCATGAGAACTGTTTTTTAAAAAAATCTGGAAAACTGTTCTGAAAATTAATGGATGAAACAGCTGAAAACAGACGAAGTGTACACCTATAAATGTTGTCCTCTCTGCTACTGGTTAGGGATGAATAAGACTATAAGACTTCAGGAATTAATATCAGCAAGTAGGCATGATATCGGTATACAGTGTCCATGTACATGTAGCTTCATGCACATCTCCTAATAGGTCATCATTAGTATGGTCACTAACCCATGAATGGGGCACTAGTACAAAACTCATACCTCACGGGTTGTTTCTGGCAGCTACGGGAACCCTGACTTGGGAACATCCAGGACAACAGGAAGAGGGCGCTGACTGACTTGATTTTGTGCCAAATCATATGAAAAAATCTATTTTCGCCTCTCTAAATTGGACAAGATCATTGCTATATATTTGCCTGGGAACTACATTCAATCTCTGCAGTAGGCTTTGCCATACAAAGGGTAGCCAAGGCCCCAATCAGTGAACATGTCAGAATCTATAGCTTGTAACACAAGAGAAACAGCACCACAGCACAGACCCCATAGAGTAGCATCCACAGAGTCAACTGTATCCCTTTGCTTCACGCCTGCACACATTACATACTGTAGATATACTGTCCTCATGTATACATGAGCTCTGCTGTACATACACAGTACACGTACATCATGATAACATAAATAATATGCACTGCTCTTTATGCACTTAATGAAATTACAACATTCTGCTTTTGACATATAAAATATTTTCATATAATTTTGTTTTCAAGAACTGAGTCATTGTACTGTAACTACTGTTACAGAGAATATTATTCTCCCAATGATTTGTGTATTATCTGAATTGTACATTTTGAGAAATCCGTTTTTACTTAATTTGTTTTTATGGACAGCTTCTTCACCAACATAGGTTTAGGTTTTTACGTTACCACGGACTGATGCACAAATGAAGGAGGCAAACTCTGTCCACCTGCAAGTTTGTGCTTTATTCTGATGATTTCGAACGTGTGGCAACCCACAGTGTGAGTAACATTATTTCTTAGAGCCCATTCTGCCTTTTGGATTTAACACTGACAGACTGTAATTTGTTATGAATTGCTTTGATTCACAGTGTCATTTTACCGATTCACCATGCAGTAGCCAAACTTGGATATTATTCGAACTAGAATAATTTCCACTAATGATGGAAGAAGCTATTTTATTGTCCATGTGTATAGTTTAGTTGAGTACATGTAGCACATAAAAATGTATAATAGCATGGTAAAGGGAATATTGAAAAACTACGTTGTAAGACCTAAATTACACAATGTGAGCATAAACTCTGCTCCACATACGCGTAGTGATACATACATGAGTAATGTGGCTGTACGTATTTTCAATGTGACCCTTTACATGTAGTCTGTTTATTAAAGCAGAGACGTAACTCGAAGTCTCATATGATATAAGGTATACAATGTGGATGTTACCGAATGTAAACAACTGTACTGGCTGACAATCATATTATTCTGTTACTGATAAACTGTTGCTTTTCTTTCTTTCTGTAGACTTTAACCCTTCCATTCTCCATGCAACTGTGGATGGTACAGTCATTAAACTGTCAATGGAACTTGATGACCTGTCGTTGGTTTAGTTATTGGAGAGTGCGGGTTAACTTAGTGCAATTCCCAGTCTATCTGGGAACAGGCATAATAGTTACATTATTATGGGTTGCAAGAAGTTTACCAGGTAGATGACTAGATGGGGGTATGCTTCTGGGAGTATCACTAAACATGTTAAATATGAAACAAAACGACTGCATTCAGTGATACTCTACGATATCATTTATGTAATGCTTAAAGAAAGGCAACTTTAACTTTAAGTATAATTTCACATACTTGTACCATACCAACCACGACCTGTCCCATTTTTGAATGAATGAAAGATAATGATTTAATGTCAAGTGGGCAATATATCAGCCATAACATGGCGTTAATGTGTTTAAAACAAGGAAGTATATGTAGTTCACACTTCTGAAGGCAAAACCTGTCTCATTTTAATACACATAATGAGGGAGTAGAGTACTTACAACTAAGGACAAGAATGTTGAAGTCTCCATTGCATAGCTTGACATCTCCATAGGTGACAACAGCCTGAAAGCAGCCTTCTCTGTGCATGCGTATGTGCATTGTTAACCTCTTACTCTGGGGATCACAGATGATCTGGGTGGTGGGTACATACTTCTGGTTACTGCCGGCCTGCACAACAATACACACAACAATTAGTAAAACAACTGTGCAGATGTATGAATCATATTAATGTCATACATTGTACTTAATAATTTTGCAGTCATATGATGACGAAGAGTCATTAGGTGTGTGTTTACGTATTGTGTCTTCTTGTGGCAGGGCAAGTGCATGCTGCCTAAGTGCTACTGCCACTAAAGTATCACGTCGAAGACACCAGGCACGACATCCCACCCAGTCACACTAAACTGACACTGGGCCAACAGTCCTGCATGTTGGCCCTGTTTCCATGCTCTAACCTCTACATGCTGAGTGCCAAGTGATGCAGCGACAAGTATAATTTTTAAAGTCTTGGCGCCCCAGTATGACCTGACCAGCTTGCAGCCAGTAAACAGGATGCTGACTGATTTATTAATATCTCTGGTTGTGGCTAAAGCTCATTATGGCATCAGTGAGAGCCGGGAAGTCTACAAATTCCCTGTCCAAAAAGGGTTCTGAGCTAAAGACACCTTAATCTTCAGACAGGTGTATAGGGGGTTGTGATATATGGCTATTCCAACTTGTAACCAGGCGAATATGAACAAGGGCTTTAGAAGGTGCCACAACAGATGGCAGACAGTTACTATCGATTGAGAGTTTAAGCCTCACTAGCTTGTAGAAAAAGAATTGCTATGATTTATTTATTTATTTATTTATTTGATTGGTGTTTTATGCCGTACTCAAGAATATTTCACTTATACGACGGCGGCCAGCATTATGGTGGGTGGAAACCGAGCACAGCCCGGGGGAAACCCACGACCATCCGCAGGTTGCTGGAAGACCTTCCCACTTACGGCCGGAGAGGAAGCCAGCATGGAATGAGGCTATGAGGCCACATCAGCTTGCACTTACAGATAGGTGTAGAGGATATAAACAGCAAGCCAACTGAGATACATGTTCATACATACAGACACATGTAAATGTTCATCCTGATCCTAACCTTAAACCCTGCACCCATTGAGGCCCAATGTTGATTTTGACCATCCACTGATCATCTTCCTCTTCCCCATTCAATTGGTGATGCAACCCTCTGACCATAATACATACATGTAGATGACCCATGCATGTATTGTGGATGTATTTTGATTTATTTATTTACCATCATTTTGAGATAATGTTTTCTGGCACATTGCCAATGCTGTTGTGGACATGAATCCTGTCATGTAAACGGCCAAAATGCCTTTCATACATTTATGTGTTACTGCTGTCATACATAACCAGACAAAGTAACTTGCTATTTACCGCATCCAGCACACAGCATCTAAATCTAATTAAATCTGTGTGTTCTCAACATTACTATATACTCTAATTAAGGCAATTGAAAGACATTGCAATATCATATGCCAATCATGTCATCATGATCAAACCACCAGGCCAATTATGGGGAGGGGGATGACAGCTGAACTGCTCAACCTTGCCGGCCGTCTGACCATGATGGCTGCAAGATTTCAAGTTAGGATTTGGCTGAACTATACATATAGGGAGTATTACCATGGACATGAACGAACAAAACATTATGTTGAAATGAGTGAAACATGAAACATGTTCACAGTATCTGAAAACCAAACATCATCTGGTGATCACAGTACGGATCTACAACAGAACAATTCATTTCTGGCTTACCTCTCGAACTTTAATTTTGAAGAAATCATGCTGGCCAGCTTTATATGCTGAAAGGTTGCCATAAGTATCTCTTGTCTCTATTGTGAGGGGGTGGGAAGTGCCTTTAGTACACACGACTGTGGAGCTGTAATTCATGAAGCCACTCTTTGTTGCATCAATAGGCCCTATGGAAAGACAAATAGGTTTCATATGCACAAGTGCAATATATCAGTGGATTAGCATATTTAAATAACCATATATCCAAAATGCTACTACATATTTAAAGTGCTGGATAGCTTAATCCCTGTGAGAATGAAATCAGATAACAATCCATTGATTCAAACCAGCCAAACTGGTTTATTAGCCACTGTGGAGCTCTTAAAATACTGAGCACCAACTAGATGTTACTGTACACCAATTCTGGTATTTTGGTCTTTATGGTCAAACTCTTGAATGAAGTCAGTGGAGATGTCTGAACCACTTCCACTAAAACCAACTGGATATTTAGCACATGTATATATAATGACAGTTGTATGAAACATATATCCCTTGAGTCTGTTCCAATCAAACGGCACATTTCAGGATACAAATGGTTGAATATATGATGATGTAGATGCAGGGGTCAGCTAGCCTAATAGTCCTGAGAGACATATGTCTGTAACAGAGTTAAATGAGTTAACATCTAGGCAAATGCATGGATCTGAATCTAAGGCTGGCTATACATGTACACATAAATTCTCTAGGCTGAAAGATGCAAAAGAGAGGAACTATGTGTACATGTAATACATGTATCTCATTGCGTGTGGATTGACAGATAAAGAGTGTTTTCTCTACTTTGCACACTACTGAAGAATTAAATTCTTAAGAATACATCACACTTTACATGTAACATATTATATTTGCTATACATTTTGGTACTTAGCTGTGTGCAATTTATTTAGAATATGTTACTTTGTGTTTGAAGGTTTTGAGGAAAAAATGTTTCATTGAAAACTAACTGAGTTGACGTCAGTAAAGATATTATTACATAGGTGTACTCTGTCCTTCATGTTAGGCAGACATGAAACAGTGTCAGGGACATCTGCTACCGTTCTTCATAAAATGTCTTAATAAATATAAACAATAATGGCATTGCGAATACATACATACACATACCCCACTGATCCAAGAATTTCACATACATTTACAGCTAAGATATTGAAAGCAATCTTCTGTGTAGACTGCTACTGAAGTGGTAAAGTGTCACCCCTGCCAGAAATACTAATGACACTCTTCCCTTTCACAATTGATAGACTTACCTCTTCTTTGAGAGCAACACTGCACTTGGTCAAAAACCCCATAGTAAATCTCCTTACTTCCACAGGTAAATGGAAACATGACCAGTCAGAGTCAGTCTCCACTTAAAATGGAGCAGCAAACTCCTGATAAAGGGGGCGCATACAAGTAGAGGGCGTTAAATATTTTACAAAGTTCACACAAGAGTTGTGGACCAAAAAAAGCATTATGCTGTTTTAACATGTCCACAGGCAGTCACGCTAGTTTGTAGTTTGTACTGGATGCTATGAAAGATCACCACATTGTTTACACACACATAAAATGCTACTAGAAAAAGAACTAAAAGTGGAAGATATCTCAAATTTAGGGTTTATCTTGGTACCCAATGGCACCAGAAACTGTCTCTGGAACTATAAACTGCCACAAGACATGTTGGCAACTGTGTGGCATCATGGGTTTGTGGTCATGGTGTTTGTATCCTCAAATCTGATGCCAGCAGAACTGTCTCACCAACTATACCACTGACAAAAGAACAGATTACAACCATGGGACATCAGGGATTTCAGACATTCAACCCAACATGTGACAGTAAATCAGTCTTCATCCATCACTGAAGACAGGAGCGCAGGGAACTGCTTCTGCGAAATCTATACGCATTAAGTGCTTGGGAAAAGGAGCATCCCACACCGGTAGAGGACATGCCTGTACATCAGACGTTCAATAATGCCACATGTAACATTCCGGGGGATGAGATTCGCCCAATCACATTTGGCAGAAGTTCTGTCAGTGTACAGAGAGACTTGGGCAAATCAGTGGACCTCCACTCTCACAGAGAGAATAATCTATCCAGAGCTAAGCAGAAAGCCCCAATGGGCTCTGTTCTAAAGCCTAGCTGATTGCCCACACAAAATGTTTGGACAAAAAATATTGGCGTCCACTCTGTCAAATTCACTCATCATGGAAACTCCTGAATTTGGAAGGTCTGTCAAGATGCACTGGTCTGATTTATGCCTGCATGCTGTTTTTATATTAATGATCACTGACTTCATATAAATGTTTGGAGCCCACATGTAAAACCCGATCTGAATTTCAATGCATATGCGATCATATCTTCAAGCATTATCAAATGATAAAGTTCATATAATAATACATTTGCATATACCATAAATTCTGGTAATAGAAATCTGGCACTGCCTGGGCAAATTGCCCAATAATTATGCTTTGCAATATCCTTCAGTTAGGGAAATATACATTACATGCCACAATCAAATTATCACATAAGTCGTGGGTACATTCATCAATATCATGCAATATTTTCCTTGTGAACGGTTTTCAGGTACACCATTTTGATTCACTGTACTGGCAATATTTTATTTACTTATTTGATTGGTGATTCAAATAACACTCAAGAAATTTTACTTACATGACTGTAATGTTTATGTTAGAAACAAACCTGGCTCTTAAAAAAAACACTGCTTTCATCCCAGCAGCTGAATAATTTGACATTTAAAAGCCTGCAACTGAGCTAATAAGAGCACTAAGCTGGCTTTATATTAGTCTGGTTGGTCTAAACTGCGGGTCTACATACAGCTCGGCCCAATAAGTGATATCTAAACAAAATTTGAGACAACATGCAAATACAATACAGACGTCAGGGAAATGAGAATGCCGAATCCATTCAAGCACATTGTATAATCTAGACACAGCATTCACTATATTACATTAGGAGTACAAAAATGTATGTTGCCTTCCTAGAACAGCTAGACAGGGGGCCTCCATAGCCTAGCGGTTAGCTTATCAGTGCAGCAAATAAAACTCTAACCAAATAAATGAATAAATATAACAGACAAATAGGGACAATGCCCACCCCTCTTAGATGAGAATAACAAACCTCAACTGCAGACCTTCATAAGTTTTCTTTGATATTATAGTTGTTATAAAATTGCATGAACATGTGCATGGAGGAGCTATTATAGGCAATTTGGGTAGCACTGAAGCTGTGTGGCTCAGAAATAATAATTTCTCATTCATTCCTGTCACAACATTATGTTTAATTTATTTGTGCATTTATAACATCTTGGATATGCATATATGATTTGGAATGAACCAAGTCAGGGATGCTGTACAATGATGTCCCATGCTGTACCATGAGGTCTCATGCTATACAATGATGTCTCATGTTGTACAATTATGTCTCATGCTGTACAGCGATGTCTCATTTTTTTTCAGATCAATGAGCTGCTGTTGACACAATGAAAAATTGGCACTGTACTACAGTACTGTAGTCACAGGTGTCAGTATTTGAAATAAGAAACTTCTTCAGATGTACAAATATCATGATGTACAGCTAGTATTGTAGCATCTTCTTGAGACAAAATCTATCAGTTTATCTGCTCAGTGACCCAACCTTGAGAACAATCTTTTGTAAACAATCTTTCCAGAATGCAGCCACAAGATCACATGATCTCAACTTGGAACGCCCTTAAAGCATTGTTGCAGGTTCTTTAATCATATTTCATAGTGCACACTATGTAAGCAGCAACTCAAATTCCACAATAGTGTAAATGGGAATGAATAAGATATTCTGTTAGGAAGCTCACACTGTGTTAAGATAAGTCTCAACATACACTGCTGTTTTGCTTGACATGCAAGTGAATCTGGCTGGGGGGGCATTTCAAAATTTTTAATTTTAAAATGTCAGTCAGTTACCATACTAAAACTAAAACTTGACCGTGCATTATTTTAAAATGAGACTACTCTATTAGACATGCCATGTCTGTCACCTTATGAATGGTAACCTGGCATGTTGGAATAATAAGCATACTGTGGGCATGAACCAGTCTGACACATAACACTGATAACAGATTTCTCTCAGGTTGATCATGCTGCCACCTTTTAAATAGAATGTCTCCAACCTTTTTCAAATAGTAAATATATATGGACTATCAAGAGATGGAAATTAAGCAGTACCACATTGACATTATTACTACTTAAGTATACTACTGACACTAAACTGAAATAATTAATACTACTAAAGTGACTTCACAATGTAATGGAATGGAAAGTCAAGCCTTTCAAATATGATATCAGCAAAAATATATATACCAGCTTCAAAGTTCTTCTTGAATGGACTTCCTTTGATGTGCCGTCCACCAATCAGAATAGAGATGAGGTACTCTCCACTCTTATATATGGTGAAGGAGACTTTAGCAATGTTAGCACTGTTGGGATCAGGGCCCCCATACTCCATCGTTGTGGCCACCTTAATCCCTTGGTGCACAATCTCCACCAGGATGTTGTCACCATTGGAAACAGGATATGGTTTACCATTTCTCTGGAACACCTGTCATAACAGAATGGAAAAATGTGATGAGACAAATACATCATTGTACATTGTTACCATTTATAATTTTTTTTCATTTACATCTTTGGCAAGACAATCCTGGCAAGAAAAGAATGTGGCATGAACTATCATGGAGACAGTTGTTTTAGTACTTTCTGTTTGAATCATCTTCAGATGTTAGCCAATAAATCTGTTCAACAATGCCAAATTTTTTCCTTATAAACACAACAGGAAGAAACCAGTCCTCATGCTACAAGGGAATTCTTTGCCTGATTTCAGCATTAAAACGTATCAGAATCTTTTTCAAGAGTTTCAACTGCCTGAAGAGCTCACATTTTTGAACAAGCACTAGGTATATGGAAGGTTCTAAAGTTCGTTGTTGCCTCACAATCACAATGTTCAGCATGCACCACAGGCCAAGTCCACAAAGCAATATTTGACATAAATCAAAATGTAAACCTTCAAAATTAGAAATTGCATAAGGTACAAACTTGGACACGTTTAGCATAACAGAACACTTTTCATGCATTTTCAATTTTGACACAACAGGTCTTAAATTGAGTTGTCATAATTGAGGTACATACCTGAACTTGGAATGTCAGTGTACCACCGACAGTATGTGGCTCAGTCCAGTCCCACTTTACTGTACAGTATTGAGGGGCAGGATATCGCCGATTGAAATAGTCAAGGATGGCTGCCTTCGATACATGAGGGCTGCGGTGAGCAAAGAGGCCTCCACAAAAGATCATCATTGTGACGAGTAATGCTCCCGGAAAAATAAAAAACCAGACTGAAATAAAGAAAAGCATAGTGCAAACATACAGTATTTCTTTAATTTTTGTGTAAAGCCATATAGGAGTACAGAAACATGTATTGGCAATTAAAATAGAATTATACTAAAATATCAAAAAGACACAATAATAAAGGCATAACTTTTCGTGTGGAAATCTATTGTCACTTCCATGTACATGAGGTATATGTGAGATTTCAGGTTTCCTGCTATGTGTGCGGGGGTCAAATCTGTATTCACCTCAGTGTTGGAGAGTTTCAAATCCTCAACCTAAAGCACTGACAAATCCAATGCTTCTATGACATTTACACAGCTGATCTAGCTTATGAAATGAAATTGCTACTGATTGCGATCATTATTTTTATTTGGATGTACTTCATAACATGCTGTTGGCTGGGAACCTAATAATAGACATGCTTCCCCAGGCTCTGCCAGTTTTCCTGCCACCATAATGCTGACCGCTATCATATAAATGAAATATTCTCGAGTACATCATAGAACATCAATCAATAACCAAAAAAAAAAAATATATAGAGATATATAACAGACAAGTAATTGTCACAGTATTAAAAAATAAAAATGATCAAAATATAAGTTCTGCCAATCAATCTAAGAACAACTGTAATAAGAACAGAAAAATCTGTTCAAGGACCATATTTCCAAGTTCGTGAAACAGGGCAAATTAGATATCTTACATTTCAGACACCAGCATTTTTAAAGGACTATCAGTCACTCAGATTAATCAGCTGATCTGTAACCACATTGCACAAATCGGGAAATAGTATGGTCTGCAAAATCTTATGTTCTAACTGCAAAAATTGTCACTATGCCCTCAGTGAAGTTTGTGTAGTGCATTAAACCTAACCAGGACAAATTGTACAAAATGTGTGAACAGAGAGAAGCCGCTTAAGGGACACTTTAATAGCCTCATCACGTAAAATCAATAGGCTTACACAGCCATTACCAGTGGATTATCTTCCAGTCTTCACGCCAGCGACGACTACATTCTAGCCAGATGTATTCAGAGCATGACACACAACTTATTTCCAGAAGCCCTACATGACAAATCTGGGTACAGACACCATGTTGACACAGTGCACCTGATGAAGAATTATCTCAATTATGTAGCACACATGTCTCAAGGGTTAACACCCCATGTTGTTTTTGGATTAAATTCTCCATGCATTAGTCAAGCAAACAGAAAGCCCGGCAAACTACTTGTAAGCTAAACAGCCATGAAATCCCCTAAATGCCCTTATTTCCGTGCTATTAAGCAGGCACTGGTAAATCCAGCAGGCATCATGTTGGACCATGGAGTGGAGGAACTTCCAGACAAAGCTGCACACTCCATTCAACCTCTCCAAAAACCTTCTCACCAACATTACTATTGATTTTCCAATAACACTGCAACTGTGCCGGAGAGAAATCAAATTCTCATGTGTTAAATTGGTCACATGACCCTGAAGAGCAGCCTCTGACAAAAACATGTGCATGTAGATATGGACTGGCTATAGGCATACCCAGTGCTTAATATTGTTCACTGTACACTAAGGCAGTCATCTTCGAACCACATTCAAGGGGAAGAGAACAAAAATGATACATTCAAACATAAAAGGGGTTACAGCATGCTCATATAAAACACTGTCCATAGAGGTTGTACACATGAAAGTACACACATGCTCAGTATCTAGGCATAGTGCTCTAAACTACTGCTAAATCATGGAGTTTACACTATGTACATGTACAAATATATGTTTCTTATTTATTTTGGATTTGTGAAAAACTGCACAAAGACTGTATGCAAATTAATTAATGATGGAGGTTTAATGCTACAGATGTATTAGCATCATTGAAGCCATACACAATAAGCTTGACATTTATATCACCCAAAACATTTGAACACTTCATTATCAATATCATGAGAGGTCATCCACACTTCTCTGGACACCTGAGTCACCTTCATCATCATCATCCATACTATGAGGAGCTAAAAGTTTCAGAAAACTTTGCTGTTGTGAGCATCTGTCTGTGTCTGACCAGATTTGGTTTCAGTGAGCGTAGGTCGATTGCTGCGGGCAACAACTCTCACTTCTCAAATAAGTGTATGATTGTCACGTGACCTGTTGCACATGATGCATCACAAATGACTATCTAATGGAAAATTGGAACCATCTGGATGCAAGGATGCTTAGGTTGGCGCAACTGGATACAACTGGATGCTTCGAGATACAGAAAAGTAGAATATGTTAAGCTCTGAATCTATGCCAAGTCAGCAGTTGTTGGTGACAACATAGATTGTATGAAACCAGCGCCTGATTGAATGCTCCCAGTTGCCTCCAGTTGCTCTGAGTCACCAAAAACCCAGTTGCTCCGAGTCACCAAAAACCCAGTTGCTCCCAGTTGCTCTGAGTCACCAAAAACCCAGTTGTTCCTAGTTGCTCTGAGCCACCAAAAACCCAGTTGCTCCCAGTTGCTCTGAGTCACCAAAAACCCAGTTGCTTCTAGTTGTTCTGAGTCACCAAAAACCCAGTTGCTCCTAGTTGCTCTGTGCCACCAAAAACCCAGTTGCTCCTAGTTGCTCTGAGCCACCAAAAACCCAGTTGCTCCTAGTTGCTCTGAGTCACCAAAAACCCAGTTGCTCCTAGTTGCAAGGGCGATCTATGCCAGGCTTAAGTCATCCAGAATAGTCTTCATTAGACAACAATAATATACACATACAATGTATATGCAGCAGCTTGCTGGTGGTATCCTACAGAAAAACCCTCTCAGGACAAGTTTCATTTGTGAAATAGCTAGGGTCTAGGAAAATACATGAATATTTAAGTGAATTACAGTAAATATATGGAAGCATACAGACAGTGAACTTTGACACTTGGCTAAGAGGCCTATTTTATGTTTTATCATAAACCACGGCTAATTACAGCTAACAGGAATTCATTAATCAGAGCTAACATTACACTAATACATCACAAAATTGCTCAACACTTGTTAAAACCTGTAAATTAAGATTTATACACAGAATGCTTGTTACTGAAGATCTAGAGGGTTTTCTTAAGCAAATGTCAAAATGTATATATGCCTGGGCTAAGACACTGAACCATTTTTAACTGTCAGCTCATTAAACTGGTCGATACTGTAGCCCACATCTTCTCTCATAATTAGATTTCTGTAATGAAGTCAGCTAGCCCAATGGAGAAGGTGTGGGCGTTATGTCCATCGGCTCACCAACTGGCCTGTGCTTGCATTAAAAAAAAAATTTTTAACTCTAATTGGGAAATTTGAAGTAAACCTTTTGGGAATAGGCATAACCCCACTATCATCTCCAAGCAGACATGCTTCCACCTTATACTGATCCTTCCCCAGAACAGGCTTACAGGCATGAGCGCACAGAGTGCCATTCTACCTTTAAATAGGTTATACATGTAATTACATGATCACAGTGCATGTGTACATATATCTGCATATCTGCTGTATATACCTCAAAGTTCTGATTAACCTACACTTACACCTAAACCCATACTTACACGCTTCCGACAGCCGTGTTTTCATTGAGTGATTGGACAGGGGAATGCAAGCAGTATAATCACCCTTCAGTCTATTGTGACCTGATACTCTAATATTTAGATCAGCTATGTTGTTTTTCTCATTATTGCCTGACAAACCTTGAAGTGATCATATTCAATCATAATTCATCTCAGTTTGTTGGCTAGCTATGGCGGACTGGCAATAGTTAGGCTGCTGTCAAACTCTGATTGCAGACAAATGCTTCAAAGCACACAACTTAATGGAATACGTTTTATTTTAGACCTTGAGCATTGTTGGTGTTGAATACAGTTTTTGAGATATGTCATTATTACAGCAGAGTCACATAAGAGTGTAAAATGATGTCTTCTTTACAACATGGTAGGTCTACTTGCGTGCATGCATCTTTTAATATGTTTGGGAAAATTACCACATATCGATCTAATATCATGATTTTTTCAACATGATTCAGCAGATTAATCTAATTCTGTTTAATTAGTTTTCTATATTCTATATAATACCTCACACTAAAGTTGGCAGGATCACCAAACAGTGATTTGTAGCAACAGTATCACATCGAAAAGGGATGTCTTTCTGTTGTAGTAACCTCCTACGTGTATACCGAAACATGTGTATTGAAATATTTAAGTGTAAAAAAACAGAAAAGATGGCTCCAACTTTGTTGGCTTGAGTTTAATGCTGAAGTTAACATTCCACTGTAAAGACTGACAGTTCACAGTGGTTCTAATTGTCTTAAAAAACCAAATGACACATCCAATAAAGATGTAATATAGCTGCATATACCTGAAGGTAATTTTGAGAAAAGGTGTTTAATAAGATCTTAATTTAAATCATACATATGTAACATCAAACAGACCTTTCTAGTGTAACATAACTTTGTTAAAGTGAATATTTTAATAAGTGTAACTTTATTATTAAACCCTGTGGCTGTGAACAGGGCCAGGAAAGCGATAAAGTTATAAAGATGATAAAGTTATTTTTATGATAATGATCTGAACAACATGAAAATATATAATTTTATAACGAACACTTATTTTGTTTGCTCTTGATACATCTCTAAGCAGATTCAGCTTGTTGAATCTTAACTAAGCATTGACGGACACCGCTGAGATCAATCAGAATAGTGTACCTTTCCCGTCTAAAGTAATTTGGGTCTAAGTCGGGCAATCTGTTGTTTATTCCTGTCTTTTAGTGGGTTCAGCCGGTAACATAGTGCTCAGTCACTGAGAACGAACGATAATGAAACACTTACGCTCCGCATAAAATGTCCGAGATGAAAATCATTTTTTTTATAAAAGTTCAATATAAGAATTTTACGTCCAAAAGACAGAATAAAGTTGATAAATATTCATCTGTGAATTTGAAAATGAATTTGCTAAGATTTTACATTTGTTTGAGTTTCCTTAACTCACTGTGAACATCTTTCACGTCCCAAAAGGTTTTGCCTTTAACAATATTTTCTGTTATTTTAATTAACATCATTCAAGCTTACACCTGTCAACAACATGAAAATGATGGCACAATTTACACTGATTTAAGTGAACCTTAATGTAATTCTGTATATACAAGTATGGTGCATATGAAATTACAGCGGCTGATATGACCAAGTTTTTACCTATAGAGCTCACACAAAAGCACATGAGTAGTATACATACAGCTTTATAATGCACGATGATTAGCACTCTCAATATACAGGGATTATATGTACATGTCACCCTGTTAGGACTACACTATATCTCAAAATAGTTTGTCTTTCACCTGTCTGTCCACACAATGTACGTGCAACAAAAGAAAGTAATTCTAGTACGATTTAGAGCTATAGAGTTCATCATAACCTGCAGTAGATCAAATTGCAACAATGTATATTGGATTCCACCCCCAATCTCCAAGATACAAATACTGTGTTTTGTAACTTGAGGTACACTTTTGATAATATGATTGGAGGTCAGGACTGTGCTCATTAAAATTATCACTGGAACATATTTTCACAAGTACACATTTTTATACCTCACAGATCCAAACAACAACATATTATGCATGGTAGAGTAAAAATAAAGGACCAAAAATTACAGAATATACCATACCTTTAATATCACATGCAGGTATTAAATAAACTGAAAAATTCCACTGGAAGCTGGAAGAAGCTGCTTGTAATCCATGCTGATTAACCCATGATAAAACATTGACCACGATGGCATCTTCAGTCTATATGGCTCACCATGAAGAAATGAACATGTGTATGGTCAATACCACAGAGAGACCACAATGAGGGTGGTGTCAAGGATTCATCAATCAAACACAAGGCTACAGAGAGAATGGGTGACCCTGTATCAGTTCTCACTGACCTGGATAAACCGGGAGGCGCAGGAAGCAAAACAGAGAGAAACAGGAGCCCCCATCCTTGTGCAATACTAGTCAGACAGCAAGCAGCAGGCCAGAGCCAATCAGTCACGGAAGGTACAATGTACAACAACAACCAATCAATACAGCCTAACAGAAGAGCGGAGACAGCCCTTTACAGAGGCTATTTACATGTCCATGCCCCCACAACAAAGCGTGGGAGTCCATACTGCAGACTTATGAGCACCCAAATGCAGATGCAAGCTTTAGACTTGTGCCAATACATGTGTTTCAATTCTACCTTGGGCTACGCACTTGATTATAGACTTGTAGTTAATGCAAAACTGGTGATGCCAGATCATAATACAATACAAAGTTCAATACATTCTATCACAACAATCCACTCCATATCCAAATAACACTATGCAACTACTCTGTTCATCAACAATCTTTTATCATTCAATGTTGCATTTCACAACTTTCTCCTTTTACTTCATGTACAATGCATACATACTGTACATTAATATGCTCATTTGGGGACTTTCTTTAACTACGTGTATGGTTATGCTCATTGAACTACACCTGGTTTTCTGTAAAAAATGGTACTTGCTGCTACCTCACTCAGCGCTCGGTACTATGGGGTTAGAGCAAGGAAACATGACTGGTTGGCCCGGTGTCATTATGATATGACTGGATGGGGTGGCATATCTGGCATCTTCGGCCGTATGGCCTAACCCTGCCACAGGAAAATGCAGTGCATGTACAAACATCCATAACTGAAAAATGGTTAAGCTCAACGTTAAACCCCAAGAACACACACACACACACACACATACATACATACACTTGGTGTTCACAATTTACCCTAGATATACCGGTACCTCTAGATACTGTACACTTGTGCAATTAGGCTCAGAACTTCCTGAATAGATGTTTCTAAGAGCAAGGCACCAAAGCTGAAGCCATTATTAAGCCAGGGGAAGTTGTAATGAGCTTACTGATCCTGGACAATGAAGCAATCCCCAGGTAGCTTTAGGCTTCACGGCCAGAAATAGCACAAAAATTACACTGCACATTCAGGATTATTTCATTTAAATATATCTGACAGGAATCATACGGATGAAGAGAGGAGAAAACCTTTTTACCTTACCAAGTACTTGTTTGCAGCGAACTTCGCAACATGAAAGTCAGGAGTCTGTTCAACCATGTGACTTCACTGATTTGAGGTCTAGTCACTGCGCAATGAGACTGGCCTTTAATTATAACATTATACAAATTAAATCTGACAGTGTTTCACCTTTGTAATTTGTTTTCTTTTTTTTTTTACAAGTGTTCAGTGTTGGATAGGGAATCAAATTTATATCTTTATGTGCATATATTTCTTAGAGTGCTATTTTATAGCCCACCACTTGCAGCCAAAAAAAGAGGCAAATGGATCGCTTTATAAACCTCTTCAGGTCTTGGCATAAACTAACTTGATTATTTATTCTTTTGATTGGGGTTTAATGCCTTAATCAAGAATTTAATACTTAAATGACCACGGACAGGTTATTGGGTGGAATTAAGAAGCCAGTGTAAACAATCTTCCTACATGCAGCATAAAGATTCAAGATATTTTGGTGAAAGGCAAGTGATATCCAACAAAATTTATGCAAGGCCATATAAGAACAGCAATGGCTTACTTATTTCCACCAATTATTGTTACAGTTTCTATCATGTATCAGCTTGTGTTGTTTTTTGCTGTGGTGAACACAGAAACAGGCCTCATTCATCTCACAACAATGTCATAGTTGTATAAACAGTTTCAATCATGTATCACTTTGTGTTGTGTTTTGCTGTGGTGAACACAAAAACAACCCTCACATGTCATACAAGAATGTCACAGTTCTATAAACAGTTTCTATCATGTGTCACATTGTGATTTTTTGTGATGAACCCAGAAACAGGCCTCATTCATCTCACACCAATGTCACAGTTCTATAAACAGTTTCTATCATGTATCAGCTTGTGTTGTGTTTTGCTGTGGTGAACACAGAAACAACCCTCACAAGTCATACAACAGTGTCACAGTTCTATAAACAGTTTCTATCATGTATCAGCTTGTGTTGTGTTTTGCAGTGGTGAACACAGAAACAGGCTTCATTCATCTCACAACGTCACAGTTCTATAAACAGTTTCTATCATTTGGCACCTTGTGATTTGCTGTGGTGAACAAAGAAACAGGCCTTACTCATCTCACAACAATGTCACAGTTCTAGAAACAGTTTTGCTGTGATACAACAATATCGGAGACATGTACAACATGTACAGCATTTAGAGCTGAGAATTGAAGTTCCTTACTTGTCATACCAAAGAATTTTCACTTGTTGGCAGTCAGTTTTACCAGTGAAGGATGCCCTATGTCAACCTCTGACCTTTGGTAAGATACTGGTGCTGTGTCTGACGTAACATGAACGGACTGGCACATCATATTAGTGTTAGGCAAAACAGTTCTGCATTTGAAATCAACAAGTTATTGTCACCAAGGCCTTACAAACAATTAGAGTAGTTAGAGAATATGGTAGTTACTTACCAAAGCTTGACACTGTCCACTTGGCCTGGTCAGCTAAAGCCTTGAAGCCTGCTGGTGAAGAATAGTAGGTGACTAGACTATGTCTGAACCTCAACTTCTTCAACTGATGCTGTAACACTGAGTAATCTTGAGACCTGGAAACCTTTTTGGCCAATTGTTGTAAGGTTTTGTCGGGCACATCACGTAAAGCTTCCAAGCTATTTATCCCAGAATCCACCAGTCTGCAAAGAGACAAAAATCAAGTAAAAATGTATTTATATTATTTTGGAATTAAGTACAGCATATAGTTTAACAAAACTGATGAAAAAACAGAGATGACATTCGAAACGTTTCAATTTTTCTTACAACTTATGTTTTGGCTGTAAATTATTCCGCAACAATCTTTTTTTTTAACAACTGCATCTGCAGGGTGGAAGGTGAGTGTGTCTTGGGAGAGGAGGAGTGTATAATGGGAAAGCTTTCTAAAGCTTTCACGAGGAGATTGAGAGAATTTTCCCAAAAGTTCAGTTATTAGGCTGCTGAGCTTATGAAAAAGACAGCAGGATTCAAGCCACGTTGTGCAGAGTCGTAAAAGGGACATGGTAGTTTTCTTTTTTTGATAACTGTGCGTTTTTTACTTTTTCCACTTTTGCAATCTGAGTTTTTCTCTTTTTTAAACAGGCACAAAAAAAAAAAATAAAGAAAATAAAGAAATACTCCCAGAAATTGAGAACAGGTGGAGTTTCTTATTTTTTTTAAGCAGACGAAAAAAAAGAAACTCTCAGAAAAAGATCTAGGACCCCGAGATAATAAATCAATTGGATTACAACTCGGTTCATGGTTTCGTCTAAATCGCAATATCTATGGCCAAATGATTGGCTGGTTCTGTTGAGGTCCGACTTAGTTATCTCAAGCCCCAAGATAATCATCCAATGATAGTGTCAACTACATGAGTGTCTTAACAATGCGTGAAGCAATACATATACTGATTGGCTTATTATTTCGGGGCCGAAGATCTTTTTCTGTGAGTTTTTTTTTGTCTGCTTGAAAAAAATAAACTCCCACTCGATCTCTGTTACTGGGAGTTTTTGCTTTTTTCTTCGTCTGCTTAAAAAAAGAATGTCCCGTCCAATCTCTTTTCCTGGGATTTTTTTTTTGGCCTACTAATACATAAAGAAAAACTCTGACTGAAAAAGTGGGGAAAATAAAAAACACACAGTTAAAAAAAAATAGAACCGCCATGTCCCGTTTGCGGTTTTGTATCATTCTGACCCATGGCTGTAAAGGTTTTAAAGGTAATCTTGGAGGTAAGTAAAGTACCCTAATTCTTCAACCTTTTCAACCGCCTCTTTTCAACCTGTATTTTGAAACATTCTGAAAGAGCTATGGGATGTAGACAACTAATTTGTTCAGTTTTAAGAAGCTTGTATCTATAGCGACACAAATGAATGATTTTAGCATCATTGTGATAATAATTATATGTTTAAATTCCACTGAAAAAAGTACTTTAATGGTTGAAAAAGAAATAAAGTAACTTGAACACCCAGCACACATCACCAGGTACAGAGTCAGTGCGTATGGTTCTGTTACCTCCAACATGTCTAACCTCAAAATTATACTATGCACATATATGTATGAGACTCATGTTCCTGTATTTCTCATTTGGGATAAATTAGTGTATATGTTCTCATCTCACAAATTTCACTACTATGTTCAACAAATCTTTATCTGACCACATCTTTGTAAAACAGAGAATGTAATTTGAAGATGAGGTAACACAGAAAACTGGAATTTCAGCATTCTCATTGTACCCTGATGGGGGCTTCACTGGCTTAGTTGGTTAGCGCGCTAGCGGAGCGTAATGACCTAGGAGCCTCTCAGCAATGCGGATGCCGTGAGTTCCAGTCCAGCTCATGCTGGCCTCCTCTCGGGCAGTATGTGGGAAGGTCTACCAGCAACCTGCAGATGGTCGTGGGTTTCCCCCAGCCTCTGCCCGCTTTCCTTCCACCATAATGCTGGCTGCCGTTGTATAAGTGAAATATTCTTGAGTACGGTGTAAAAAACCAGTCAAATAAATAAATAAATTGACACTGATGTCACAAAGAAAATATACACAAAGAACTTAATTAAGCACCCCACATGGTTTTCACTGTGGCGGTTTGTAACCATGTGATTAATGTTCTTCTGTATCAAAAGAGTGCAAAACGTGACCATTATGGTTGTGATCCATAAGACACTTTGGCTAATGAAAAACGACAAAATGATTGAAATCCATGTGTTTTAATGATAACACACATGCATTTCTATCATCACTGGTTCTGATGTGGAACAATGGCTTTATAAGTATGGTTCTGCAGTGAGCAGTGTTGAAGCTGTGGTTGAAATTACTCAATAAAAATGTGATTTGCAAAGGTAGTTTTCAATTTGGCTAGATCATGTACAGGTGGATCCTTTTCTGGTCCAAATGGAAGCTGCCTCGCACAAGGAATGGTAGCAACTTTTCCCTTCAGCTGAACAGGTGGTAAGAGGAGATTTTAATTTTGGGAACAGCAGTCTAGTCCAAAAGAGCAACAGGTAACATGGTTCTAAGATGGTAGCTGATGAAGTTCTGATGATGTCAGAGTTGGTGCATCGGATACATGTGCTATTAGTGACATTATGATTTTTATTATCCTCATGCATAATGAGGTAATATGAATTGAGAATTGTTTTAAGGTTATGAGACACCTCTTATTGTGACGTACAATACTGGGGCTTTGAAGAAAGCCCAGGAGACAGGACCAAGATCCAAGTTTGTGAATGTAATGATTCAGGGCAGTTAATGTGGAAGCTGCTGGGAACATGGCCAACCGCTCTCAGAGCAAAGGTTAGCTTATTTTCAGTACACACATGTACATAACAACAACTATAGTCCTGAACTTACACATCAGTGAATATCCCCAAGCCTTGAGAGATCAGCCAATATTCCAGAGTTTTTATACTCTTCAGTTCCTTGACAGCATTTGTAAAATAATCAGAGAAAATAGCCTCAAACTTTCTCCTTTCCAAACTTTTTGATAAAGAGCTGTGATCAGCCGACAATAGAATGACATCATCAAGATTCTGGACACCTGCATAATAAAGAATATAACAGAAACGTTTTAGCATTCAACATAACATTTCTTAAATTATATATGTGGTTAACCTATAATTACTGTAGTTATAATTCAACTTCTACACTGAGCATGTAAAAATATATATGCATATGCACATAAACGATCTAAACATATCATCAAAATATTTGGCAGTTCCTGTCTAGTTGTCACAGGGATGCTTCTATGACTGAAGGCTTTTGAAATAAATTTATCTTTACACCAGCAAAACTACAACAATATAAGTATTCTTGGTTACACTCTTCATTGTCAATGTCATGGTCGGAATGGTCACAGTGCCACATGTTATTCTCTATACTAGTCAAGAACTATGTTGTATGTATTGGATGATGGATCATACATGTGTACATGTATTTGTGTCAACTTTAAAAACACTATAGTTCTAAATAATAATTAACTCATCTGCATTTCTATATTACAAATCTGGTTCACCATTAGAAATAGTGTTGATTTGTTATGAAAGTTATATAAGTGAGTGTATACACATTTTTAGGGGGACGGGAATGTTTTCAACATTGGGAGGCAGCCATGCAAGCATCCCGGCACATTTCCATGAGGTTGCACCAGAGGTCATGCAAGCTTTTGACCCCAGGATGGCCTATATTCAAAGTGATTTCCAGGAAATAAAATTAGACATTATAATAATGAATAATAAGTCTTCAAGTCATGATACATGATATAGATTCATATATTCCAAAGCCAAAAATTACATATAGCTCCATACATGTATCTATGACTTTTTTTAAGCTCAGCTGCACGATGCTGTTTGATGCAAAAAATTAACGGAGACGGTGGAATGGCCAGAGGCAAGATACCATTCGAAGCCTAACTATATTAAAATAAATGCTATAATGACATGTAAATTAACATTTCTGGAAACTTCTGGGACTATCTCCCGACTTGCTTGCCAAATGATGGGAAGGGAGGTAATCACATACATGAATGAGAGAGTTAAAAAACAGCCAAGGTCTGATGCAATAACAATACCCAGATATGATTATACATAGAAATGACAGTTGTTCCACACAGCTGATAGAGGGAGTGTCAAAACGTTGAATATCTAATCCACGCAGAGTGCGTCACCAGTCAATTCTAAGCAATTTACATATTACCTCCCTTTCCAAATGCAAGTGTAAAAATCCTAAACCTTAATTATGGCATTTATACCATGCCACACCTTTATACAGGTGCGTAAATTTCCTACTTAGATCGCAGTGATGTCTTACACAAGCAGGACACCTGGCCTGGTCAAAAAGTTAAAAGCAAAAATATTCCACTAGCAAGAAGCATTTAAATAAAAGTCTGCTCATATAAAACCACAGTATTCATTTACTTTGCAGCGAAATATTGCATACCGTGCCAATTTTGACTTTTACTCTAACAGTTTAATAATAGTTTCAACTGTTAAGCACATTTTATTGTCATTGTAAATTTATTTACAGATAGCATACCTAAATCTCCCAAAGCTTTTACGTGTTGTGAAAATCCATGTTTGTCAAGCCAAGATACCAACTCTTTGTGGTCCTTTGATTTCTGTTTCACGATAAAATACCCGATTATCAACCCAATCACACCCAATAACAACAATTTCCGGGTGCATTTCTTTTTAAAACAATCCACGCCCAGCATGTTGCCAAATGTTTGATTATTTAGTTTCAGTGGGGACTACCATACTTTCTTTCCATCCTCCCCTTACAACTGCAGAAATAAGAAAGATGGCTTTATCTCCGAACAACACTATTTGATATTCTTCTGAAATGTTTTCGGTTTCTGCTAGCTGTATCAACTTCCGCTGTCAATGTTTTGACATTTATTTCAACATATCATCGCATGCGGTGCAAAGCAGAATCGGAGCGGTCCAATCAAATGACATGTTACAAAAGGATGAGTTGGGTAAGGTCTTTGAAATTTGACAGCGCGTGTCCATGCTGAGACCGGAAATGCTTCTGGGGTAATGTGTAGCAACCTCTGCTGCTGTAAAGCGGGTGTATGGATAGACATTTTGGTGATTTGGCTAAGTGGGCTTAGTATTGTTCATCATATACTAGAGTACCTTAAAAGAAAATCGATGAAAACAAACTGGTTTAAACTGAATCGATGTTATTTTTTAAAATTAATACCTGATAGGTCTGTATTATGTGGATGAGACTATTTACAAATAAAGTGGTGCATGCGCCAGCATACATTCCTGTGATAGGGTTAAGATAGTTCAACATCATATTTAGAGACAGTGCTGCCAGAAACGTATTTTTATTAATTCAGGAAAAATATTTAATAATTTCTTTTGTTTATTGCACTGTTCTACAATTAATGTATATCAATTAATTCAAAAGTGAACCATGAATGAATTAGAATAAATCAATATATTCACTTCTGGATACCGGAAGTAGTTCGAGCACAGGCAGAGGTTAATTTTAGCACAGTGGAAAATTCGACGGGTTTCGGTTACGAAATGTGAATTAAGCACGGAAGTTGTCATCAGGTAAAGTAGATATGACGAAATTACGAGATTAGAGATGGACAACTCTCGAGTTCTGAGGTTAATGCGCTTGGAGGTAATCAATGTCACAGTTTAAAAAGACATCTTTTCACCCCTGTCTGTTATACCCGTTGACTTCGCCGGCATCAATCTGGAAAGTCAATCGCGATTGTAACACATACAAAATGATTCTAGTCATTCGCCTTAACACCAGCTTGAGGTTCTGTTCTTATATTTGTACACTACCTCTGCTTATTAAACTTGTCAATAGGCCTTCAAAAGTGTTCAAATGTACGCCGTAATAAACTTTAGGGTAAGCTGAAATTCAGATGCTAAGAAATAGTAAGATAACTCTGTGGGTGATAGCTAAGAAATGGGCTGTTAGCTTTTAATATTGGGTAAAATCCAGTTCACAGCCGAAAAGCAGCCCATTGTGAAATATGGGTATGGGAACAACAATGCAAGACAGACTTAAGTGACGTGGGCAAGCATCAGGTGAATTACATGTATAAACAGATTATTGGTGTTTTGGACAAGCTTCACCTCATTCCAAGACGTATACCAGAGGCAATTTCATGATATCTGGCTTTTGTGCCCTTCTTGCAAATATCACGATTTTGTGATTATGTACGTGCAGCTATTTTATTCATGCAAGGTGCATGCACATCAGTGGTTAACTGTACATGCCATGTACATGTACTGAGCATCAACTCGCTCTCAAAACATCAATTTCTTATCATTTTAGAAGCATTAGACACTTCAGATTCTCAACAGATGTCAACATGATTGACCTACCATTTGAGGTTATTCGAGGAAAGAGACCTTATTTTTGAGTTAGACTGAGAGTTTTTGAGGAAATGTCAGATAAAGGTCAGTGTCAATGGATGCGAAAGGTGCATAAATGTCTTAGCTTGCAGACAGACCATGACAGCACAGGGCTGATATCAGTCCTATACGCCCAGTCATAGAACTTTACATGTACTGTATATAAAGAGGGACGAGGTTGGAAACCAAGTCTTATCAGAGAAATTAAGTATTTCTCACTTAGTTTTACACTTATCTGCACTTCGAGGTGTACTGCTAGTCTCATGCAGCCAGATAGTCACCATTTAATGTGGAGTCTGCTAATGACCTAGTCCTAGGTAGCTAATTTCAGGCATGAAGATTTCAGAATTGCTGGGAAACACTTTTTTGGTTACATGTACTTTTGACGTAGGAAAGTACATTTCTAATCTAATTTCAGATCTAATTTTCATTTACATTGTAAATTAAAAATTATCATAATCCCTCAACCTTGTTGTTTAAAATCTATCAACTGTCACTGAATGATTAAGGTATCTGACTGCAAACTATGGAGGGGAGGGGGGGGGGGAGAGGAGGAGAGAACAGGGTACTCTAAACTTTGTCAGTTTGAGCTGTCTCCCTTACCCGAAGACTACAATGAAGCATGTGTTAAATACAACTTCCACAACAACCTTGAATTCAAAGGAATCTTAGAATCCAAATTTCATATGAATCACAACTTCCTTGGTCAAGGAGCTTGACTGGCTTTCTGTTCTTCATGTAATTAATCGGCTGTGCTACTTCCTGTCCATGGTGGCAGATAGCATTGCAGGCTGACTGTACACAGAGATTGAAAAAGGTCCATTCTTCATGAGACACTTGTGGTAACAAAGTACACGCGCCTAGTGACACCTTAGCTACAATTTGAAGGTTCACAACTCAAGTCCTCAGACAATTAACTCTGTTCAATGTTTACTTAGCAGTACTGAGTGAGTAGCCAAGCCTTTTTGTGTTGGAAACGGACTTTCGGTTCCATGAATTTTAATCATGGGAACTGAGGTGGGAACAGAACAATCGTTTCGGTGAAATTCTCATGGCTGTCATTTGTTGAAATTTGCATAAAAAAGTCTGATGCAAAACTTATTTTAAGAGATAATATACAATCCACAGTGCATTGTCATGATATGTAGGCTATATGTTTATATCCTTTTCCATACTCATGCTATATTTCATGCTATATCTCCAGAATGCTTTTGCATATTAATACAGATCAGATAACTTACCCATTGTCATGGTGCATCGTCTTAGTTTATTTCTGCTTTTCATAGTCTACAGTCTCTCATTTTCCAGGAGGTCAGTATGCATGTTCAAAGAGATGTACTTTTTTGCCTTTCATTCTTGTTCTGGTAAATGTATTTTAAGATTATGAATTGATATGATGATATGAAAATTTACTACTGGTAGATTTACATCCAATCTAGCATAATTTAAATAATTGACAGGAACAGTAATGCCACAGTATAAAGCTTGCCACCGTCATATACATACTCGAGAGTACGGAGTAAAACAACAATGGAATAGATAAATAAATGAATCATTTTGCATGTGTGATGGCAGGGATTAAAGGCTGCCACTGCCACTATATATTCATAGAAAAAATGATATGGGACACAGTTATCACAGAAAAAAATGTAAAAAAACTGTGTGAAGTTTTGAAGCCGAGATGATGAAGTTCAGCACTGGGGATAAGGCACTGACGGACAATTCACTCTGAGTAGCCATGTTGTTGACGCCCTTATGAACTTGGCCTGTCACTAGCACTGAAAGCGTCACCTGATAATTGGCTGTCACGTCAATAAAAAAAATTAGCTCTTGATTGTCAGTGTGGTTTCTTATAGTGGATAGACAGATATTGATGCATTAAATTGGATTTTCAGTCAGTTTAAGTGTTAAACGGGTGTATGTTGGACATTTATGAGCAGGGAGCTGAGAACGGCTGCCCGTGTCGCAATGCGTACATGTTGGGCAGGAGACTGCAGTAACTTGTTAAGGTGAGCTGGCTAGAGAACTGCCTTGGGAGAGTCATGGCTTGAAGAAAAATATTGTGACTTTGCATTATTTTTCCCTAGCTTTTGTCCACAAACATCGCCTGACCAAAGGCCAAATTAAAGGAAATATCGGCCATTTGAACATGGAATGGAGCTAATCCTCTTTGGTTGGGCATCAGGCGTTTGTTTGTATTTTCTCATTGCCACATTGTTTAATACCGATGGTACTGGAGAGCTCCTAGGTTTTGTGACATAACTCTATATGGCTATAACAGGGCAAAATGGCATCACCAAATGAGTGGCTAGGTACTGATTATTGTTTCCTATTTATTTTGTTGATAAGCGGTGTGGAATTTTTGAAGTATTTTTAGAACATTTCTGGAATACTACTTTATTAATTAATTCCGCTTTAGTGACTGATTTTATGTTTACTTTAAGATCTTCATCAATGCCACAAATTTATCTGCACCCTAAACAGTAGTGCAGAAATTGATGAAAAGGGTTATAGGGTCTCTTTACAAACATCGTTGTATAAAAAAAAGGAAATTCATTTCTGCCTCAGGTGACAATTTTAAGTAATCTCCACAAATCCGTATTAAAATTAACTTTTTTCTTTTTAAGAGAAAATTTGTCATTGAAATGTTATTCTGGCAGGATATGGAGGAGATACTACAGCGGCATCGGTTCATGCACGCTTTTCCCCGTCGCCGGCTTCGCATTCGGGACAAGGGTGAAGCGGCAAAACAGCCACGGTTTGAGAGGATACTGGTAGAGGGGGATGTGCTGGGGTAAGGCTCACACAGAGAGTGTTGTACCTAAGCTCACGATACTGCTTTGAAAGAAAGAAAATTATTCCGAGCATTGTTATTCTTTACGTCATCACAGATTGACATAGAGACATAAGACATACATGAGAAACGTATCAGCCTGTTTGATTATCTGTACATACACAGTAAATATTACATATAAGGAAAGCCCTTGTGGCTGATCAAAAAGTTATCCTGTCTTACAAAAACATAAGAATTTGTTGCCTGTTTCCTGATTTGCTATTAGTAATGCTCAAGTGAAATAATTCTAATTTGTATGGATTATCAAATGCCCTGGTAGTAGGAATGACCTCAACTGTTCTGGTTTTGTATAGATGATTTTAATGTGTTATATCTGGACAGGTATGTTCCTAATGAAGATAATCGAGTCGGTGTTTACATCTCACCTCACCCACTAACCCCAGACAACAATTACTTTGAGGTAGAAATCCTGGACACTGGCCTAATAGGGGCCATTGGTAAGTGTCTTCGTGTCTAGCAGGACCTAATACACATTTCCAGTTAAAGTTTTTTTTTATCATATATCTGGTGAAAGTTTATAAGTGCGAAATTGTATTCAGAGCTACCTTTATACTGTAGACTGAAACATGAGAATTTGTGGTCCTGTCTGATATTAGATTCAAGGCATTTCTATTTTATGTACATGTATGTAGGTATGTAGTGAAAAACAGGGGTTTCACATATTCCTGAGGTTTTTCCACTGGGACCAAACTTCCACAATGATAGGAACATGTCCAGTGGGTTCTCCAAATACTGCTAACTGTATATTAGTAGTTTTTCTGATGCTTGGTATCCCAAACTTGCAATGTTTATCACCCACTGTAAACCTTGTTTGAAAATATTTTATGCTCTAATACACCAGTAAAGTAATAAATTGGTTTAAACATAGCTGATATAGTTTTCTTTCAAGATATCATTCTGATTGTTATATCCTAAAACTTTTTTTTTTTTCACTTATAGGAAGTTTTGTGAAGCTGTAATTAGTTCTAAAAGTAAACGAGTCTGTGGTGCAGTACATTATTCTATGGGTGTTACCTGATACGTGCACATCATATATTAAGATAGATGTACAAACGTTATAAGGAGTGTAAGGACTGAGTGTCATAACACCAATATGTTTTGTAAGTCTGGTTAACTTATGTGTCCAATAAGTGGTTGACAGATAGTCTATCACTGAGTACACTGGTTTCCTCCACCCATAAATGCTGACCACCAGTGTACAGGTAAAGCATTCATTGCGTGAAGTATTGTGTGAAACAACAATCAAATGATATCATAAACTCCATCTGTTCACAGCTATTGGTCTAGTCCCTTGCCATTACCCATTAGACAGGCAGCCTGGCTGGAACTCGGAGTCTGTAGGATATCATGCAGATGATGGGAAGTAAGTCAACTTCAGACTGAGCTATTAGACATTCTACCAAGCTTGTTGGTTGGATTATTGTGATGGCACTTAGCCTTTCTGTTATATTACAGGACAAGCATCTCTTTTTACTTTGGGTAAACTCAGATTTGTGCTATGTTAAATATGACTTTTGTGGACTGTAATGAGTCATTTTTATTCATTGAATTTTTGTACCTGCATCTGTTGTAAAAGCTTGCAAAACTTACTACAATACTACAGTACTTACTACATACTACAAATCAGTGTGTTTTCAAAGATGTTTAGGTAATGTGTGGTGCTTATGTCGAATTATTTGCTTCTTTATAAGTTCATGTTTTCATTCTTGTGTTTAATGTTACAATGTAGGTATACCCATTTCCCCATACTTTATGAATAAATCTGTTTGTTTTGTTTTTTTCAGGCTGTTCAAGGCAAATGGGTTTGGTAGAGTTTTCGGACCAAAGAACTATATAGGGGACAAAGTTGGTTGTGGGATAATATTTGATAGAGATGAGGATGAAGAAGGTCACAAACCAACAGCCAAGGTTTTCTTCACACGGAACGGCAAAGAGGTGGGTCTGACTTAGAGGCAAGATTAGCCTGTATAGGTATGAAATGCACGTGACAAATTAAGTATACATCTTCAGTAAAAATGATTAGGAGGTCTGAATTGACTAATTTACCTACCTTCTTAACCTTTGAAGATTAACAATAGCTGTCAAAAGCGCTAGAACATACTTGTTGTAGTTTTGTTACAACTGAAGAACGCTAGAACCAAAAGTAAAAATTACAGTTTAAAATGGCCTTAGTAATTCTGCAATTAGTGTTGGTAAATTTGCAATGCTGAATTCTCTACCCTATTACTAAGCAATAATCTTTCCTTGCATTGTATTAGTGGAATTTACTGGTATGATGATGGTAATGTCATGTTAGCGATTTGATTTTCCATGCTTGTATGTTATCACATTTGGTTGTACCCAGCTTTTTATTTTTACATCAGAGCATACTTGAACCTGGTCACACATGAACATAAATTCCAGTACAATATATCTACTTTTGTATTACAGATTGGGAAAGTAGCAGTGCCTGTGCCTGCTGAGGGCCTGTACCCTGCCATTGGTATGCACTCCGAGGGGGAGGAGGTGCGACTCAACCTGGAGGCAGAGTGGCAGGCTGAGGACGTGATCCTCATGGCCGTGGACAACTGTGAGGAGGAGTGGTCACGTCTCCATGACGTCAAGCTGAACGGCAGTGTAAGTGTGAGTACAACCTCCTTTCTTCATATATTTGATATTTCGATATTTGGGGTGTAAATAGATAGATGTATAACACTTTGGCTTCATGTAAAAGGTGCCATGTAAGGACAGATGGAGAGTAGAGTGCCTTGGCTTCATGTGAAAATTGCCATGTAAGTAGATAGAGAGGCAAAGTGCCTTGGCTTCATGTGAAAGTTGCCTTGTATATACATCTAGCTACAGTGTTGTGCTTTGAGCATGTGTAAAAGTTGCCATGTAACAGAAATACAAAAGCGTAGAGAATTGTGTCCATGTGAATGTTTCCATTTCTGTAAGTGCAGTAGGGAAGCGTTTTAGCTCATGTGAAATTCTGACCATTTAAATAAACAGTTAATAACCGCTGAAAAGAATCCAGTTATAATGTGCTTGTTCTTTTTTGAACAATTAAGTTGTGAGGTCTGATCTTTGTTCAGGGATACTATGTTTGTTTATGATTGTTTTTGTTTGCAGATTCCTCTATATGTAGGATTACACTGGTCTAAGTGACCTGTTTCAAGTAGACTTCTCAGTTACTTTGGAGTAGTTGGCACTTATATATGGAAGAAGCAAATGTCCTCTAGAAAAAGTTCTATATTTGATTGCTGACTGGTGGAAACGTTCAGATATTTTCTGAAAGTATATGCATGAAACACCAGACCATTTTGATGTTTATATGTTGTTCAGATCCTGGAGTACACTGGTCGAGGGAAAAGCATAATAGATGTGGGTTTGGCCCAAGCCAGATTTCCCCTTGACACAACATACCACTACTTCGAAATAGAAATTGTGGACCCAGGAGAAAACTGTTACATAGCCATAGGTCTAGCCAGAAGGGTGAGTACAGGCATGAGATTTATCCTCTTTTTGGAGGAATTCCTCTTATTTATACAAAAAATAAATCAGAAAAATGTTCAGAATGTAATTCAGAAATGCTAATAATGACAAAATTATGAGGACGACATATAGTTTCCTCTTTTTGATCCCAGTGTCTGTCTCATCCCTGTGAGTGTGGTCATTACCATTATCTAAGGTATGAGATGACAAGTTCAGACCCAGGCCTTGTTGTTCAGTGCAAATGGCACTGCTTGTATTCTGTTATTAATTATTAATCTTACCAAGCTTTTTTTACACAGAACCTAAATGAAGCTGAGTGGAGAGCAGCAAGTTTTATCTGGCTCCTTCTTTACTTCAGGCATTTTTCTCTGGGCTTTAAAGTGAATTAATCGCAAGGAAACTCTTTCAAATATAAAGGAATAAAAAAAAAAAAAAATGGTCAAGACTAGTCTGCTTCTACTGCTAACATGTACCATTTGTAGTATTCAAGTTTCTAACATAGCAATGGTTTTATATTTCAGGATTATCCAAAGCACAGACACCCTGGGTGGAACCGAGGCTCCATAGCCTATCATGCAGGTAACAATATATATAGAATAGTCTTTATTGCGAATCTTCCAAGTGATATATGCGACATGTTTTGTGTGTGCGGGCAGAACTACTTTGATTGTCTTAATGTCACGTATGTGCGAGATGTGCAATTTATAACCCACTGAAAAATATTTGTCTCGATGACTCTTTTACAGATCAGATGTTGGCTTAGCTGGGATTGATTTGTAATCGTCATCTTTGTACACTAATGAATGAGTAGTAGTAGTATTGTGAGAATTATTTCGTTTAGAACTCCTTTGTTGGGAATGTATATAAGCCAAAACTCTTGTGGCTCCTTATGTGACTACTTCGGTGCGGTAATGGTTAGAGGGTCTGCCTCGAAGTTGGAAGACCCTGCATCAAACCCGGGCTGGGTCATACCAAAGACATTGAAAAATGCTACTGTGTGTTCAGCTCTGAGAGGTTAGAGCAAGGAAACAGGACTGGTTGGCACGGTGTCAATATGTGACTGTGTGGTGTGTCATGTCTGGTGTCCGCATGATACTTCTGTCATGGCAGCACTTTTGCGGCATGGATTCGCCCTGCCACAAAAAGACACTGTATATGTACATGTATACACACCCAATGACTCCTCGTCGTCATATGACTGACATATTGTTAAGTACGATGTAAAACCCCAAGCATACATACATACATTCTTTATTTCTAACCAGGTGAGGGAAAATGTGAGGATGGGTCGTATCAAGGTTACCATTGACATCAAGAACAATTCTGTACAGATTTTTGTGTCTTGGGGGTGGATTTCAGGACTAACTATTATTTTAATTGAGTAATTTGGCTTTGTGGGTGTTGTATGACTGATGCTCATACAAATGATTGTATTTTTTTCAGATGATGGGAAGATATTTGTGGGCAGTGGAGTAGGTGATCCATTCGGTCCAAGGTGTCATAAAGGTAAACTCGAGTTTTCTTCCAAAATCAAATGATATCCTGAGATCTGCAATTCATCAACCCAAAAACTTGAGCCTAATCTATGCCATGCCATGGCACAGTTCAGTCTCTCACACGATGGATAGTTTTGTGGTCTAATACTATTGAGCTGTAGGATATTTAAATCTGTAAGCCATATCTCACTGGGCATGTCCCGTGATATTGATAACATCTGAATTTTATTTATTTAGTTGTTTGAATATTTAATATTTCCATGTTTTCTTGGGGGTAAATTCTCTTCCTTGTCTTTTACCTTCAGGTGATATAATGGGTTGTGGGATTCTGTTCCCGCGGGATTATAACAGTGATGCTGACAGTGATGGGTCATCAGCAGCCAGCCCTGACTACCCTAATGTGGAGGAGCTGTTATTGGAGGACTATCACACTTCTGACTCAGATGAGGAGGAGTTCTGGGGACCAGGGGCAGGGCCATGGGAAAAACCCATCGCAGAATATGGTGCTAAGGTCAAGGTAAGCCATCCACCTTCTCAAGTGGTGATGCTATTACAGGAAATGATCTAAAATTTCACCCCAAAACATGTGTTTTTAAAAGCAAAGTAAATGTCAAGAGATATGGAGCTAATTGTTACATATTTCTAGAAGGATATCATCCTTCTCTCCTAACAAACCAACTTTTCTGAGATGGACAGAACTCTCAGAATCAGGTAAATTGTGCATCTTAGCCATGGGCGAAAGTTTAGGTCACACCTTATCTTACCTCAAGAACAGTTATACATGTATGTAGTATTGAAAAAGGTAGTGTCTTTTCACATGCTTTGGCAAGCTTTTTCCAGCAATCCACAATCAGAATGCTATTATTTTAGTATAGTTAAAAATGGATAAGCTGACAATTACAAAAGATAAAATGAATTAAACATAATTTTTGTTTGTTTGCAGTGTTATTTTGCTCACGTGACGGTGGTTTCTCAGAGTTGGATAGTCTCTTGGTTGATTTATTTGTACTGGAGTCACCATATGGAAATACCCCACATACGACATCCAACTGCATACACACTCAGAGACAAATACTTTGCATGACCACATGTTTTACACTGTAAATATACCAAAATTTCAGGCATCAGCTGATTAACCCAGCAATTAGGCATTATATTCCACTTATTAAGACTAGATACTTATTGCTGACATTGGATTGTGTCGTTTTTGCAGGCTGCAACAATGGTAAATTATACTATTTAATGTTTTTGTTTTTCCTTTTATCAGATATTTTTCACACGAAATGGAAAAACAATAGGCCAGAAAGAAATCCGTATGCCAAAGGGAGGTTTCTATCCAACAGTTGGAATGTTGAGTAGTGATGAAAAAGTGAGAGTTGACCTTCGTCCTTTGACTGGTTGAAAGCTTCTGCTTGTTTTGGATGATAAGCTGAAAGCTCAAGTGTTGACTGCCATGTAAGCGTGTGGACATCTATGAGAGGACCTGCTGTGGGAGATATGTCCACTTGGTCAGTTTTGTGATCAATGTTGTGTTATGTGTGCGTGAGGTGGAGTGGCTGTGTCAGACTGTTAACTGGTATTTCTGATATTTTATTGTATAAACTGTACAGATGTAGTCTCCAAGCAGCTCTTACCAAGATAAAAATCAGCAGCTGCATGCATTGCTTTAGTGAAACTGTTACATATTGTAGACTTGTGCAGCAGTTCGGTAATGTTTTAGTATCACAGGTAACTCAAAGCTTATACCTGGACAAAATATGAAAGTTATGCGGTAATTTGAGACATTGACTTTGTTGATAGCAGGGCCATACCCTGTTATTTTAAGGTATCTCAGTTGTACTGTTGATGCCATCTAGCTGTTGTGGCTGTGTCATCTAGCTGTTGTTACTTTGTCATCCAGCTGTTGTCATCGGGCTGTTCAGGTGGTGTCATCCAGCCGTTGTCACAATGTCATCCAGCTGTTGTGGCAGTGTTATCCACCTGTTATGGCAGTGTCATCCAGGTGTTATGGCAGTGTATTTAAGCTGGTATGGCAGTGTCATCCAGCTGTTATGGCGATGACATTTAGCTGTGATGTGGGTGTCATCCAGCTGTTGTAGCGGTGTCATCCAGATGTTATGGCAGTGCATTTTAAGCTGCTATGGTGGTGTCATTTAGCTGTTACAGCGCTGTCATCCAACTTGTATGGTGGTGTCATCCAGCTTTTATGGCAGTGTCATCCAGCTTTTATGGCAGTGGCATCTAGTTTTCATTTTAGTTTCCTCCAGTTTTTATTTTTATGTCAGCCAGCTGTTCTGTTGGTTCCAATAACATTGAGCTACACATGTGTTTCTTAACACTGTTGCCAAGTCCCCTGGTTTCAGTTCATGGTAACAGAGCCAGTATTGACAGTGCTAGTGTTTTGATCATGTTTGGAGATCATATATTAATTGTATGTAGATCCTAAAACTCAAAACACATACCTGTTACTTTTATCCATCTGTGCAATTGTTGTCTCTTGTGTTCTTTTTTACATATTTCGTTTTAATACTGTGGCTTTTAGCAGAGTAGATTGTTTGATATTTAGACTGGTATATATTTTGCTATTTGTATAATTTTAGAGAAGCTGTATTAATGCTGCAGTTATCATGTGCCATTTCCATGCCAAAGACTTGCACAAGTATAAATGAGATAGGAATACTGTAGTTACCCAGACCAGCCATAGTTCTCTGAGCACACGGTAACACTGCTGTGTAGAGGTTCTAGGGGTGGGACTGGCTTTAGTCTCTGTGTAGTCACCCTTGTCTACATGTACTTACAGGAGCAGGGTGATGTCATCTCCTTTTGTAGGCTTTTGTTGTTGTTTTGGACATTCCGTTTGTGCATGTCTCAAGTTAGAAAGGATATTTCTTAAATTGAATGTCATCATTTTGTTCCACATATCTTTTAGTTTAACAGAATTGTAAAAAAAACTTAAGGAGGTATTGTCACTTCCTTTTTCCTTTTGTGTCAAAATGTTGTAAACATGAATTTGTTGTTGAAGATATGAGAGTTGGTTTGCAATTTATACAGTTGCAGATTTGAAGGAGCTTCAAGTCAGTATGTACAGAACTTATCACAAATAGGTTGTTATAGTTCATGGCTTCTGTTAAGATGTCTGGTTAAGTATTTTGTCACTTGTTATTTTCCATTCAGGGATAGTATTGAAACCTCATAATCGGCTTATGTACATGTCTTATCCCCCAGTCCAGTTGTCTGTCCAGTGTAATTTGTGTTCATGCCATACATCCGCAGCAGTTTATATTTTGTGTATATATGTATATGTATTTATTATCAGGCAAGTGATGTGATATTTATACCTATCCGTGCAAACCTTTTAGCCTGTTATTTTAGCCAGCACGATGTTGGCAACTGTTGTACATTTGGAAGTTTCAGACTGGACACGCTGGTCTGTCTTGTGTGTGGTGGAGGAAGTTAAAACTGAACCTAGTTCGGTCTTTTCACTTCCATTCTCAAGGTCGCTGTGGTGCATCTTGGGATGTCCTGTTACTATGCATTAATATGTATGGATGGTTTGTTTTGTTTTTTTGGCGGGGAGTGGGGGGGGGGGATTTTTTTTTTTTTTTTTAACACATTTCTCAGTTTTAAATGTGACTAGAAATTTACAGAATTTTTCCCCATTAGCTGCAAACAGTGTATGTGGTTCAGGTAGTTGCTTACTAGTGTGGAAGTATGTATTTGCATTGATTAACAGGAAGTGATAATTGGTTATTACTTAAGATATTTCTGTTGTCAAAATCTAGACCTTAACTGATTAGTAAGTTTTGCAAGAATTCAATCCATCTGCATCACTAAAGAAATTACCCTTGTTTGTTACATGCTTCACTGTGTTGATATTCTAGTAGTGACAATGTAACAAACGATTGATTTAAGGCTTAAGATGCATTTTCACCATGTTCAGTCACCTCTATGGTTTGTATACAGTCCAATAACATGTACAGGGCAAGCAAATTCACTTCCCTTGGTCAAAGAACTGAACCGCAACCCTTCAATATCAAAGAAATAAATAATTCTCTTAACTGGACATTTTTCCTTTGTTTGTTTTTGTTATGTTTTTTGAGATGTATTTGAAAGATTTATTTATTTTTCGGTGATCGGTGGTTTATGCCATACTCAAGAACATTTCACTTACATGATGACAGGCAGTAATATTGTGAGAGGAACCCAGGGGAAACCTTCTACCAACAACAGGTTGCTGGCAGACCTTCCGACATACAACTGGAGAAGTCAACTTGAGCTGGACTTCACAGTGACCGCATCGATGAGAGACTCCTGAGTGACTGTTTTGTACGAGCTAATCACCCTTTCATGGAGTCCCCAGTATTTGACAGATGTTCATTGCTAGACTCTAAAACATGTCAGATGTAATGGTAGTAAGTTCTATAGCAGGAAGAAACAGTCCAGAGCAGAGAGGAACTAGCCAATTCTCCAACTACAGTAGAAACACTACACTTTGACACATACCTAATCCACCAGAATGTTCCTGATACCTCAGAAACACAACACTTTGACACATACCTAAACCACCAGAATGTACCCCGTACCTCAGAAACACAACACTTTGACACATACCTGATCCACCAGAATATGCCAGGTACCTCAGAAACACAACACTTTGACACATACCTGATCCACCACAATATGCCAGGTACCTCAGAATCACAACACTTTGGCGCATACCTAATCCACCAGAATGTACCTGGTACCTCAGAAACACAACACTTTGACACATACCTAATCCACCAGAATGTACCCGGTACCTCAGAAACACAACACTTTGACAGACACCTAAAGCACCAGAATGTGCCGGATACCTCAGAAAAACAACACTTTGACATACCTTAACCATTATCTGTCTTTGTTCGCCACTTTTCATTATAAAGATTTTAAGATGCAACACAAATGCATTGTATTATCTGTGTCTGTCGTGGGAGATTTGTACACTTAGCCCTAACCATCAGTCCTGGACATATTCCCTCGACATTTTAGTGGAAGGCAAGAGGTCTACAGCAAACTTCACACAAAAAGACCACAATCGTTCGCTATCAAACCACTTATTGCTAATAAGGCCCACCTTCGAGAAATCAGTTCCTTGGTCAAGCATGTTAACGAATTTGAATAAGGTATGCAGGACTTGTGCACTACAAAGGTATGCAGGACTTGTGCACTTCATTATTTTCTTGGGTTGAGGCTTTACACCATGAAAAGCCATTTCATTTGCATATAATTAACCCTTGTCCGGTTTATTAGTCAATGGTAGCAAGAAGAGCCTAGTGGGGACAGCAGACAAACTTCCTGATGTAAAGCCTTAGTAGAGCCAGCGTGGGTGGATTCAATCATGTATAACCTCCCTGGTGAATGACCTGTCATCTGAAACAAGACCCCCACCCCCCGAGTCCGACTTCACAAAGCCAGTTTTGCCTTTAGCCTAAATTTGAAATATAATTTTAAAGCCTATTTTCGAGATCTCTACATTAAAATATTGACCACTTCATCAATATTATCTTAAGACTAAGCATTGTGACGTTTTAAATTTTGAGACAAGTCACAAATGTATCTTTGGGGAAACTACCCCAGCACTTGATAGAGGATCAGCTAGGGATTGCCCTACGTCAGGCACAAGAGATTAGCTTCTCATTTGTTCTGTACTTTCTTGTGTGGGATCCTTGTCCTTTATCACTTACCATAGCTTACAGTGCTCCTTGGCAGACAAAAAAACAAACAAAATACAATATTCAGTTATATATATTATACATGAATTTATTAACTGAAATGTACATAATATACAATCTTTCCTACTGTTTAGAAATTTTGAACACAAGCCATACATATGAATTAAATACACTAAAGCTTGATAGTTCTGAAGTGGAGTCTGTACAGACATGACCCAGCAATTCATAGCCTACACAAGGGGAGATCGTCACACAGGCGAACAAGTCAAGGCTTAAACAAAGCAAACTTCTACAGACATGACAGTATTATTCCCGGCCTACTAGGAGACCTCTGTATAGATGTGGTCAATGCCCCTCTTACACTAAAGTGACCACTTGACCAATTGATGTGCTGGCATGAACATCGTCCACACTGCGAGGACTAGCTCAGCTCTTACGACAAGTATTTACAAGTGCGAAGTCTTCTCTAATAACATGGTAAAATCTGAACAAGATGTACATCAGGAGGCAGACGAGGTGGTATTCAGGTTGCCTAAAACATTATACCCAAAGATTCTCCTCGGCCAAATTTGGACAAAAATCATCACAGGACTTTTGAACACTTTCAGGACAACCTTACACTTTTGCTATTATCATTGATGGTACATGCATCTGCCTGTAATACAGGCTGGTTCAAAACATACCAAAAACATGAAAAGGTCTCTTCCCTGCTCACATGGTAGAATATGGATCACAGAAGAGCCTACTCACTACAAACATGTATTCTTCCCTTGAATATGCTGTTGATCAAAAGCATATATTTGCTGATGTTCCTAGAATGGGATTTTCACCAGGCTGTTCATCCGCACAAGTATTTGCTACCAAAATAGGCTGCTCACCACATGCATGTATTTTTTCCCTGCTGAAATAGGCTTTTTCACTACAACTAAATGAGATATCTGGTACGTTATTTATGGCATAACTGAGCCTTCATTGAACAGCTCAAGTCGTGTGTGCTCAGCAGAGACTTAAACAATTCGAGGTTAACAAAAGGACACCTCTGACCAAATGTTGAGTGCAGATACTGTGGAGTGAGACAGCAGTGACTGGTTAATACAGGGAATGTAGTCACATACAGTACAGCAGGGAGAGCTTCAATACGCTAAAAAAGCTTGGTCCCAGAATCACAAAGTCATCTTAGATTTATTCAAAATTTCAATCATTGAATTTGGTATGTCGTTTTCCGTTCTTTTAGCTGAAATTTTGTTGCGCAATAACTTACCCAGAAATTACGTTGTCAAGCAACATTTTGACCTTGTTACATAAGAAATAACAATTTTAAAAAGTTTTGAAATTTTGACTTACCCCATTTCCTCAACCTATTCACAAATGATTGATCGACTTTCTGTCCAATTTATGTACATTTCTACAAAATTACATTGGTTGGATTTGCCAGTTTTTGGGCTTTCAACAAAGTTTACTTTTATCACTCAACACAGAAAAATTCCTGTAAAATATAATGCTTAAATAAACACCTTGCAAACATGTGAAAAGGTTGAAGAATTACAGTAATTCTAGGACTGCTTTGTGATCTTGGGGAACATTAGCTTATAGGCAGGTGGCGGAAAGCCAGCACTATGTAAATGATCAGCAAAGCAGAGGAATAATGGATATATGCAAAAACCCAAACAGTGATACACAATGCAGCTTATACTCTGATGCAGATGATATATGTATTATCCATATAAAATATGACCTTATACAGGTTGACTGTCGGCTGTGTTCTTCATGTTATTCCACACCAGTGGCAAGTATACATAGTATTAACATGCCAACAAGTGTCTAATTTCAATCAAATAATTACAAGGTGATTTGGTATGAATTCATTTAATAACCACAAACACAGATAAGGTGAACAGGTTACCTAAAATCAACATACATGTACCTACATGAATCATATATATTAATTTTGGCAACCTATCTTCCATAAAGTAAAATTTGGATCAAAACACAGATGAAAACTACATATTTCACACACACACAAAATCAGTGGGAAGGGAATCCCCTAGAGAGATACACATTTCTTGTTTCCTCGACATGCTGTCACAACCTGAATTATGGTCCTGTCTAGCTGTCTACGAGAGGATTATGCCGCTGTGAACTGTACATGGGGAGCGGATGACAATGTCACACGTGTAGACAATAAGCTATTAACTGACCATGTCATCTGCAGCATCAGTCCATCATCAACAGTACCAAATTAGTATCAATAACAATGCCATGTCAATGGGTTTATATATGTATATTTTTATATATATATATTTATATATATGGGTGTGGTTCATTCAGGCATTTTGTTTTGTTTTTTCCATATACATACAGATGTATCACTAATACCAATGTACTCTGTACATCCTAATTAATTAGGACTGGCTAATTTATATAATTTATATTGTTTATCGTACGTGTACTTTTAGTGCATGTACATCACACACTGTTTTGTACATGTACATCACACATTGTTTTGTACATGTACATCACACATTGTTTTGTACATGTACATCACACATTGTTTTGTACATGTACATCACACATTGTTTTGTACATGTACATCACGTCATTGTTTTGTCATGTACATCATACACTGTTGTGTACATGTACATCACGTCATTGTTTTGTACATGTACATCAAACACAGAGGTCCATGGATCTCAATCATACATTATCTTGTACATACAATGATTTATTATACCTGATAATACAGATGCATATCACACAACAAAGTGGCCTGATTATCCTTGCAGACACTTGATACCAGTTATTCACGTCAATGTTTAACATCAAACACACCTTGAATTTAATTAAAATATCACATGCATAAAATTGTGCTAAATTCTGTACACACATGAATGCATGTTAAATGTCCACTATACCTGTCCTAATTTCAGCTACATGACTGTGTGGACTATTGTGGTGATCAAGGGGTGAGGGGTGGATGGTGTTGGGGCACTGCAGATTCCATGATAATCAAAAACATATGCACAGGCCAATGGCTCACAATACTAATAAGGAGATACGAGCAAGCACGTTCCATACCTCGTGCTAAGGAATTTTAAAGAATCATTTTGCTGTTGTCAACTTGGTAAAAGCAGTTGATGTCCAGGTACACAGAAAATCTTCCAAGTTGAAATAACTCATGACATCCACACAGATGCTAGACTAGCATGGTGAGCATATTGCCTTCCTTTTTCAAGTGTGCCAGAAGACAAGATAAGGTACTGAGAGCAACACTAGATTTATCGATCAAATGTTCTCAAGCTACTGCCAATACTGTTTGAATCAATGGTCAATGTCACATTATTTTGAACAATTTCTAACCAAATAAGCTAATGTGTTGATTGCTCCAACCATGGCCCTAAATTTTTAGTGATGTTTAAAATGTAAAAGCGTTCCTTTCTAATTTACAAATTCAGAATGTGTTATACCAGAATGTACAAATACTATGCAAATAATTTGAAAAGATTAAATTGTCATACTTCTGTGGAAAAAATATGCATTCATGCAGAATATGTAAGCACATTAATAGTGAGCGCAGAATGCAATCAAGGAACCTGGTCTTCTGAACCAGCTGTATGTAAGAAAACAGCCAGGCACCTTCATCCACAAATCGGCCTGGACATCTGAGAGAGAAGCCTACACTAGTAGCATCATCACATTCAAACAATTAAACCCCAAACTTGCAAAGACAAAGCAGAATCATGCAGAACTGACGAACGTCACAAATATTGGAATGACAGAGTGTTAACTCAATTAAATTCTGTACAATTAAGGATAAATTGAGGACAATGGGTAGCAACTGTTTTCTCCCTACTGAATATGGGGACATCTTTTCTGCTTTTGTTTGCCTTGAAAACTCTCGTGTACATCTTCTGCTTTGAGCATTTAAATAATAAATCATACATTTCTCAATCTATGTACCATCAATATTATACAGATATCAGGTGCTGTGACCTGGCTGAGGTTATAGAGACTGTACACTGTACAGGTACAGATGACCAGCAATTCCAGCCAGCCAGCCAGCCTTCCAGTCACCGAAGCTACAGTCTGTGGGATAGCATGCTGCTGGCACAAGCATTCAGCTCCAGACTTAACCAGAGTTAACAGTTCCTCACAGGTCAGCATACACCCACGGGCCCACTGGGGTATATAGACTAAACCTTTACAGGGCTTGTCGCCCCATGGGCTGATGGCTGTGAGTGTGCATAAAGGGGTGAGGACTGTCACACATGTACACCAGCTGGGGGAGGGGCTGAGTTCCCAGGGGTCACTGCTCCCCAGTGTCCCCCTCCTCAGGACCTGGTTTTGATTCTGTCGGTGACTGTGGTTGGAACGATGGCAGCTTCTCCTGTAACTGTGCCTGGATGCTCTTCCTCACCTTCTCAGCTTTACGGAAAATTGTGATTTCCTGTCAACAGATTCATTGACTGTTTGATTGGAGTTAACATAAAATTATTTTGATTCCCTCACGACAGCACTTCCTTGCAGTAACCTGGTTGCCATACCTGGACAACCATCCTGATGATAACATGTTTCATACTCCACTCATGCACTTTCACTTCTTTTTCTCTTCTACTGATTGCAAAATCAGCAACTTGTCTACTGCTTGCAAAGAGCTGTACCAAATTACATCTCAGAAAACTACATAGTAGCACAAAATTTACTGACAAGAAACTATAACGACCAATGTTCTGTGGCTTAAGTGGAAGTCTTAATTCACCGTTCTTTAATGCCATACTCAAGAATTATTCACTTAATCAATATGTGGATCAACTTTATAATGAGTTGAGAAAACTCAAGGTAGAGGAGAAAGGCTCTCCAGCACTTCTGTAAGGGTGATGACATACCTGCTGTTTGAAGTAGCGCCTCTCCTCTTCATCCACTAGCACAAGGTTCAGGTAATAACGCACTGAGAATTTCTTATTGATGTCCCTCATGGTGGGAGTGAGCTCATATCCACTGAGAAACAGCCGGATAGGTATAGACTCCCCTAAAAAACAAAACCAATCAGAATACTACCACAATGGAATGTCACAGTAACAAATACATGCAAGAATAGTGATATGAAAATCACTGTATATGTCACTTTACAACTGAAAAATTCATTTTGCTGGATTGGGATAAATAGTCCAAAACATGAACCTGTGAGCAAAATAACTGAAACTCTTGAGGGAAATAGCAACAATGTCAGACATTGGCTCAAACAAACATGAGCTGCAAAAGTGATATAATTCTGTAAAAAATACCATGATGGCCAAGAAAATTTCTATTTATTTATTTACTTATCTGATTTATTTATTTCATTGGTGTTTTCCGCCGTACTCAAGAATATTTCACTTATACGACGTCAACCAGCATTGTGGTAGGAGGAAACTGGGCAGAGCCTGGGGGGAACCCACGACCATCTGCAGGTTGCTGGCAAACCTTCCCACTTATGGCCAGAGAGGAAGCCAGCAGGAGCTGGAATTCAACTTACAGCGACCGCATTGGTGAGAGGCTCCTGGGTCATTACGCTGCGCTGGCGCGCTAACCAACTGAGCCACGGAGGCCCCATTTATTATTTGATTCCAGTTTTACACTGTACTCAAAAATATTTTATTTATGCACTGACGGCCAGCAAATATAGTGAAATGATACCCAATGGAAACACACAATCATCCGCAGGTTGCTGAGAAATCTTTGTAAAACTGGGCCCAGGATTTCTATCACAGTGTTTTAAAATAAAGGGTTGGCAACTGTTTGTGAAAGGGATGGGCAATCCAACTTACCCCTTACAGGAGCACCATCCATGATTTCATACTTAGCAATTGTTTCATTTTCATTGAATGTGTTTGGGCCTGTAATATAAGGTATTATGAGATTATAGCATTCAACAAATACTTGTCAAAAGTTCTGGCAATTTTTACAGAATACAAACAAGCAACCTGCTCATATTAAAAAGATCATGAACAATTTAATACTGTTTAGAGAAAAAAGATCCGATTTCACAAAAAACAAAATTCACAGAATAAATTTTTACACAAAAACATTCAGAACTGGTTATGTTTCCTACATTGTAAATATTCATACAGGCTCTTTAGGCATTTATTTTATTCCAACACAAAAGTTATCAAACCATGGCAAAAAAACAACAGTTCAGTTAAAGACTTAATCAAACAAATGATAATAAAATGCAAGAATATGGTAGTATATATACTTGGGGTGCAGAAAAAATGAAAAAATAACAATGTTCTATACGCATAAATGGTGAGGCCCAACAATGTGCTAAGTTTCACAATCCATCACACAAAAACTATTGCATCCTTCAAAGCTCAGAGCACTGCCAATCTAAATCATGTAAATGAACGTAAAAACGTAGTGCTGACAACCTAAATTAATGTCCAAAAGTATGGTTTGTGCTTAACAGAAATGTTCAATACATTATTCCCTGTTTAGTCATATTCTAGCTATTACAAAGGCAAATGGTACCCTAACTGACCATAAATTCTGTCCATGACTTGCCAATTTTTCCTGATTCTGAAAGTTCTATTGACTTTAGAAAGTGTTTTCAGGTTTGCTTGGAACATGGGGTGATACTCTACTGGAAAATTGTAAGTTTCTGTACCAAAAAAAAAATAGTCTGTGACGTTTATTTGCTCCAAAATACACTTTTGTGGGTGAAATTTTAGGTAATTTAAGGTATATTTTACAAATAGGCATTTGAAATGGTAAATGACCTTCTTTTATATTCTAAGAATATTTAAAGGTTATAATGTTATGTTTCTAAAGGCAATGGACACATTTTTAGAGACAATGGACATTTCTGTTATATTCTTGGCATTTTTAAAGTTACAGGCAAATGACACTTCTGTTATATACTAGGCTTATTTAAATGCAAAGGATACTTTATAGGCAATTAAAAAGGCAAAGGTACACTTTTTTTTTAAATGCAAATGTATTTTATCCTTTGATTTAGGCATTTGTAAAGGCAATGGACACTTCTCAGTATTATAATTCTTACATAACATAACTTATAAATTTTCACAAGGTATCACTGCATCACACAAGTTACAGTAGCAAGAATGAGAAATGTTGGAGGCCTTGACTTATGAGGGTTAAAGGTGTGTTTCCATGGAGATGAACTCTGACCTGTTCCAGTACTCTCTCTCTTGATAATTTGAAGTTTCCATGTGCTTGATTTTTATCCTGACAAGCAGGAAATAAATCTTGCCAACTATAACATCTTTCAAATGATACCTGAGAGAAAGAAACACAAAAAAAAACTGAAAAACACAAAAAATAAAACACAGAAAAGGGCAAATATAGAGTATATAGATCATTACTAGGTTACTAACGAGACAAAACATTTGTGGAGACAACAGCACATGATCACATTACATGCCCATGCTTCAACATTAAGCATTTCAACAAAACATATATACAAACATTGACATCCTGACACTCAAGCAAACCAATAATCTGGTCTTCTCAGTACTTGGTTGTTTATCAATTAAAAGAAAGGTGTAACATATCAGGGCCAAATCTAGAAAAATACAAAGATCTTGTAAAATGCAACTCAAAACAATGTTTTCTGAGAGCTTTGATGTCCGTAAATGAAAGAAATTTGTATAACTGAGCTAACAACTTGTATTGGTAAACCATCATATTTATGTACAATTTAAGTGTTGTTTTTAACACAGCTGGATTGGTTTAGGCACACAAATGTTTTCCAGAATTAAAATGGCTCCAGATATGTCCCTGCATACTATAGAATATATCGCCAGAAATGCTTGATATTTCCGTATGCAAATACATATAAAAAAAATTTTCATGATTTTTTTTATTATAGTGCCTAACAATAAACTGTTAAATGTAAGCTCTAGCAAATGGCTCAGATTATATGCACATGAGGGAAGCAGCCTGGCCCACAAATGGAAGTGAAATCCAGTTCCGCTGATGTGAATAGGGCTGCACACACATTACTCAGGTGTAATGTGCATTACTCTGCCCAACTGACACAGACAACACAGGAATTCTCCCAAATGTGGCTGCCTCCAATCAAATGTACATCGTTATATTTTATCACCATTCAAGAATTAGTCATTTCAAACAATTTCATTGAAGACAAAGACAAGACTGAAAAGAGAAAAGACAAATCTTTCAGGTGATATTATAATGTTTAATGCTCACTTTTCTTAACAAAAATAAAAAAAAATGCTTGTTTAACAGTTCAACAAATAATTATTTATATCAGCCAACAACCAGAAAGTATTGAGAAGACCAATGTAAGACAGACAATACATAGAGAGATCTTGGAGAGTGCAAAGTCTTCTTGAGCTGTAGCCACAACAGCTGTGAGCTGCTCAACAAAGACTCAAGACTAGTCCAGTATGATCCCAAGTCCAGACTGACGTGGATCTGTATTATAGTAACATCTACCTGAGCCAGTTGTCTCCCTTCGCACTATAGCCAGCTCCATATATCGTATCTTTATACGTACCAGGAGAAAATAAATTTTCCCCACTATAACATCCTGCAAGTGATATCTCCAAAGAGCAATAACAAAGAAAGTATTTTGTTAGAAACCAGTAGAAGTCACTTCCTGCACATTTTTAGAATACTGCAATTGTTCATCATGTTCAATTGTGAAATCACCTCACAGATTTTTTTTTTGGTTTGTTAATTTTCATCAGCTAATGGAGCTGATAATGTAATAAGGATGAACCTTCTCTAGATTTAAACCCAAATTCTCATTCATGAAGAGACTACAACAAATGCACCTATGATAGTACCCTTTTCTGTGCATGTAATAACATCAATGTTCAACAGACTTTTTATTTGGTGGTGTTTAATGCTGCACTCCAGAATTTGCCATTTATGACCATGACATTTATGGGTGGAGAAAACTAGAACACTGGCAAGAAATAACAACTCTGGAAGGAAACCACAAGGTATCAAACCCTTCACTAGACATCTAACAAAAATCCTCCTGTTAAAAACAAGCCTCTACTCACTTAGCTTTCTTCTTGGGCTAATTACAACCAGAAATTCCGATTTCAGATTCAATCTCCTGTTTTTTTTCAATAATAAAACCACAACTCTTCACACGCTCCATCAAGTTGAACAAATTTTGAAAATGGTTTCTTTCCAGGAGACATGTCAGACATTTTTCCACCTTTAATCTCAACTCAGTATTTTGGGAATGACTTGGTCTAAGGATAAAGTGGTTGTACTCACTTGGACTTGTTGTATTCAAACTCTATGTGTAGGCAGTCCTCGATGCCCACCTCCATCTTGATGCTGTTATTCATCTCCGGGTATGAGGATAATGTATGCACAACTATATCCTGTTCTTTTACGATATCACTCAAACGTTTTACAACTGTCACCCGTAGAAAGTAACTGCAAACGGAATTCACAAAACATCCATGTTATATTTACAAACATGTATTTATTTATCTGACTGATATTTCATGGCCTACTTAAGAATGATTCTCTTACAAGACAGTGACCAGCATCATGGTGGGAGGAAACTGAGCAGAGCCAGGTTAAACCCAAGACAACCTGCAGGTTGCTGGCAGACTTTCTCACATTAAACCGGGTAAAAAAGCATGAGTTGGACTTGAGTTTTGCAAATGCAAATTTTTCTAACAATTCATCACAAGGCGGAAATAATCACACCTGTACCTGTAGACAAAATACTACCTTGATAGTAAAAGAAAAGACAACAAATGATATACCCTTAATTATTTTGGAAAGAGGGTGGAAACAATTCAACAATTGCAGCCATTTTTTCTTGCTGTGCTTGGTCAGTCTATAAACTTTTAATGTGGAACTATTGCAAGGCAGAGAGGGATATGCTACACTAATTGAGAAACCAAAAAACAAAACATCAGGTTCCTAGTATCATAAATTCAACAGTGTACATGGCAAAAAGACAAGGCAGGGATCGCATGACATCAAAGAAGAAAGAGGCATGTTCACAAGTTACTGAAATAACTTGTACCTAATTTGTTAAAATTGATTGTTAAAACATTGCGGTTTACTCCATGTAGGCATTTTGTCCTCAACTTGATCCACGTTATTTTGACTATAGAAGACCACTAAAATAATTGGTGGGATACTTTCAGCACTACATATATGCACTTCGTCTATTGCAGTCTTTCAAGAAAAGTTCATGCATTCATTAAACTCAGTTAGCAACAAAGTTAAAACTCACCGTAACCGCACATTTGCCCCTGTGTACGATTCATATGGCTTTTCCACCTGAAGAAACTCAAAGCCATAACTAGAACTCTGAGTTAACTCCCCTGGTCTGGCTAATTCTTTGACTAGTGATGTAAATTCATGGTGGTTTCCTCTGTCATAGTACAATTCTGCACAAAATAATGTTGTGTCAACTTGTAAACAACTAAATCAGACATCAGAATGAAATTTCACAGAGACATATAAGACTCCTTAATTTAGTTACATTTAGTTACAAAACAAGGAAAAAAATCCTACTTGATCAAGTCACACAGCTGAAAGCAGGAATATGTCAGCTTGCTGCTTTTTGTTTTTGATTGACGCTTGACTGAGTTCATTGATTGACGTTTATCTTTGTTTAAGATGCCATTATTTAGCAATGTATAGGCAACTGATTTCTGAGTGAAAAGAACATGATATCGCTGCAAACAATCACATCATTTAAATATGCTCTTCTTTACATTATTTAAGAACATGTCACAACTGTCAGTTGTGTTAAATGATAAAAAAATAGGTAATGGAAAGTGAAACTTTGTCTATAAGACGAGGGCATCTCCTGATGCAATATGAGAAATTCTGAAACTTTTAAAAACTGGGAAAACCAAACAAATTAGCATAAAGTATAAGAATCTACACAGTACAAAATTAACACACATATTTCAAACCTCCCAGAAGTAAAACTATCTGATGTTCACAGAAGAACAAACCTACCTATTTGACCTATGAATTCTATCTTTATTCCTTGATGTTCTAATTTACTTCCCGACTTTCGGAGAGTGATGTTCACCTGAAAGTAGCAGATTGCATTGTCCACTATTATCACATAAGAAGTACAAGAGTTTTTTTTTTTAAAATAGTACACATCCTTGCCAAAGGTCAAATGGAAAAATTTATGCTTGACATTTTCTTTTACTCTGGCTAATTAAAAAGGTAATGATAAAACATAAATTAACATTGAGAGATAAATTAAAAGACATCAAAAGACCTTTTTGATGTTGAGCCCTTCTTTTGAAGGGTTCTTCAATAAGTGATGCCTATTGAACATATTTTTAATGATGACCTTGTCTATTTGTTTATATGTATATCAGAAAGCAAACGGAACGTGGAACATTATATATACAGGGTAGTGTTCAGAGACTGTGTGTCTGGACACCTACCTTGCCGGCCACCGTCTCCCCATCAAAGTACAGGTAGTATCTTTCTTTCTTTCCATCTTCAGTTTTAATTTCTGCTGTTTTTCTCTTGTCTTGACCTTCTAACACAATGTCTATGTCAGCACTCTGGCCAAAACCAAAGAAACTCTAAAACATGCAAAAAAAAAAAAAGGGAAGAAAAAAAGTTAGTAAATGTCATTCAGGATATTGGGCTGATGTCTAGCCTCTTTTGCAAACTATGACTTACTTTAGCTCAGTAGAAAATTACAAGTGTTACCCTATTTAACATGAAAAACTTGTCATTCATAATAATCTCTCAACTTACAGAACTGCTTATTTATCAAAGGTTTATGTTTACTTGTTCCATTCAATATGCTGTTTGAAGGAGTCCAACAGCAGGCTCTTGAAAGGCATGCTGATCATCCAACAGGAAATCAATGCCAGAATCTGCAAACCTGTAACTGTGGTTCACGTGCGAAAGAAGGTACAATGTATTTATTTACTTATCTGATTAGAGTTTTACGCCGTACTCAAGAATATTTCACTTCTACGACGACAGCGAGCATTATGGTGGGAGGAAACCCACAACCATCCACAGGTTGCCGACAAACCTTCCCGCGTACGGCCGGAGAGGAAGGCAACATGAGCTGGGCTTGAACTCACAGCCGCCGTATTGGTGAGAGACAGCTGGGTCATTACGCTGTGCTATTGCGCTAACCTACTGAGCCATGGGGGCCCCCAACAGTCCCCTAAGATGGATATTTTTCACCAAAATGAGTGCTTGTTAAGGCAATTCTTAGCTGTAAGTACTGAAACAGATTTGTGGATTATGGTGTCACTTATATTTGAAGAAATTCTGTCACAACTACATGTACTATCAGAATTAAAATGAGTAGGGATAGAACAATACTGCTGAATACACAATTATATAGCATAGACAATTTAGACCAGCAAATTACTCGGAAAATATCTTAGTGGTAGTGGAAATAATTAGTCTGAATTTTCTGAATCAAACATACAGCAGATATTGTAAGAAGCCTTATGCAGTTCTGATCAGATGTCGGCCCAGTTAGCATCATCAACAGTATGACGTGTGTGACATAAGCAGTTCTGCATGGACAATAGCAGATGTAGTGAAAGGGTGAATGAAGACTTTGTTCGTCAAAATACTGTTTAACATAGTACAAAAAGTAAATGTAGACGAGTAGAGAAGAAATATAAAGCGCTTGAACGCAGATCAAAGAAGAGGTTAAAGTATGTAATTGCAAGATTGTTTCGAAACCTAATCATTCCAAGTGAACAGACGTCTGCCCAGAACAGCAGCATGTCAATACGTTTTGTAAGTTCTAGTCAGAAGAATCGGACTATTCTAAGAAAGAATAGGCCTGTATTCGCAACGAATCAGCAGCACAGGGCGTAAACTAAAGGGATAAGTACTTGCATATTCTAAAACCGGCAGCACAGTAGGAATTTGTCTCAGTGTTTGTGTACTTTAGTTGAGTGTCAAAAATGTAATTTCCGGACCCCGGGCGATCAGCGGGTGTTATTTCGTGCAGCGATCGCTGGATGGCATTTGTTGATAACTGTCACATGATGCACACCCCCCTTTTGACTGACCTGCTCAATCCAAACCTTATGTCAGGCCAAAATGAACATTTATAAGAGTTCAGTCGACTGTAGATATGTTCATTGATAAATCAACTTTAGGAGTGAAAGAGCAAAAATATTGAAATGTTCTGATTACACGACATCCATACCATTTTGGGGCCAGGATCGCTCTCGCAGTTTCAGTAACTTCCTCTGACCCTCTCTAATATGGCGACCACAGTAACGCTGTGACGGTATTTCGCTATGTCCTTGGAATGGAAGTAAAAATGATATTAGCTATCAAGTATGGAAATTAAATCAGATAACTGTTATTTCGTACTATGGGAAATATATTATTAAAACGAAAAACTGTTTTCTCATTTTAACTCGTACTTTTTAAGGTTTAGCCTCGCGAAAAGCGACATCCTTCACTGGTCAGAAAGTGAGATAAGGCGTACAGCGCAATTCTCATACTATGATTAACATACTGTTTGTGATTGACTCCCACATAAGATCAATGTATTTTATCACAAAAACTTGAAGGGTTTTTTATGTTTTCTGTTAGAAATGCCGTCACTTTATAATAATGGGAGATTATGTGTGTGTCTGTAGTCAGACAAACATCCATAGTGCGAGACATATGAAAAATCAAACATACATATTACAAAGTGCTCAAAAGTATTTTTGAAAATTCATTTCATATGTATACAGACAGTACTGTTTATATGTCTTTAACCAGTCACGATACCATCGATAGGCCTATATACAAACACTTGCAGTAAAAAAATTCAAGTCATATTCCTGTTAGTTGAATTCAGCAAGGCCTCAAGTGCAGATCCCTTTGGGAACTTGCATACAGGATATTGGGGCAAAAATGCACTCAAAATTGATCAAAATGTGTTGATTTAAGGAATGTAAGAAATAATGTACATATCTATATGTCATGAAATATTTACTTCTATCAGACTTTTTTGTTATAACTCAAATTTACTTCTTTTAAATTGTCTGCACTCAATGTAAGGCTGCACCTGACGAATTTTAAACATATCATTGGTATTTAAAGTCTGGTATGTGTGAGACTACTAAAGCAATGTACGAGCGAACTCTTATGACTTCCGGTAGCATTGGCGTGCGTGCGGCACACGTTTAAGGTACAAAGGTAAATGGTCGATTTATGTTGAGTTCGATAAACAGGAGAAAAAGGGCGACGGTAAGATTGTTTTACACATTACGCAGTGTTTCTGTGGTTAAATGTAGAAAATAACGTAAGGCGAAAGTGTAGTTTGTTTACTTTCACGGTGTTTACATGGGGCGCGATGTAAGTTAACGAAAATTGGACATAGGGTTAGCCCCATGCGGCTGTTTCAATCGTCTTTTTTGTGGGCTTGGTTGGCAGACTTCACAGCCACAGGGACAACCTATGGTAAACCGTACACTGTTTCATGCCAAGTCCGATAAGTCCTTTCTAAACAGTGACTGCAAGCCAAAACAGCTCGCCCGCACACACAATGTTCCAGGTATAGTCCACTCGGTAATGGCACACCTGCTCCGAAATAACGAGCTATTTTGCTTACACCACAGTTATGGATGTTGACAAAATTTTCAAAATAGCGTCTAGTTTTTTTTAGTAACTAAAAAATAGTTTCCCTTATTGTGAATCTGGGTCTCTCATACCCGTATCAACAGGACTTTACAATATGGGATGTTGCATGTGCTGCCAAGCTGTGAGGTAAGAACCACAGTTGACACCTGTTTTGGTTTGTAGCCACCTCTTAGAAAGGACTATCAGACTTGGTGTGGAACAGTGTATGGTTCACCATAGGTTGTCCACATGGCAGTGAACTCTATCAACTAAGTATAAAAAGAGATGAAACAGCCACATGGGGCTACCATAAGGTAGTAATTATTGTTCAGTAACCAGTTTACAGTAGTTTATCAACCTACCTGATTGAACCTCACCTGCATCTGATGCCATGTGCGAAAAACTGCCTGTACAGGTGAATTCCCTATAAGTGATCTTTTCGTTTGTTGTCGCTGGTTGTGTTGATACCTTTGAGCCAGGTAAACTATGATTCCAAATCATAGTATATTCCTCCTGAAAACATTGGTTACATCATTCAGAATAGAATTATCGTATTTAACATGCTGCAACAATGTTAAGATTTAACACTGATCTTTTTTAATATTAAATGTGAAACAACTAGCCAAGAGAAAAATATTCTATAACCTTGTGTATTTCTGTCCAACCAAGAGGTCCTCTTGTGTTGTTACAAACAAAACCCTTTCGTACATTTTCGTAAATCCCCACATGAAATGCTGAATTTTATCATGTTGAGTACAGGGGCTAACCTCAACTTCCCAACTATGACTGGAGGTCAGTGTTCTGAAAAAGGGGATTGTCAACAAAATTTAACCTGTATTTATGTTTACAGAACGTGCATCGAATAGTCATGAGAGTTACAATGCGAAAAGAGATCAAATATGTATATATTTAAGTGAACTGAATATAGTCTGATTTGATGTCTTACTTTTGGCAAATCATATTTCCTGAATTTTCATCCCTCTGGGCAATAGCTTCAGCCTGCTGTTTCCTATTTCAAACTTTTGGAACCAGACCACTTTATTTACTTGGAGCAAGCTTAGGCCCATCATTGATCTGCTGACAGTTGCTGCTCACACAGCTTTCCGAGACATAAAATTTAATAGAGGTGTCTTGCTTGAAATATTTCTTCGGGATT